>NC_081380.1:11058897-11362022 GCF_030684315.1 Stegostoma tigrinum
CATTTATAAAAATGACAAACAGCAGTGGACCCAACACCGACCCTTGTGGTACACCACTAGTTACTGGTCTCCAGGATGAACATTTCTCATCAACTACCACCCTCTGTCTTCTTTCAGCAAGCCAATTTCCGATCCAAACTGCTATATCTCCCACAATTCCATTCCTCCGCATTTTGTACAATAGCCTATTGTGGGGAACCTTATTGAACGCCTTGATGAAATCCATATACACCACATCAACCAGTTTACTCTCATCTACCTGTTTGGACACCTTCTCAAAGAACTCAACAAGGTTTGTGGGGCACGACCTTCCCTTCACAAAACTGTGCTGACTATCCCTAATCAATTTATTCTTTTCCAGACGATTATAAATCCTATCCCTTATAACCTTTTCCAACGCTTTACCAACAACTGAGGTAACGCTCACTGGTCTATAATTACCAAGGTTGTCTCTACTCCCCTTCTTGAACAGGGGAACCACATTTGCTATCCTCCAGTCATCTGGCACTATTCCTGTAGACAATGACGAGTTAAAGATCAATGCCAAAGGCTCGGCAATCTCCTCCCTGGCTTCCCAGAGGATCCGAGGATAAATCCCATCCGGCCCACGGGACTTATCTATCTTCACCCTCTGAAGGATTTCTACTACCTCTTCCTTGTGAACCTCAATCCCACCTAGTCTAGTAGCCTGTATCTCAGTATTCTCCTCGACAACATTGTCGTTTTCTAGAGTGAATACTGTTGAAAAATATTCATTTAGTGCTTCCCCTATCTCATCTGACTCCACACACAACTTACCACTACTATCCTTGATTGGGCCTAATCTTACTTTCGTCATTCTTTTATTCCTTAAATACCTATAGAAAGCCTTATCCACCAGTAACTTCTTATGTCTCCTCCTGGCTCTTCTGAGCTCTCTCTTTAGGTCTTTCCTGGCTACCTTGTAACCCTCAAGTGCCCTAACTGAGCCTTCACATCTCATCCTAACATAAGCCTTCTTCTTCCTCTTGACCAGAGATTCTACCTCCTTTATAAACCACGGCTCCTGCACTCCTCAGCTTCCTCCCTGCCTAACAGGTACATACTTATCTAGGACACACAGGACTTTTCCTTGAATAAGCTCCACATTTCTAATGTGCCCATCCCCTGCAGTTTCCTTCCCCATCCTATGCTCCCTAAATCTTGCCTAATCTCATCGTAATTGTCTTTCCCCCAGCTATAACCCTTGCCCAGTGGTATACACCTATCTCTTTCCATCACTGAAGTAAACATAACAGAATTGTGATCACTATCACTAAAGTGCTCACCTACTTCCAAATCTAACACCTGGCCAGGCTCATTACTCAGTACCAAATCTAATGTGGCTTTGCCCCTTGTTGGCCTATCTACATACTGTGTCAGGAAGCCCTCCTGCACACACTGGACAAAAACTGACCCATCTATATTACTCGAACTATAGTGTTCCCAGCCAATATTTGGAAAGTTGAAGTTTCCCATGACAACTACCCTGTCTCTCTCACTCCTATCGAGAATCATCTTTGCTATCCTTTCTGGCTTCCTCAGGCCTTCAGTCAGACTGCTATTCTTTCATCTCTAATTCCTTATTTTCATTTATTTATTTATTTTCAGGATATTTTGTTAACATGAAAGAGAGATTCAACACCGTATTGATATCTTTAATTGACATTCCTACTTCAGATAAGATAGCTTGATTATGCCCCTGTTCTGATGTGAAACATTAAAAACCTTGCTTAGCAGTTTTAACATTTCATGATGTGAAGGTGGATACTGTTGTTTGTTTGCCTATGCTTACAGGTTATAATCATTTATGGGAGACATACCTGGGCAGATTAAGGGGTAATATTTTTCTGTATTGGTGCTGTAATAAATGCATGGAGGTGTGTAAAATTGTGAATGTGGTGAGGACAGGATCCAGCTTTTCTTCTGTTACTACTTTACTGGAAAATGTTATAGTTGAGGGGGCGTGTTGGGGCACAATGTCTCAGTGGTTAGCACTGCTGCCTCACAGCACCACAGTTCTTGGTTCAATTCCAGCCCTGGGTGATCATCTGTGTTGAGTTTGCACGTTCTCTCTATGGGTTTGCACTGGATGTTTTGGTTTCCTCCTGCAGTCCAGAGATGTGCAGGTTCTGTGGATTGTTAAATTGCTCTGTACTGCCCAGGGATGTGCAGGCTGGCAGGGAGGGGTAGGATGCTCTTTGGAGGGTCAGCATTGACTTGATGGGCTGAATGGCCTCTTTCTGCACTGATTCTGTGAAAGCAGAATGTGAAAATGTCTATGAAGATCAGCTTGCCCAGTTCTTGCTGTGGGTCATTCAGGAGAAAGTTGTGCAGGGTTGTTGAACACCTTCCTTGAAAGGTAACATTTCTGACAGTACAACTCTGCTTCGTTGTTATTCTGGAGGCCAGGCCTAGACTTTGTGCTAGAATTTCTGGAGTGTGATGGAAACCCACAACCAGCCTGACTTATTTGGAGTGGATGCAAATTATGGCAACAGCATGACCAACACAACAACAGCTCATACCTAATAGCTGTGTGCATAAGTGGTTATTGCTAGGTTCAAAACAGCTTCCGCTGAGGTTCAGCTAATTGCAGTGGACTAGAAGTACAATGTTCACTGTTGTACTCAGAGCTGCAAGAACACAAGACTCCAAATGTTAAAATAAAATTGCATAGTTCATGAGGATGCAATCAATAACTGACAAATAGTGGCTTAATGAGGCAGAAAACTCTTTGGAAAGAGCTTTATCATGAATATTTATAATGAAATTGTTTTGGTGCTGGCCAGTAACTGTGCTGCACACAACATCCTCAGGCTGATATTGTGTGAAAATGTTTTTAGGAGTTGAGAGACCTTTAAAAGTGTGATTGCTTCGAGAAAAGACTCAAGGGTGATCAATGATGTAGGGATTAGTAAATGTGCAGAACCAGCAAGAAACACAAATGTATCCATCATCAGTTTTTTTCTCAACTTGGCTGAATCAGCTAACAGATGTCCTGTGGCATTGTTCATGGGGACTCTGGCTCGGCTACATAACTGTGATCTTTTGCTATTCCTTTAAGGCCACTACTCAAGTATTCTGAATGAATCAACCAAGTATGATCCATACAAATTACTGTGACAAATTAGTGGGTAATAGAGCCGAATATACATTTCTGACAAGGAAAGGAATCACATGTGAAAAGTCTGGCTATCTATCACTCTTTTTAAAGCAGCAACTTTGGGACATTGTCCTTCCAAAAGACATCTTTCATGTTCAAAGTACAGTTGAAACTCACATTTTAAATGAGCTGAACGTTGTAGTTAGTGAAGAAACGCATATCAGATTGGCATTGCTGGTAATGTTCATGTTTCAAATTCAATAATTCATGGGATATGAGTGGAAATGAATTGCCTTTTTATGCTGGCGCAATCCATGTGGGGTAGGTTGGGCTGCTCGGGGTGAGGTTCCAGCATTATGACCCAGTAACAGTGAAGGAATGGCAAGTCAGAATAGTGTGTGACTTGAAGGGAAACTTGCAAGTTAGGATGTTCCCAGTGCATCTGCTGCTCTTTGCCTTCTTTGGCAGATGTTACATGTTTGGAAAATTGCTGCAAATCTAAAGAGCTTCATTGGCTATAAAGTGCTTTCTTTATTTTGTTCTGTGGTGACTTTAGCAAGTTTTAGAGACTATTGCGAAAGATCCTATCTTCAATGTTCACATTCTGCCAGCCTGAGATAACTTGGGTTGGTCAAAATTCATCAAACATCCTGAGCAGATTGTGGCACAGTGGCTGGTTCAAAACTAGAAGCCCTGTCCATTCAGCATCACCTTGCGTCTGAACTACATTGACTAAGAAGTCCCTCTGGAAGACTGCTCTTCCATCCATGCATTTTTAAAATTCCTTTTGTCTTACCAGAAAGGCTTTGCTTTAGTCCATGCTTTAGGGAAGTGAGTTTCACTTTTAAACTGTGCATATTGCAATTTTCCAGCCACGTATTTGTCTCAGCCTTACAATACATGGCTGTTGTTGACCAGTTAGATCTGAAGTGACATCTCAACTCCACTTAGATTACTTACAACATTGCTGGTATTACTGTTTTCAATGGCTTGCTGTACAAATATCAAATTCCTTCGCTGTTTCTAGATTCCGTTAGTGATTTACTTTTGACAGGATCATTTGTTATACTGTGCGGACTATAATTCTGTCTTTAATGAAGTTGTCAATGAGGGATGTATACTCATAGGATTTGCTATTTTTTTGCAGATCTCTTACATATTGATCAAAGTTTGCTCGATGTGTTTGAATCCAGGTATTGTATATGTCTTTCATACATATTACTCTGAGAGGTGAAAGATAAATCAGTTTCTGTTTCTGCTCCCCTGTGTGATACGTGAATGTATTATAAACCTTTCTATCACTTTCTCACTTGTCAGGAACACTAAAGCACTGGCTTGAACCAGTCAGATTTTTTTTGTCCAATAAATTAGAAAGCAACTGCAGAAACTTGTATTTGAGCTGAAATATTTACTCCACTTTCTGTTCTTTACGCCATCTACTTCCAAAATTGGTGACCTTGAACCTTTCATTCTTATCCCAGAAGCCAGCCCTGGCACAGTTTGTCACGCCTGAGTCAGGAGGTTGTAGGTTCATGTCTCTCTCCAGAGACCTAAGCCCTATTTCAGTCTGATATGTCAGTGTGGTGCAAAGGAGATGTTCAACTGTTATCCATGCTTTGGACACTTTGACCAGTTTATGCATTGAAAACATTATACTCAAGTCCTCTTGGCCCTGCGGTGGATAAAGGTACACAATTCAGTTTGGGGTTCAACTCAATTTTATTAACAAAATATTCCTTATTAAAAACACCATTTATAAAATTCCCACATTATTTACTCTCTATATAGCGCTATCCATCTGAGAAAGGGTATCACCTGCAACGATCCCCATTTTTGATATGGGCTGTTGAAATTTCCTTCCCCTCTGACGTAAGGCTGGCTGTCTTCCCTGAAAGTGAGTTGCAGGACAGGGCAGATCTTCACTCTCTGAGACTCTTCCCTCTCTCTTCAGGTGTTTGGAGCTCCACTGCTGGGCTAGTTTGAATATTGGTTCAGTCTTCATTGACACTTCACTGCATCTTCAATGAGTCTCACCGAGGGTGTGGGGCCTAGGTGTGTGTTCTTGTCTCTCCTCACCTCTGACCGTCAGAATGTTCTGTGACCTTTGGGCAATGAGGTCTTGAGTGGGGTTCAAATCATCTAGCAGAGTTGCGCCAACATCCTTCACCTTTGCTGGAAGGTGGAAAAGTGCACATACTCAGGCAGTCAAGATGCCAGAATGTCTGATCAATATTTCTTCAATACACAAACCATGGCCTGAATCTAACAGGTCCCCCAAACCTTTGTAACCTCTTTGATCATTCTTTTCACTGTTCTCTGTAGCCGATGGGTCGTTGCTGTATAATATTGTTTTCTGTCAGGCTCGATTTCTCTGGCTGTTGGCCAATTTAGAAATGTCCAATTTTGGGCCGGTAGTCACTTAAGTATAAAACGAACACCCTGCTTGGATGGATGTAAAAGATTCTACAGCACTATTTTTGAAGACCTCGGACAATATTTACCCCTTAGTCAACATTGTAAAATCACTGTCATAAGAACATAAGAACTAGGAGCAGGAGTAGGCCATCTGGCCCCTCTAGCCTGCCCCGCCATCCAATAAGATCATGGCTGATCTTTTTGAGACTCAGCTCCACTTACCCGCCCTCTCACCATAACCCTTAATTCCCTTACTGTTCAATAATTTATCTAGCCTTGCCTTAAAAACATTGAGTGAAGTAGCTTCAACCACTTCACTGGGCAGAGAATTCCACAGATTCACAACACTTTGGGTGAAGAAGTTCCTCCTGACCTCAGTCCTACGTCTGCTCTCCTTTATTTTGAGGTGATGCCCTCCAGTCCTAGTTTCACCTGCTAGCGGAAATGACCTCCCTGCCTCCACCTTATCTATTCCCTTCATCATTTTATATGTTTCGATAAGATCTCCCTCATTCTTCTGAATTCCAATGAGTATAATCCCAGTCTACTCAGTCTCCCCTCATAATCCAACCCTCTCAACTCTGGAATCAACCGAGTGAATCTCCTCTGCACCCCCTCCAGTGCTTGTATATCTCATCTCAAGTAAGGAGACCAAACCTGCACACAGTAGTCCAGGTGTGGCTTCACCAGGACCCTATACAGCCGCAGCACAGCCTCACTGTTTTTAAACACTATCCCTTGAGCAATGGCGGACAAAATTCCATTGCCTTTTTAATCACCTGCTGTACCTGCAATCCTACCTTCAGCGGTTCATGCACAAGGACACCCAAGTCCCTCTGCATAGCAGCATGTTGCAATTTTTTACCGTTTAAAACATAGTCCATTTTGCTTTTATTCCCACCAAAATGGATGACCTCACACTTATCAACATTGTACTCCATCTGCCAGACCTTTGTCCACTCACTTAGACTGTCTATACCCCTCTGCAGACTTTCAGTGTCTTCTGCACACTTTGCACTAACACTCACCTTAGTGTCATTTCAAATTTTGACACACCACACTTAGTCCCCAACTCCAAATCATCTAAATAAGTTGTAAATAATTGAGGTCCTAACATTGATCCCTGAGGCACACCACTAACCACTGACCGCCAACCAGAAAAACACCCATTTACCCCTACACTTTGCTTTCTACTGGTCAACCAGTCCTCTATCCATGCCAATACATTACCTGTAATACCGTGCAACTTTATCTTACGTAGCAGCCTTTGGTGTGGTGTCTTGTCAAATGCCTTCTGGAAATCCAGATACACCACATCCACAGGTTCCCCATTGTCCACCATGCAAGTAATGTCCTCAAAGAATTCCACCCAATTAGTTAACCATGACTTACCCTTCATGAATCCATGCTGGGTGTTCCCACTGGGACAATTTATATCCAGATGTCTTGCTATTTCTTCCTTAATGATAGATTCAAGCATTTTCCCCACTACCGAAGTTAAGCCAACTGGCCTGTCGTTACCTGCTTTTTGTCTACTTCCTTTTTTAAACAGTGGCATCACATTGGCTGTTTTCCAATCTGTGGGAACCACCCCAGAGCCCAGTGAATTTTGGTAAATAATTACTAGTGCATTTGCTTTTTCCCCCATCACCTCTTTTAGTACCCTGGGATGCATTTCATCAGAGCCAGGAGACTTGTCTACCTTTAGCCCCATTAGCTTGCCTAGCACTGCCTCCTTAGTGATAATAGTTTCTAGGTCCTCACCTGCTATAAGTTTCTTGCCATTAGTTTTCGGCATGTTATTTGTGTCTTCCACTGTGAAGACTGACACGAAATCATTGTTTAATGTCTCGGCTATTTCCTCATTCCCAGTTATTAAATTGGCCTTCTCATCCTGTAAAGGACCAATGTTTACCTTCGCCATGGGCCGAAAGGTGGCAAATGGAGTTTATTACGGATAAATGTGAGGTGATTCACTTTGGGAGGAATAATAGCAAGGCAGAATACCGGGTCAATGGAAAGATTCTTAGCAGTATAGATGTGCAGAGGGATCTTGGTGTCCATGTACATAGATCCCTGAAAGTTGCCACCCAGGTTGATAGTGCTGTTCAGAAGGCTTACGGTGTGTTAGGTTTTATTGGTAGGGGGATTGAGGTCTGGAGCCGTGATGTCATGCTGCAACTGGACAAAATGTTAGTGCGGCCTCATTTGGTACATTGAGTGCAGTTCTGGTCGCCCCATTACAGGAAGGATGTGGAAGCATTGGAAAAGGTGCAGAGGAGATTCACCAGGATGTTGCCTGGTTTGGAGCGCAGGCCCTATGAAGAAAGGTTGAGGGACTTGGGTCTGTTCTCATTGGAGAGAGGGAGGCTAAGAGGGGATTTAATAGAGACGTACAAGATGATCAGAGGATTAGATAGGGTGGACAGTGAGAGTCTTTTTCCGAGGATGATGACTTCAGCTTGTACAAGGGGGCATAGCTACAAATTGAGGGGTGATAGGTTTAAGACAGATGTCAGAGGCAGGTTCTTTACTCAGAGAGTGGTAAGGGCGTGGAACGCCCTGCCTGCCAATGTAGTTAACTCAGCCACATTAGGGTCATTTAAACAGTCCTTGAATAAACATATGGATAATGATGGGATAGTGTAGAGGGAGGGGCTTAGATTAGTTCACAGGTCGGTTCTGCGCTGTATTGTTTTATGTTCTCTGTTCTAATCTTTCACGATTTGAATATTTAAAGAAACTTTTGCTGCCTGTTTTTATAATCTGAGCTAGTTTACTCCCATCATCTATCTTACTTTTCTTCATTACTTTTTTATGGCTTTCTGCTGGCCTTTAAAGATTTCCCAATCATCTAGTTTCCCATTACTCTTTGCTTTTTGATATGTGTCTTATTTCAGTTTGATACTTTCCTTTATTTCCTTAGACATCCATGGCTGGTTCTCTCTTTTCCTACAGTTCTTCCTTATCACTGGAATATATTTCTACTGAGCACTGTGAAAAATCGTTTTGAAAGTCCTCCACTGTTCCTCAGTTGACCCACCATAAAGTTTTTGCTCCCATTCTACCTTAGCTAACTCCTCCCTCATTCCTTCATAGTCTCCTTAGTTTAAGCACAGGAGACAGATATTGGATTTAACCCTCTCATGCTCCATCTGTATTTTAAATTCGACCATTCTGTGATCGCTCCTTCTGAGATCCCTAACTGTGAGATCATTAATTATTCCTGTCTCATTACACAGGACTAGATCTAGGATAGCTTGCTCATAGGTTCCATTACATATTGCTCAAGGAAGTTATCGCGGATGCATTCTATGAACCCCTCCTCAAGGCTGCCATGACCGACCTGGTTTGACCAGTCGATATGTAGATTAAAATCCCCCATGATAACTGCTGTACCATTTTTACATGCATTAGCTATTTCTAAGTTTGTTACCTGCCCCACCACGATGTCATTATTTGGTGGCCTACAGACCACACCTATCAGTGACTTCTTCTCCCTGCAATTCCTAATTTCCACCCACATGGATTCAAAGTTTTTTTCCAGTAGACCTATATCATCTCTCACTACCGCCCTGATATCATCCTTAAAACTCAGAGCAACACCACCTCCCTTACCTTCCTGTCTGGCCATCTGAACAGTTTGATGCCCCTGGATATTTAACTCCCAGTCAGGATCATCCTGTAAACATGCCTCTGTAATGGCCACTAAATCATACCCATTTGTCATGATTTGCACCGTCAACTCATCCACCTTGTTTCGAATGCTCCAAGCTTTCAGATAAAGTGTCCTTATGCCAGTTTTTACACGTCCATTACTAACAGAACTTGAGTTCTCCTTCCCTTTAACTTTTTTCCTGATTTTCAATGGAGTTGAACCTTCCTTGTCACCCGCTGCCTTGCCTTACATTAATTGTTTTCTCCCTCTACACTCACTTCTCCCTTCACCCCTATTACTAGTTTAAAGTCCTATTAACCACCCTATTTACCCTTTGTGCCAGAACACTGGGCCCGGCCTAGTTCAGGTGGAGTCCATCCCAGCAGTATAGATCCCTCCTATCCCAGACCTGATGCCAGTGCCCCATGAAAAGGAAACCCTCTTTCCCACACCACCCTTTTAGTCACTTGTTTACTTCCCTGATTCTCACCTCCCTATGCCAATTTGCACATGGCTCGGGCAGCAATCCAGAGATTATGACTTTTGAAGACCTGTTTTTTAATTTTGTTCCTGGTTTCTCATAATCCCATTTTCATAATATTCAAAATTTCATAATTTTTCTAGTCCTGCCTATGTTGTTGGTACCTACGTGGACCACGGCAACTATTGTTATCACAGTGCTGGTTGTGGGAGCATGTACCAGGCTGCTACGTCTTTGAGACAATAGAGATCATATTTTCAAAAGATCTTTATCAGTTGTAAAGTGTTATGAGACAACCAGTGATCATGAAGGCGCTATGTAAGAGCAAGTCTTTTTTCTTCTTTATCAAAAAATGATGTCTCTATGCCACCATACGTGGCTCTCAGCCTCCAACCACAGGAGAGGAGTTATCAGGCTGCAGACCAGCTATAATAAAGGCAAAATCCTGCCTTCAGTGTTCTGAAGAAGAGTTGTACCAGACTTGAAGCGGTGAATCTGTTTCTCTCTTCACAGAAGCTGTCAGACCTGTTGAGTTTTTCTAGCACTCCCTGTGTTTGCTCAGACTAGTTACTTGCCTCTGTTTCTGGACCACCGGCACAGCTGTTTATATTTGATGGATGTGAACTGGGACCAGGAATTCCAGATCTTATTTCGGATGTGTGGTTGGAACTCTGGCCCCTCCTTATTGTGATTCTGAAACCCATTGACGTTTTTCTCCTAAGACAACCACATCCATAAGTAAGGCAAGCAAATTAAGGCAAAGAGAACTGTACTTCTGGGAATTCGCTGAGCATGGCCTCACTGTGGTCAGGAGTTACTTGTGGGAGTTACATCTGAATGGTTCCTACCCCACACCAACCTTCAATCATGAAAGCATCTTGTTGTATCCATGTTTTTTGTACTGAGCAAGTCAACAATCTATGACAGACAATTTATGGCACATTCAGTTTCAAGTGTTGCTAGATAGCAACATTCATTTCTACCCAGTAACAGGGGAAGGACCAATTGCAAGATTTTGAATACTCATTACAATGGACTTCAAAGGGACAGAAAGAGACTAAAGCAAAGTATGTGAAGGTTACGAGCAGAAAATGTGCATGACAGCTGAGTTTTCACTGTCCTGCAGGGAAGGCAATGGAATTACATGAGTTCTGAGCATTTGGAGTGCTCAGATTTCTCTCAGCCCAGTTGAATAGCCCTGCGTCACTGGGCTGGGGGAAATTCCAGGAGAAAAAGGTGCAATCTTCACATAGATGCGAGGTATTTTAGCTGGATTACTGAAAAGGCAACTGATGTTTGCCGACTATGTATTTGTAAAAGCAGTGAGAAGAGCTGTTAGTCATTTCTCTGCTGCCATAATTTAAGTCAAGTTCCCAGAGTTGTTAGGCAGCCTGAGGTTGCAGTCAGAGGAGACAAAGTCCTGGAAGTTGTGATGGCTCATAGGAAGCTGAATGTCACTAGTAGGACGGTAAAGCAAAGACCGGGGGCTGCAAAACTAGAAGCAACACCTGCTTGCTGCAGATCAGTAAGCTTGTAGTTCAGGGAAAAGCTAAGGACACATCTAACTTGGTGAAACCAGCTGTCTGGGAAAAGCTAAAATTGTGCCTGGCAATAAATACTGGATAAAAACCAAAAGAACTGCGGATGGTGTAAATCAGGAACAAAATCAAAGTTGCTGGAAAGGCTCAGCAGGCCTGGCAGCATCTGTGAAAGAAAAAACAGTTAACGTTTCAGGTCTGGTGACCCTTCCTCAGAACTGATGGTGGCTGGGTAAACAAATGCTAAATAAATACCAGAGTTCAGTTTTCAAGGTTAAGGAGAATATAGGCCTAGGATTGGAGCGCTATCAGTTAGAACAGGAACAGTCATTGAGGCAGTCCATGATGGGATGGTTCTTGAGAGGGGGACTTTCAGGCACAGATCAGCAAATGTAAAGTATTATAATCCCTTGTGAAATTTAATGAAGTTTGCTGAGCCACTATGTCATTTATATTTGGGGGAATTGCTGAGAAACCCATGTGGTTGCATTTGCAAAATGATGTGTGCTGTGATGTGTTCAGTTACACTGTATTATCCATGTTTGCCAAATATTGATTTGTGTTGTTAGAATAAGTTGTACATGCATTACAGATTGTATTACTATTCTAATTTGTACAGTAAAGTCTTATTTGTTCAAAACCACAGAAGCTGATGTTTTTAATCTCAGAATAAATCCCATGCACTCATGTTATGTCTACTTCAAAATAAAATGTTCCTGGTCCTTAACCAGATCATGACATAACTTAGTCATCTCACCCTGTATCATAACATCTTGTAAACTCCACGCAGGATACAATCCAGTGTTGGTACAGCTCCCAGCCTTTACCACACTCCTGGTGAAGCTATCATCATTTTTATTCAACCTGCTATGATACACATGTAGGATGGGTGTCTTCCAGCCCAGAGGTAGGTAAGACCTTTCCTGGTGAAGCTGTATGTCAGAAAACGTCAGCTTTTGTGGTCCTGAGATGCTGCTTGGCCTGCTGTGTTCATCCAGCTCCACACTTTGTTATCTTATGTCAGAAAATGCTGTTGGCTTGTGCGGCCACTTTGCTTTACTATCAATCGGGGCTCTAACCAGTAGATGGCCCTCTACAACTTCAACATTATCTTCCACTTTCAGGTTGTCAAACTGTTTAATTTGTATTTTTGCATCTTGCATTCAATCTGTTGAATGACTTCGTTTAATGGCCGATGGGATGTATATATAACTAAATGTTACATTATTGCTCGGCTGGTTAACTGTTTGTAATTTTGAAACATTAAATGCTCAAATAACCATATCGTCAATGTGGCAGCTCCAATGCTTGTTTCAGTTCGTGGTCTCTAGGTCTTTTTTTGTCTTCTTTAGTGAAAGTTTCTTGCCATTTTACTCAGTTACGTAGACCTGTATAGCTGGGAAAAGCCCAGGAAATGAAGGACAAGCGAATCATAGAAAAAGCAACTGAAGAACACTGACTGTGTAGTTGGGGAACTGATGAGAAATCAAAAGCAGTTATTTGATCATGCTGGAGAGTATGCAGAGGAGATTTACTAGAATAAAAACTGAAAGCACGGCAGATGCTGTAACTCAGGAACAAAAACAGAATTTGCTGGAAAAGCTCAGCAAGTCTGGCAGCATCTGTGACAAAAAATCAGAATTAACATTTCGGATCCAGCTCTGAGGAAGGGCCATTGGTCCGAAATGTGAACTCTTATTTCTCTCCTCAAATGCTGCCAGGCCTGCTGAGTTTTTCTGGCAACTTCGGATTTACTAGAATGTTGCCTGGACTGGCGGGTTTCCGTTATGAAGAGCGATTGGACAGATTGGCATTATTTTCTTTGCAGCAGAGGAAATTGTGAGGGGACCTAATTGAAATGTATCAAATTATGAGGAGCTGAGATAGGGTAGACAGAAAAAAAGCGAATTCCCTTTGCAGAGGGATCAATGACCAGGGGTATAGATTTAAAGTAAGGGGCAGGAGGTTTAGAGAGATTTAGATTTAGATTTTAGATTACCTACAGTGTGGAAACAGGCCCTTCAGCCCAACAAGTCCACACTGACCCTTGGAGCATCCTACCCAGGTCCATCGCCTAATAACCCACCTAATCTACACGCCCCTGGACACAACGGGCAATTTAGCATGGCCAATCCACCTACGCTGCACATCTTTGGACTGTGGGAGGAAACCGGAGCACCCGGAGGAAACCCTCACAGACATAGGGAGAATGTGCAAACTCCACACAGACGGTTGCCCAAGGGTGCAATTGAAGCCCAGGTCCCTGGCACTGCAAGGCCGCAGTGCTCACCATTGAGCCAGAGATGTGAGGAAAACTATTTTTGCCTAGACGATGGTGAGAATTAGGGACACACTGCCTGTGAAGATGGTAGAGGCAGAAACTCTGATAATGTTTAACAAGTATTTAGATGTGCACTTGTGATACCAAGGCATACAAGGCTGAGCTGGTAAATGGGATTAGAGTAGTTTGGTGATTTTGACCGGAGTGGACACAATGGGCCGTTGCTGTGCTGTATATCTCTGTGACTCACAGTTGCTTTCAGTGATCCTGTGACAGTTCTGTTCAAGTTCACCTCCCATCCATTTAGCTGCCTTTGCACTGATTTTGAGTTTTCCACCGGACTGCCTTGGTACCCAAAGCATTAGTACTCTCAGCTTTGGTACCCATGGCACAGACCTCAAGGGGGCACTAATTAAGGACTTCCTGGTGACATAGTGGAGACTTCTTGACACTTTTTCTACAGTTGGCACATACTTTCTGAGTTGTGACAGTAAATGTTAAATGAGAAGGCTGTGTCACCACAGGGGGGTCCCTGCATCAAGAACACCCTGGACAGGCTTGTTGATTTCCAGCTTGCTTCTGATAGAACGAATTTGAAGGATTGTTTTAATTTTGATCTTTTAATGTTCTATTAACATTTTTCTTTTATGTAACAAATCTTGTCTTTGGGAACTGGAGCAAAGGAAATGCGAATTTTTTAGATGTAATTCTACATGTACCTGATGCAGCTGTTATGCACAGCCAGTACTTAGATACTTTGATCCACTAACCTTCCATGTGAGAAGAGGCTATTCTTCAAGTTGGGAATAATCCTGCATCCAGTAGAATTTGGTGATACAGTGGAAATGTGGGCACAAGAGTCTGGAAGCTGAATATTCTCATGTGCAGGTACTGATGTGCGGAAGTGGCCTTGCCAAACCAGTGAGTGCTGCTCTGTCACATAGTTCGATTCGTCCAGTTTGAACCTGCTCCTCACTCTCAGCTGGGCACTGAAGTGGGAATTCAAATTCAACTCTGAATCTTGAAGGTATCTGAAGTACAGTTATATACAAGCAATGGAGAATAAATCCATGATTGCTTGGTCCAACTGAGGTGTTTTTGTGGAATGAAAATCTTTTCCCCTGCCAATACCTACATGGTCCATTTAGGTAGCATCCTGTACCCTCCCCATTGCAGCTATTTTAGTGGGGCAAGGCATTGGTGATGTCGGTCACTAATCAGATGGAAGGTTGGCAATTGTGGAACTTCCCATCTTTGCTCTGATGAGATCTATGAGGTCCTTTAATTGAGACCCTTAAGTAAGGAATTAATGCCCACTTCTGCACCTTCAAGGGGCTCACCATGTAGTGACGGTGGCAAGCACACTTGGCACCTGATTGTGTGATCTGGCATTGCCAACCCTCCTTTTGTTTGCCGTGAACCTCTCCGCCCTCCGTGTCCCATTTCCCTGATCCCATTCTCACTGTTACTCGCCTGTGTTCAGGGTCCTACAGGGTGCAAGGCCTCAATGTGTCAAGTACTGGTAGCAGCCACTGCCTCCAAGCTGGCAGTGCTGACTATGGAGAGCTGTAGCTTTGAATTATCTTCAGGATCTCGGCAGGCGGCCATTCTGCCTGTGGGGTCTTCGTTCCTCAGGGAATGCCCACTGCTGGCCTGTCAATTGCCTGCATAGAACAAAATGCTTCCAGAAAAGAGGCCAAGTGCTTTCACTGCCTCTCCAGCCAGCAAAGGAGACACGTATTGGCTGTACAAGACTTCAACCGTCTTGTGCACATCATTAAACTTGCTTACGACCTGTGTCTCATGCCTAAAGTACCAACTCATAGAATCTCTGCACTGTAGAAGCAGGCCATTTGGCTCATTGAGTCTATACCGACCCTCTGGAGCATCCCACCCAGACACGCACCCCTAATCCTATCCCTGCATTTCCCATGGCTAACTCACCAAGCTTGCACGTATCTGTGCACTGTGGAGCAAATTAGCATGGCCAATACCCCTAACCTGCACATCTTTAGAACTGTGGGAGGAGACCAGGCCACCCTGAGCAAACCCGCACAGACACAGGGAGAACATACAAACATTACATGGACAGTCATCCAAGGGTGGAGTCAAACTGGGGTCCCTGGCGCTGTGAGGCAGCTAACCACTGAGCCACCATGCCGCCCCAGAAAGAGCCAACAGGTGGTGAGTTTAGCCTGAGTGTCACCACAGCTCAGGTGAAGGGCAAGGTTGAGAAGACAGGGCGTTCATGGTAAGGTCAGCCGTTATGGGAATTGAACTCTTAATGTTGGCATCACATTGTATCGCAAACTAGCAGTCCAGCCAACTGACCTAAGCGAATCCCTTAGGTAAATCTCTTTGTACCTACTTCATTTAGCCATCTTTGATGTATCAGTTATTTACTTGCCTTATAAAGTTTTGTCAATCACATTCCTCCCTTTGTTGTGTTCTCCATATCTCACTATTCCCCCTTGCGTCCTTTATATCCAATTCTTCCTAGCAGAGATCCTATATATCCTATTCTTCCTCAATTTGTATACCCTATGTCCAAGTCTTCCTCGGTGTGCAATTTCTAATCTCACACTTCCCTCAGTGTGTCTCCTGCAAACAGTGCTTTTCTACATTATGTATTCTGTGTTGTGTTCACACCAAGAAGGGTGATTACCATATTCTGTATCTGTTTCTGTCACATACTCCTTTTGTAATGATTTTCATGTGTTCTGCATAAAGTTCAAAAATAAAACTTGTGAAGACAAAAAAATTAAGATTAAATAAATATGATAATTACATCCTGCTCATAAGATCAGAGAACATGAATATAAATTTGACAAGCTTCAAGTGAAACTGCAGATTAGAAAACTTTTCTTCCCTGCAGAGCTGTGAATCTGTGGATTGGATTCACATCAAAAGCATTAATTCTGTGTTGATTAACTCCTGTGTAAAGGTTAAGAAAAGGATTTGGGATTATAAGAATAAGTATTTATGTATTCTTTGGAAGGATATGAGTCCAGATATACGTATCCATGATCACGTAGTAGTTTGTGGAATTCAACTGAACAAGTTTAAATTACTGCAGATTGTACCACATGCTTCCTGTCATATTTTCTGGTCTCTTGTGTAACATCTTAAATGCAACAATTAGGATTGTCCGATCAGCTTCAGCTGGTCTTGGATGGGGATGGAGTGTACAGGCAGTTGAGAATACAATAATCTTCCCACTATAGCATTCAAGAATATGGGACAAGTGCAGGAAATTGGGATTGGTGCATTTTTGTTGGTATTTCAGTAGAGACTCGATGGGCCAAAGGGCCTTTTCGGCACTGTATGAATCTATGAGTGGCGTAATAGCCAGAAATTGATTTGGCTCAAATTGGCAATCGGCAACTTCATTTTGATATATACTAGAATGAGGGATCGTCTGATGCAGTTCTAGTGCCCCTGTCTCTGAGCCAGGAGATCTGGGGTGAAGTCCTGACTAAACCAGAAGTGTGTATTAACATCTTTATATGGATGGATTAGCAAGATATCTATAGACAGGAATGAGGTAGGCTATTTCATTTGAATGAACTAAGAAGCCACATATTCCTGGGAAAATAAGGCCAGAAACTTGATCCCTGAGGCCTGAAGTCCCTCTATTGGAGATAGGAGTATAAAGTAAGTCTCTTCCGTCTAGATGCAGGACCCAGGGAAGGCACATTCCCAATGCCAGCTGATGAAGTGCCTGCCTCAAGTCTGCTGGCACCATTAAGGAAAACAGACCATTCCCAAGAGAACCAGCCACTTACCAGCCAGTCACTTATGCTGTAAATATTTTTCTATGAGTGTGCAGAATGGTCACTAGGGCCAAAACATTGAAAGGGAATCGTGTCCATGCTGTTAAGCCCTCATCAGACTGGAGAACTGAAACAAAGTAATGAAAGAGTACAGAAACTAAGCAGCATTGTAAAAAATGACAAACATCAAAAAGATTGATAGTTGAACCAAATAATACTTTCTGTACAAATGCATACACGCTGTTACAACAGTTAATGCCATGTACTTTTTACCCCAAGACGGGATAATTGCTGTGTTACGTTACTATATCCATTAATTACATTATGAATTCTTGACAGCTAACTTGTCAAAGGCAAGCTGTGTGCCATCTGGGCAAATTCTGTTAATCGGTTGCTTTCATTTTGATTACTATATCTGAAACAACGACTGCAGGTTTGCTATGCTGAGATTTATCTTGTGCCTCCATCAGCTTAGAAAGGAAGAACCGGCATCATTTATAGAACACCTTCTCTTATTCCTTGCAGAGTGTGCATTTCACCATGTGTTAATGTGGAGCCAAGGACTATTGTCCAATGGGAAAATGTGGCTACCATTTTTCACATGCTCATAGGGCGAGTGACCAAATAACAGTATCGATGGTGCTGTCTGAGTGAAAGATTATGTTCGGATTCAGATCAAATTCTTGCTTTACGTCGAAGGGGTAAATTTGATCAACTAAAATAAGCAGTGCAGGCCTTATATCGTTACCTTTATAATTACTTTAATAACTGAACCTCTGAAAATGAGAGACTAAAGTGAACCATAACTTTCCAATTCAGGCACTACTATAAGATGATCATCCACTTGTTGGTGTGTTGCTTCACTCCCTCAACATTTCTTTAGTTCTTTTTCTCAGGGGATTGGTTTAGTTAATTTGGCGGAACAGCTGGTTTGCAATGCAAATTGATAGCAACAACATGGGTTCAATTCCGCACTGGCTAAGGTTACCATGAGGGACCCCCCTTCTCATCGTCTCCCCTTGCCTGTGGTGTAACGATCCTCAGGTTAAACCAGCGCCAGGTCTCTCTCTTGTAGGTGAGCAGCCCTATGGCCTACTTAGACCATGGTAACTTTACCTTGCCTTTTTCTCCCCTCCCCCACACACACACCTTGGTGTTATCTGCAGAGAAACCACGTTATATTGAGAAGTTCCCGCACAGAAGCATGCCACTGAATACTATTCTAACATAACCCCTTAAACTATATTTGCTGTTTTCTGCCCTTTAGCTAGCCTGTCAGCAATTCCTTGGATTTAAATGCATCTGGACAACATTGTGGCTTATTAAATAACTTTCTTTCTAGAAATTTATCAAAGGCCTCTTGAAAGACTTGTAATATCACAAGGCTTTTTGGATTTATTTCATGGAAATGTCGAAGGGTGCATCGAATAGATCTTTTCTTCCTAATCCCTACTGGCTACTGTTAACTAGGGTGTTAGTATAGGATAGTCTTGAGTTCTGATAATGGGAGTAAGACTAATAGTTGGTTGTGCTGTCTTGTTACCCTTTTTAAATTGGAGAACCATGTCAGCCTCGAATTCTGCTCTTTCATCAGTGACAACAGACTCCTTTATAAGGAGCACCAATGACTTACAAGATTCCTCTCTGGTACAATGGGAAAACAATATGAATAATTGAAGCGGTCATCATCCAAATGTAACGTGATGTAGGCAATATCCTGGCTTGGACTGACAAGTGACAAGTAACGTTTGTGTCACGCAAATAAAATTAATTACCTCGTAGTAAATAAGAGCAAAGTTCCAGAAAAGCTAATTGGATGCAATTTTGGGTTCTTATTTTATTCACTCACAGGGTATAGGGGTAAGTGACTGGGCCAGCATTCATTGGCCATTTAGTGCAGGTAACCCCTAAGAACATTAGGGAGGGGCTTCAAGGAGTTTTACATGGCAATACTGAAGGAGCAGTGATTTATTTCCAAGTCTGCATTGTGAATGACTTGGAGGGGATTTTGTAGATGTTCCCACATATCTGCTGCCCTTGTCCTTCTAGATGGTAATGGTTGTGGGTTTAAAAAGTGCTGTGTACACAGCCTTAGTGAATTTCTGCCATACAAAGCAGCAATGATCTCCAAGAAGAGACAATCTACCCATTCCTTCTTAACATTCAATATTATTGGCATCACTGAACACTTCACTATTAACATTTTCAAGTTATCATTGACCAGAAATTGAACTAGATTAGACATATAAGTACTACAAGAGCATGTAAAAGGCATGAAATCCTGCAATGTGTAACTCCCCCCCTGACTCCCCAAAGCCATCTACAAGGTACAGATCAGGAGTGTGATGGAGTACTCTCCACTTGCCTGGATGGGTGCAGCCCCAACAGCACTCAAGAAGCTTGTCACCATCCAGGACCAAGTAGCCCACTTGATTCGCATCACATCCACAAGCATCCATGCCCTCCAACACTGAGCTCATTAGAAGCAGCATGTACTATCTAAAGGATGCACTACAGAAATTTGCCAAGGCTGTGTGGACAGCACCTTCTAAACCCATACATTTTAACATCTCAAAGGACAAGGGCAGCAGATATGTGGGATCATCTGCAAAATCCCTTCCAAGTCACTCACCATGACACTTTGGAAATAAATCACTGGTCTCGCAGTAACAAAACAGAAATTGCAGAAAAGCTCAGCAGGTCTAGATGCATCTGTGGAGAGAAATCGGAGTTAATGTTTTGGGTCCAGTGACCCTTCCTCAGGACTGTTCCTTAGTATTGCTGTGTTAAAATCTTTGAAACCCCTCCCTTATGTTGTTATGGGTCTACAGAGGGTGGCTGAGAGTCATCACAACAATATTTTGTCATCATGACTGTACAATAGGTCAGAGAGAACCTGGAGTCAAGGTGTGGTTAAGCCTGAAATACTACATTGGTGTTTCCTACCCTCCGTCCTCCTCTGACCAAAGAAAAGACTCTGTGAGGAGGATGATCGGCAAGGTTAAGGTGTACCGGGGAGCAGCCATTAAGAGAATGGGCCAGTGTGGGAGCGCTAAGGCCTTTGCTGGAGTGGTTTCGGTGTGAGGAGGCTGAGCAGGGGTACAGGTAAGGGCAGGTAACTTTCTTTCTGTCTAGATCGAAGGCAATGGGCACAGCAGTTAGGGCAGTGGCATGCTCCTCTTGCAGGATGTGGGAGATCAGGGAGATTTCCATTGTCCCAGTTGGCTACATCTGGGAGAAGGGCATGCTGCTACACCTCCTGACAGACCGCATTAAGGAACTGGAGCTGGATGCACTCAGGATCACACGGGCTATACAGAACATCACTGATCCCTCCGAAGGTGCAGGCTGCAGGTAGCTGGGTGGCCACCAGAAGAGGTTAAGGGAAAAGCAGACAGTGCAAGGTCCCCTTGTGGCCATTCCCCTCAGTAACAGGTACACTTCTTTGGATACTGTTGTGTCGTATGACCATTCAGGAGCTAGCAGTAGCAGTCAGGTTGGTGGAGCTGTGACCGGCTCTGAGGCTCAGAGGGAAAGGATGCAATCAAACAGAGTGAGACTGATAGGAGACCCAGGAGGTTGTGAGGGGGACAGACAGGACACACCAGGATGGTGTGTTGCCCTCCTGGGTGCCAGAGTCAAGGATGTCTCTGAGCAGTTACAGAACATTTTGAAGGGTGAGAGTGAACAGCATAGGTCATTGTGCACATCAGCACAAATGACATAGGTAGACAAAGGGATGGAGTCATGCAAAATGAATATAGGGAATTAGGTAAGAAATTAAAAACAGGGCCTCAAGGGTAGTGATCTCCGGATTGCTCCCATTGCCATATTCCAGTGAGGATATAAATAGAAAGATAGGCTAGATGAATGCGTGACTGAGAAGCTGGTATTGGGGGCAGGGTTTTAGTTCTTAGATCATTGGGATCTCTTCTGTGGAAAAGCTGACATGTGCACAAGGGACAGGTTGTAATTGAACCGAAGGGAGTCCAATTGCCTCCAGGGAGATTTGCTAGTGTTACCTGGGAGGGTCTAAACTGGTTTGGCAGGGGTGGGGTGGTGGGTGTGTGAGACTCTGAATTGAGAAGTCAGGGAAAAGAACATTAGCTATCAAGAGCAAGTTTACTGTCAGGGTAAAAAGAGGGAGAAAGCTTCTGGCTTAAAGTGCATTCATTTCAACGCATGAGACCTGGCCGGTAAGGAAGGTGGGACTCAGAGCATGGATTGGTTCTGGGGACTGGGATATTGCAGCCAGAACAGAAACGTAGCTGAGAGACGGGCAGGACTGGAAGCTCAATGTTCCAGGATACAGAAGGTACATGTGTGAGGGAAGTATAAGTAAGCGGGGAAGGGGAATTGCCCTTTTGATAAGGGAGATCATAAAGCAACACTTACAGGATATTCTTAAGGGGCCATCAAAAGAGGCCATATGGTCAGAACTTAGAAACAAGAAGGGGATGGTCACTCTGTTGGGACTGTATTATAGACCAACAAATAGCCAGTGGATACTAAAGGAGCAGTTGTGTAGATAGATTGCTGATACCTGGATGAATAATAAAATAGTATTAGTTGGAGATTTTAATTTCTCCTGTATTGACGTGGCTACTCATTGTGTAAAAGGCACGGATGGGGTGGAATTTGTCAAATGTGTCCAAGAAAGTTTTCTAAATCGATATGTTGAGGGCCCTACTCGGGGGTGGGTACACGTTGGGGGGCAGTGTGGAGTGGTGGTGGGGAGGGGTGGGCGAGGTGGGGTGCAACACTGGACCTCCTCTTAGGAATCAAGGTCGGGCAAGTGTCAGTCAGAGAGCACTTTGGGCCCAGTGACCATAACTCTCTTGGCTTTAACATAGTTAGGAAAAAGATAGGACAGGTCCACAGGTTATGGTGCTAAACTGATGCAGGGCCAATTTTGGGGCCATTAGCCAGGATCTAGCAGCTGCCAACCGAGTGAGTCTATTTGAAGAAAAAGGAATGACTGGCAAATGGGAGGCTTTTAAAAGTGTGACAACAAGAGTCCAGAGACAGTATAGAAGATAACAAAGTGTGTAGCTGGATGAACACAGCAGGCCAAGGAGCATCTCAGGAGCACACTGTGCTCCTGAAATGCTGCTTGGCCTGCTGTGTTCATCCAGCCCCACACTTTGTTATCTTGGATTCTCCAGCATCTGCAGTTCCCATTATCTCCAGAGACAGTATGTCCCTGTTAGGATGAAGAGAAAAGCTGGCAGGTTTAGGGATCCCTGGCTGACAAGGGATAGTCAGGCTCTGGTCAGGAAAAGAAGAAAGCGTACATTGGGCTTAAGCTATTGGGCTTAAGTGAATCCTTAAATAAATACAAAAAGTGTAGGAGCACATTTAAGAGAGAAACCAGAAGAACATAAAGACGTGATGAGATGGATCTGGCAGATAAGGTTAAAGATATTCACAAGAGGCTCTACAGTAATATTAAGAATAAGAATGGATCCTGTTACAGATCAGCATGGCCAAATATGTGTGGAGCCACAGGACATGGGGGCGGGTTTTAATGAATATTTCTCAATGTTTACTGAGGAGATATTACCAGAGAGGAGATGTTTACAGTCTTAAAGGGCATCAAGGAGGATAAATCCACTGGGCCTGATCAGGTCCATCCCCAAATGTTATGGGAGGCTAGGGAAAAAATTACAGAGTCTCTTGCAGAGATTTTTGCTTCATCTTTAGCCACTGGTAAAGTTCTGGAAAACTGGAGAGTGGCTTATGTTGTTCCATTGCTTAAGAAGGTAGCAAGGACAAACCAGAGAACTATAGGCCAGTGAGCCTGATATCAGTGGTAGGCAAGTTATTGGAGAGGATACTGAGGGATAGGATCAACCAACATTTGGATAGTCAAGTTCTGATTAGGGATAATCAGCATGGATTTGTGAACAGGAAGGCATATCTGACAAATCTTTAAGAGTTTTTCAAAGAGGTAACCAAGAGAATACATGAGCGTAGAGCTGTGAATGCTGTCTATATGGGCCTTCATAAGGCCTTTGACAAGGTCCTGCATGGCAGGTTAGTCATGAAGGTTCGGTCGAATGGGATCCGGGGAAAGCTAGCTAATTGGATTCAAAATTTGGCTCAATGCTATGAAGCAGAGGGTGATGGTTGAAGGTTCTTTCTCAGACTGGTGGCCTGTGACTAGTGTTGTACCACAGGGGTCAGTGCTGGGGCCTTTATTGTTTGTCATTTACATAAATGATCTGGATGTGAATGTACAAGGCATGGTTAGTAAGTTTGCGGATGAGTCAAAATTAGGTGGTATTGCTGATAAGGAGGGAAGTTACCAAAAATGACAGAGGGGCATTGATCAGATGGGGAAGCGGGCTGAGGATTGGCAAATGCAATTCGATACAGATATGTGTGAGGTGTTGCACTTTGGCATGTCATACTGAGATAAGACTTAAACAGTAAATGGTAAGGTCCTGAGGAGTGTCGTGGAACAGAGGGATGTGGGAGTACCATTACATAGTTCATTCTAAGTAGCATCACAGGTAGACAAGATGGTGAAGAAGACAATTAACATACTGGCCTTCTATGGGCAAGGCACTGAGTATAGGAGTTGGGACGTTATGTTACAGTTGTGCAAGTTGTTGGTGAGGCTGCACTTGGAGTATTGTGTACAGTTTTGGTCACCCTGTTACAGGAAAGTCATAGTTAAACTGGAAAGTGTGTCAAGAAAATTTACAAGGCTGTTGCCAGGACTAGTATGCCTGAGTTACAGGGAGAGGTTGGCCAGGATACAACTTTACTCCTCCGAACTTTGGAAAATGAGGGGTGACTTTACTGAAGTGTATAAAATCATGAGGATCATTGATAGGATGAAGTCTTTTTTCCCAGGATTGGGGAACTGAAAACTAGAGGGCATAAGTTTAAGGTGAGAGGGGAAAGATTTAAGAAGGACCTGAGAGGCAACCTCTTCACACAGAGAGTGGTGCGTATATGGAATGGACCACCAGAGAAAGTGGTTGAGGCAGGTACAATAGCAACATTTTAAAAACATTTGGATCGGTACATGGATGGGAAGGGTTTAGAGAGATGCGGACCAAATCCAGGCAATTGGAACTAGCTGAGTGGGCACCATGATCAGCATGGACCAGTTTGTGTGGAAAGGCCTGTTTCCACGCTGTATTACTCTATGGGACTCTAAACCAAATGGTCTCAAGAAGGCAGCTCACCACCGGGTTCTCAAGAGCAACTAGAGTTGGACAATGAATGCTGGCCCAGCCAACTGCGCTCATATCCTGTGACTGAACAAAATTAACTGCTAGGGATTTTATTTCTTCTGAGTCTGATTAACTTATCTGGAACAGTGATTTTATATCTGACAAGGTAATTAATTTTATATCTGACAGGGTAATTAATTATTTTTGGGCTATTCCTTGTTTGGGGGAAATGCAGAGTGAAAGTTCACACAAATTTTAGACACTTGTTTGGAAGCAATGCCAGGTGAAGGATTTATTTCAGAAACTGTATCGTAGCATTATAATTTTGTTTGAAATATTTTTGAGTTGTGCAATGTAATCATGCTGTGCACCAAATCTCACCAAAAACAGCAGCAATATACCTTGAGGGAAAGTGGTTAATTGTTCAACATTAGGATGATTTCCTTGAGGTAATGATTCACAAATTAAGTCCTGCAAAACTGTGGGTGGCTTTGTTATAGCCGCAAGCCAGTTCTGAGGAAGGTTTTGTGCTGCGTGCTTCATGAAGAAACTATCAGTAAGAATAACAGTGCTCCCTGGAGTCTCGTAGATTCAAGAGGGATGGCAACTCAACATGATCTGGCACTGGGGCATTCATCATGGACCAGCATCAGCTGTTCCTATCACTGGGACTACCTCCTCGGGGAAGTTATCACCTTCAGGTAAAGCTGAGATCATCCATCATCAGGTATAGCCAGCAATATCAAAGGCTCAGTGTAATGTATGGTTTTATGCGAATTTTTTAAAAATCCTAAAATGGATGCAACAACTGACAAAATCTTGAGCCTTTTAGTCATCTTGAGCCTTGAAGTCATCCAAGTATTACCATTTTAATTGAGCTGCATTTTAATCTGACCTGGGAGAGGTGTGTGTTTTATGCCTGTGTACGTGTGCAGTTGAAATACCAGAAATTGTATTTTCAATGGCATTTTCATTAGTCGGTGGGAGAGTCCACAAAGGAGGTTCTGACATTTATGTTTATGTAAAAGGTAAATAAATGGAGTTTTAATCCTTTAGTGTGTGGTTTACCCTGATTTCCTGGAACCTGGTGTGAACGAAGAAAGAGGACAGCTTAGGGGACAACTGGCATTGTAAAAGCTTTTGCATTCTGAGAGCTGACTGTTGCTTCCTTGCCTTTTATTTCAACCCATTAATGGGATGGCAGCATCTGCAGCTGGGCCAACATCTTTTCCCTATCCCTAGTTTCCTTATGGAAAGTGGTGGTAGCTGTCTTCTTGAACCACTGCAGTCTATCTGGTGCAGGAGAACAATGCTGGTTGGAAGAGAATTCCAGGATTTTGACCTAGTGACGCTGAAGGAACAGTGAAATATTTCCAAGTCAGGATAGTGAGTCCTTGAAGGGGATTTTGCAGATGGTGGTGGTTCCACGTATCTGCTGCCTGTGTCCATCTAGCTGGTAGCTGTAGGTTTGGAAAGTGCTATCTAAGGAGGCTTGGTGAATTTCTGCCATGCATCTTATAGATGTTACACACTGCTGCTACTGAGAAAGTGGATGTTTGAGGATGAGGTGCCAATCACGCGGGCTGCTTTGTCCTGAATGGTATTAGGTTTCTTGAGTGTTGTTGGGGCTGCACTCATCCAGGCAAGTGGGGAGTATTCCATCACACTCCTGCCTGTTGCCTTGTGCCTAAATGGAAGAATTCTGCTCAGAAGACTTCTTTGAATGCCTGATATTGCTGCTTTGGAGGCAATTTCCAATACTTCTAAGATGATGTCTCCAAACTTTCTATTATTTTTATTTTGATCTGTATTTCCCTCCTGTCAGCCTTCATAATCACTTGGGAGTCACTTAGGTCTTACTCAGATCTTGGATGAGGAGCAGGAGGCAAAGCAGCCAGGACATCAGAAGTCTTTACTTCAAATACCTGCTCCTCAACAGGATAAAGGGAACGAGTATGAGCCAGAGAGCGAACTTGCAGAAAGCAGGAGCCCCAACACAGAGCAGGCAGGCAGAGGGCATGAGTTACAGCTCAGACGTTTGCACTGTGGGGTCACTGGCTTTTGACAATCTTCCAGAACAAGACTTTCTTATGTTGGACCAACAAGAGCTAACTGGGACTGAAAGCTAATAAATCCCCAGGATCTGATAATCTACATCCCAGAGTACGAGAAGGTGTCCTGGAGATAGTAGATATGTTAGTTGCCATCTTCTAAAATCCTGTTAATTCTGGAACAGGCCTGGAAGATTGGAGGAAGATAAATATACCCTCAGTATTAGCCTTCCATGAGTAATAGAGAAAATGCTGGAGTCTATCTTAAAGAAAGTGATAACAGGGCACTAAGAAAATAACAATGGGATTACAGAGGGTCAGCATGGATTCATGAAAACAAAAAGGAAAGAAAAGGAAAGTGTTTGATAACCTACAAGAGTTTCTTGAGGATGTAACAATAGATTTGATGAGGGACAACCCTATGTATTTGTGTTAAGACCATAAGACATAGGAGCAGAATTTGGGCCATTCAGGCCATCAAGTCTGCTCACCATTTAAGCATGGCCGATAGGTTTCTCAACTCCATTCTCCCATTGTAAGGTGAGGTGATGGCCTAGTGGGATTATCACTGGACTGTTAATCCGGAGACTCAGTTAACATTCTGAAGTTTCAAGTTTGAATCCTGCCATGGCAGATGATGGAATTTGAATTCAATAAATATCTGAATTAAGAATCTAATGATAACCATGAATCTATCACTGAGTGTGAGAAAAACCCATCTTGTTCACTGATGTCCTTTAGGGAAGGGAACTGTCATCCCTACTTGGTCTGGCCTACGTGTGACTCCAGACCCACAACAATGTGGTTGAGTCTTAACTGCTCTCAGGGCAATTAGGGATAGGCAATAAATGCTGCCTGGCCAGCGATGCCCCCATCCCATCAACGAATAAAGGGAAAAAAAACTCTTGATCGCCTTGACAATCAAGAAGTATCTATCTCCATCTTAACTCAATGACCTGGTTTCCATAGCCTTCAGTGGCAGTGAATGCCATAGGTTAACCGCTCTATGGCTGGAAAAGTTTCTCCTTATCTCTGTTCTAATGCCTACCAATGGAAGCATCTTACCAACATCCACTCTGTCTGGACCATTCAGTATTCTGTAAGTTTCAATTCGATCCCATCTCATCCTTCTCAACTCCATTAAGTATAGACGCAGACCCCTCAAACATTTCTCATATGTTCAGCTTTTCATTCCTGGGACCATTTTTGTGAACCACCTCTGAACCTGCTCCAGGACCAGTGCATCTTTCCTGAGATATGGGCCCAAAACTGCACGCCATACTCCAAATGTGGCCTGACCAGAGCTTTATAGAGCCTCAGAAGTACATCCTTGCTTTTATATTCAAGTCCTCTCAAAATAAATGCCAAAGTTGCATTTGCCTTTCTGACTACTGACTCAACCTGCAAGTTTACCTTGAGAGAATCCTGGGGTAGAACACCCAAATCTCTTTGTGCTTCAGACTTTTGAATTTTCTACCCATTTAGAAAATAGTCCATACCACTATTCTTAGCAAAGTGCATGACCTCACATTTTCCCACATTGTACTCCATCTGCCACTTCTTTGCCTACTCTCCTAACCTGTCCAAGTCCTTTTGCAGCCTCCCCATGTCCTCAATACTACCTGTCCCTATCTTTGTATTATCCACAAACTTAGCCAGGATGCCCACAGTTCCTTTATCTAAATCATTAATGAATAAAGTGAAAAGTTGTGGCCCCAGCACTGATCCTTGTGGAACACCACTTGTTACCTGCTGCCATCCTGAGAAAGACTCCTTTTATCCTCACTCTCTGCTTTCTGCCAGACACTTAATCTTCTTTCCATGCTAGTACCTTGCCTCTAACACCATAGGCCCTCATCTTACTCAGCGGCCTCCTGTGAAGCAGCTTGTCAAAGGCCTTCTTGAAGTCCAAATAGATAACATCTATTGCCTCTCCTTGGTTTAACCTGCTCATTATTCCTCAAAAGAATTCTAACAGATTTGTCAGGCATGACCTCCCCTTGATGAAGCCATGCTGACTTTGCCCTATTTTACCGTGCACTTCCAAATATTCAGAAATCTCATCCTTCACAAGAGACTCTAAAATCTTACCCACGACTGAGGTTAGGCTAAACAGCCTATGATTTTCAGTCTTTTGCCTTATTCCTTTTCAAAAAGAGGTGTCACGTTAGCAATTTTCCAGTCCTCTGGGACCCTCCTTGACTCCGGCAATTCCTCAAAGATCACCACTAATGCCTCCACTATCTCTTCAGCTATCTCCGCAAGAGCTCTGGGGTGATTTCATCTGGTCCTGATGGTTTATCCACCTTCAGGCCATTCAGTTTTTCTAGCAATTTCTCCTTGGTGACGGCCACCATACTCAGCTGTGCCCCCTGATGCTCTCGAATTTTTGGGATATTACTCCTGTCTTCCACCGTGGAGACTGAAACAAAGTAACTATTCAGTTCCTCAGCCATTTCCTTGTTCCCCACTACTATCTCCCCAGCAATATTTTCCAGCGGTCCAAAGTCCATTTTTGCCTCTCCTTTGCCCTTTATATATCAAAAGAAACTCTCACAGTACTCCTTTGTATTACTGGCTAGCTTACCCTCCTATTTAATCTTCTCCCTCCTTATTTCTTCTTTTGTTGCCCTCTGTTGGCCTTTGCAAACTTCTCAAACCTCTGGTTTCCCACGGCCCGTCGTGACATTATATGCTTTCATGCTATCCCTGACTTCCCTAGTCAACAACGGTTGCCTCATTGTCCCTATACCATACTTCTTTTTCCTAGGTCTCCTGAATTACTCCTGGAAACTCCTGCCATTGCTGTTCCACTGTCTTTCCTGTTAGGCTCCTCTCCTAGTCAATTCTGCCCAGCTCCTTCTTCATGCCTCTCTAGTTGCCTTTATTTAGCTGTAATGCCATTACCTCTGATTCTATCTACTCCCTCTCAAATTGCAGAGTAAATTCAATCATATTATGATCACTGCCTCCTAAAGGTTCATTCACCTTAAGCTCCCTTATCAAGTCTGCCTCATTGCACAACACTAAATCCAGTACTACCTGTTCTCTAGTGGGCTCCATCACAAGCTGCTCTAAAAAGCCATCTCGTCGATATTTCACAAATTCCTTTTCTTGCAATCCACTACTAACCTGATTTTCCTAGGCCACCTGCATATTGAAATCTCCTATGATCACTGTAACGTTGCCTTTCTTACACACCTTTTCTGTCTCCTGGTATATCTTGTGTCCCAGCTCCTGACTACTCTTTGGAGGCCTGTCCATAATTTCAACTATGGATTTTTTTACCTCTGCTTTTCCTCAACACTACTGACACAGATTCTACACCATCTGACCCTGCTTCATTTTTCAGTATTGATTTTTTTCCTTTATTCATTCATGGGATGAGAGCATCACTGGCCACATAGCAATAATTGTCCATCCCTAATTGCCTAGAGGGCATCTCAGAGTCATCCACACTTCTGTGGCCTGGAATCACATGCAGACCAGACCAGGTAAGGATGGCAGTTTCCTTCCCTGAAGGACATTGGTGAACCCAGATGGGATTTTCCCACAATTGACAATAGATTCATAGTCATCATTAGATCGATAATTCCAGATATTTATTGAATTCAAATTCCACCATTTGCCATTGCAAGATTTGAACCCAGGTCCCCAGAATGTTACCTAGGTCTCTGGGTCTCTGGATTAACAGTCCAGCGACAATACCATTTGCCCATCACCTCCCCTTAAATTTAAATTCATTTCTTGCTAATAAGGCAACCCCACTCCCTCTGCCAACTACCTATCTTTTCGATAAGATGTATATCCATGGATATTCAGCTCCCAATCCTAATTCCCTTGCAGCCATGTCTCCGTGATGCCCACCACATCATATCTGTCGATTTTGATCTGTGCCACAAGCTCATTTACCTTCTTTCTTACACTGTGTGCATTCAGCTATAACACCATCAGTCCTGTATTAACTATCCCACTTCTCACTGTCACTCATTTGTCCAGTGTGCTCGAAGTTTGATTCCTAACCCTTTCCAAACACTCTGTCCTATTTGTGCCAGTGCCGGAGACGTTAATAACTTCTCCTGAGTTCTCCTTTCCTGTCATTTTTTTTTCATATTTTTCCATACATTGGAATCTACCCCTACAGATGTTAGCCTGCTGCTTTGTTCGCCGGGGTGGTGGGGGGGGGGGGGGGGGAATGTTTTACCCTTCCCTTACCCCCACTTTCTAGCTTAAAGTCTGTTGACCAGCCTACTTACCCTTTTTGCTGGAACACTGGTCCCAGCTCAGCTCAGGTGGATGCCATCCAAAATGGTACAGATCTCTCCTGTTTCATTACTGATGCTAGTACCCCATGAAAAGGAACCCCTCCTTCCTGCACGACAACTTTAGCCAGGTGTTTACTTCCCTTATTCTCATGTCCCTATGCCAATTTGCATGTGGCTCAGGCAGTAATGCAGAGATTATAACCCTTGAGAACCTCCTCTTTCATTTCATTCCTAGCTCCTGATAATCCCTGAACAGGTCCTCTTTCCGAGTCTTGCCTATGTTGCTTGTTCCGAAATTCTCAGAAAGCTTTAGTCCCATACATAAATTAGTATTCAAAACAAAGCATGAAGGATTGTTGATAATATATTGGCATAGATTGACAAATGGTTAGCAGACTGAAAACTGACAGTACAAATAAATGGATTGTTTTTGGAGTGGCTTACTGCAGGGATTATATATCAATGAGTTAGTTGACGGAATCAAGTGTACTATTTCCAATTTTACTGACGACACAAAGCTCAGGGAGAGCATGAGTGGTGAAGAGGATATAACGACATTCAAGATGGCTTAGACAAGTTGAATGGATGGGCAACTGCATGGAAAATGCATCTTAATGTGTAAAAGTGACAAGTTGTTTACTTTGGTGGGAATACAGCATGGCAGAGTTTAACTGAAATGTTGACAGATTGGGCAATAGTGATGCACATTGGAACCTGGATGTCTTTGTATGCTGGCCACTGCAAACAAGCATGCAGGAGCGACAAGCAGTTAAGGGGGCAAATGGTATGTTGACCTTCACTGCAGAGCAAAGTCTCACTGCTCAGATCTCATCTGGAGAGGTGTGTGCAGTTTTGGACTCCTTTCCCAAGAAAAGATGAACTTACCATTATGCAAGGAAGGTTCACCAGACTGACTTCTGGGAAAGTGGATTGGTCATATGGGAAAAGATTGGGTTGACTGGGCCTGTATACACTAGAGTTTAGAAGATGAAAAGGGGATCTCATTGAAATGTTTTCAAATTCTGAAATGCCTGGTCAGTTTGGATGAAATGGTAATTTTCCCTCTGGCTTAGGGGTCCAGAACAAGAGGTTATGGTCTCAGGTAGGCCATCCTAGATTGACATTACAGGAAATTTCTTTACTCAGTGTGTGGTGAACCTGTGGAATTCTCTGCTGCAGAAAGTTGCGGAAGCCAAGCTTCTAAATATAGTTAAGAAAGAGGTAGATTTCTTGAGGGTAATGTTGTCAAGGGATATGGGGAAAGAGCAGGAGTATGACTCTAAAACAAATAATCAGCTATCGTGTTTAATGGCTTATCCCCAATCCTAATTTCTACGGGTATAATCTTAAAGGAGTCTGAGAGATGTGGATTATAGCAGATTGGTGGCAGAATTGGTTGAGAATTCCAGCCAGGTCTTCCATGATACCAGGACCATCTCACTCCATCTTTTGCACTTTTGCTGCCCAGAGAAATGACTTTCCCACTAGGTACTGTCAATTAAAAGGGATTATTGTTTGTCCAAAGACTTGTTAATGCAGCAGCTGATCTCATTAATATTCAGCTTCCTCTCTTACCAAACAAGCTGGAGACCAAGAAATCTCAATTTGGTAGTCAGCCTGGGTATCCAGTGCGATCTCCTCTACTCTGGGGAGGCAAAACACAGACTGGATGACCACTTTGTGGAACACCTTTGTTTTGTCTTAGAAGATGAACCTGAGCTTCCAGTTGCCTGCCAGTTCAACATACCACTGTGTTCCCTAGCCCATATTTCTCTCTCAGGCTTGCCACAGAAGCTCAGGGCAAGTTGGAAAAATAGCATCTCATGTTCCGTGTGGGGACCTTGCAGCCTTCAGGAATCAATACAGAGTTCAATAATTCTAGAGCCTGAACACCACCTTCCACGTCCGTGACCCAACCCCATACCCCAGGCCCAGCACAGCCGACCCACTGATGGACCCCATCATCAAATTTTCTTTCTCCCCAGTTCACCATGATCCATCCCTTTGCCTGTCCAGCTACTACTCGGTCTCTCTCTCTCTGGATCAATTTCCCCTTGTTCACTCAGTTACCACCAGCCCCTGCCACCAGTTCCCTTCAGGATATATACCACCTTTACCGACGACAATAAGATCTGAGAAAGGTTCAAGGTGCTCATATAGTCATGAGCCAGGATAACAGACCCTGCGATCCAACTTATCTATATAGACCAGATTTCCCAAAATGAACGAGTGCCACTTGTTTGCTTTTGGTCCACATCCTTCCAAACCCTTCCTAACCATGCACCTGTCCAAATGCCTTTTTGAAATGTTAACTCTGTTTTCTCTTTCGCAGGTGCTGGCAGACCTGCTGAGTTTCTCCAGCAATTCTGCTTTTGTTTCAGATTTCCAGCATCTGCAGTTCTTTGTGTTTTGTTTTTGTTGGGTATCCGGTAGATTCAGATTATTGCTGGTTGTGAGAGCAATCATGTTACTCAGCACCAAGCAGCACCTCAGGGCATGATCCAGGGGCACCAGTCACATGTACCCTTTGTCCGCAGGTATTGGCATCTGGCTTTCTCCAACCCGTCATGACCACCGTGGCACCTCTCCAATGCACTTGCAGGCAGCTTAGGAAGCACCGGCCGGTCTGCTTGCAGCATCCATGCCTTTCTTTGCCTCACTGTGCGATGCCTGTTAGTGCAGTGGCAATACAGCCAGAGCCAATGGCATTAGTGCATTCATATGATGTGCTCTTTTGCACACACAGAGAAGCTGCTGGTTGCTAAGAGTGTGTCCAGGGCTTGGGGGCGAAAGAGGATGCCTTGATGAACAGCACACAGAGACGTTAATCTAGCATACACAACATGTGCCAGCTGCCTGTATGGTTAACACATTGTGTGTGTTTATTCAACCATATGACCATTTCAATAACTGGATGGGGGCCAGTCCATACAAAGAGGGTTGCTGTTGGGCGGGGTGTGCGGGGGCGCGGTTCTGATACTGCCAGTTGTACACCGTCTGTACACCGTCCAGGAACCTGGCCATGGTTAATCAGCAGCTTGTGGTGCCCTCTATCAAAGGACCTCTGCTACTGCTGTCTGGGGAGTTGGCAATGATCAACACTGTAGGTTCATCGTGAGCAGTCAAGGAAATGAGCTATTGTCAGACAGAGAGCTGCAAGCACAATGGTCTGGAGTCTGCTTAGGGGGGTCTAAAATAGGTGGCCATGTACGTTGCAACCAAGGAATAAAAAATTTACAAATGGATATGGATATGGATAGGTAAGGTGAACAGTCCAAAATTTTGCAGATGAAGTTTGATGCAGATTACTGTGAGGTTATCTATTTTGGTTGGAGGAATGGAAAGACAACTTATTATCGAAATGGAGAGAAACTTCAGAGTACCTCATTGCAGAAAAACCTGGGCGTCCTCATGTATGAATTGCACAAAATGAGTATATACAGCAGTTAATAAGAAATGCAAATGGAATTGTGACATTTGGTACTGAAGAAATAAAGTATAAAAGTAGGGAAGAGTTAGTATGACTGTACAGGGCACCAGTGAGACCACAACTGGTGTATTGGGTTCCATTGTGGTCCCCTTACTTGAGGAGACATGTTGTCATATTGGAGGCAGTTCAGAGGAGGTTCACTAGATTGATTCCAGAGATGAGGAGTTTGTCTTATGAAGAGAGATTGAGCAGGTTAGGTTTATACTCTCTGGAGTTTAGAATGGCAGGAGATCTAATAGAGATATGCAAGATGCTAAAGGGGATTGACAAAGTGGACATAGAGAGGATGCTTCCTTATGTGAGGCATAGGTTTTGGATAAGGGATAGCAGATTGAAAACAGATGAGGAGAAATTATTTCTCTCAAAGAGTCATGATTCTGTGGAATTCACTAGCCAGAATGTGGTGAAGGTAGGGCAATTGAGTAACTTTAAGGAGGAGATAGACAGATTTTAAATTAGTAATGGGTTAAAGGGTTCTGGAGAGTGAGCAGGAAAGTGGAATCAGCATTTTCAGATCAAGTAGTGGAGCAGGTCAGAGGGGCTGAATTGCCCACTCCTGCTCTCAGTTTTTATATGAGTATATCTAGGAGCTACTTGTTGAAGTCAGTCAGAGGTCTGGGGTGAATACAGTTTTCCCCGTCTCTATGTAGATCCTTCAGGAGCAGCAGGGGCATTACTGCTGAAAGGTTTGCATGAATGAGGAGAGGCCAATGTGGCATCTTCACCGAATCGGTGCTGAGGGCCATGCTGGAGCAGATGGTAGGTGTAGCTAGCTTCACTGCTTGGAGTGGTCAGTGGGAGGGGGTTTGGGAGTGGGTCTGGATGTTTGGGTGTGGGGTGGGTGGCCTTTAGTGTAGTCCAGACAGAGAGTGCCCCGTTATCCTAATAATTGTATTCTGCACAATTAGAGCAGGCACCAAGCCGGTGTGATAGATTCTGATGGGGCCAAGGGAATGGGAACAGTGATCCAAGTAAAGGATGAGGATATTGAGCTGGAGGAAGTTCTCCTTTTGCAGAGCTCAGCTGTGCAAGGAACTACAAAGCAGACAGGATGTGACTGATATTCGCTTCCTGTCAATGAGAGTTGGATACAGGCAAATGTCATGGACTGGCAAGGTCATCCAGTTTGTGATGTGAGCTTGCACTGCCGCAGTATTCATTTTCTCCATGTTCCTTTTCATTGTCAGTAACTGAAAGCACATGTTTGGACTTGTCCAATAGTTTGCCAACAGGTGGTGTTACCCTGCTGAACAATGACAAGGCAAGGGTGACCAGTGGGCATCAGGGATGGAGTATCAGCGAGACTCTTCAAATGGAATGTATCTAAGGACAGGCGACATGTGTGGTCTGGTAATTAAATGGTGACTGGAATGAGAGAATGGGGTAGCTTGTGAAGCAAGTGTCAGCCATGCCAGCTTTGTGCCATGGTTTTGTGATGGCTGTGCTGTTACCCTGTCAGTAAGGAGCAATGCTTCTCCGCATCAATAGCAGCCTCCCAAACATGGCTCAGGCACAAGGGATGCCAATGTTTTGCTGGAAACCTGCTGAGTGTTCTGGGAATGGTTCAATCAGACTGGGAACAGATGAGAGAAGGTCATCGGGTGAGCAGTTGATGAGGTGAGTTTGGTGAGACAGAGCAAAAAAATGTCTCTGGGCTTCACAGTGAAACACCCTCCAAAAATGTGACAGATCTTGCACTCAGCTAAAGACCCAGCATATGTTCCGTAGGACACGCAAGATCAATGATGGCCATGATCGTCACAGTGCTTCATTGCTTTCCCCCCTGGCTCATCTGAGGAATCTGCAGAAAATATTTATCAAATCTCACAATCTGTTATCTCCAAGCGCCAAGTGATGGCCACTGTATCGACCAGGACTGGAATTGATGAGACAGATGAAGCCAATTAGACAGAGAGAGCCTTCAGATTTGGCTGGGTTCCTCTTAATCCAGGGAGTAATTGACTACACTGAGTTTTAAAAAAGGCTGCCAAACATGATGCTGGCAACTCTGGGCTCCTCCAGATCTGTCTGCCTCCTCCACTGCCATCCAGACTGAAAGATTAAATTCAGTCCCATGTTTTAGCTTGAGTGTATTATTTTCAAAGGCACTTTGTTAACATTCCTAACAACCTGCCACTTTACACACAAAAGGCTGAAATACTGAAGCACTTAACAATGAAATGGCAACAATCTAGCACAGCAGGGAATAGACAGATATGGGCATGTTGCCAGGGCAGAAGGGGAATAAAGATTTTTGTTTCCATTACATAAATAGAATTGCAACACCTCTGTTGTGATATGCTCCTGAATGTGAAGTGATCCACATTTGATCCTCACTGTCTTCTTTGCATGCCCTTTCCCTGCAAGAGTGACAGAGCAAGCACATAAGTAGCCATAAGGCACGTGTGTATCTGATAAATTATTTTCAACTTTCTCAGGAGGTGACTATTGTTGGCTGGGCCAGCATTTATTACCCATTGGAATTGCTTTAGAGGTGGGGGTGATGGGCCACAGCAGTCCATGTGTAGGCTGTAGGTGTAGCTTCAATGCCATTTAGAATCAGTGACAGTGAAGAAACAGGGATGTGTTTCCGACTCAAGATGGTGTCCAGCTTGGAGGGAAATTTGCAGGTGGCCTTCCCATACATCTGCTGCCCTTGTTCTTCTCGGTGGTAGAGGTCATGGATTTGGAAGGTTTTGTTACAGAAGGCCTTGGTGAGTTTCTGCAGTCCACTTTTTAGACGGTACACGCTGCTACCATTGTGCATTCAAGGTGGAGGAAGGGAATAGTTAAGGTGGTGGATAGGGTAGCAATCCAAGGGGGCTTTTTTGATCTGTTTAGTGTCAAGCTTCTTGATCACTGTTTGAGTTGCACTCACTCAGTTCAGTATTTCATCACACTCCTGACTGTAGCCTTCTAGATGGTGGACAGGTATTTATGGCATTTATGTGGCTGGCCCAGTTCAGAATACAGTGCACTCAGTGAAGGTCAAAATCAAACAGATGTATTTCAGGAAGTGTTGTGAAGGACACATGCTGAGAATTGGGTTCTGACTGATCAAGTGTCAGATTCCATAAGGATTGAAATGAGTGACAGTGGTGGATAGAGGAATTAAAGCTGTATTCAAGTGGAATGATAGATTCTGTTGAGAACTATGCACATGTGAGGAGTGATGTGATAGGGAACACTTGACAAAGTGATAGTGAATGCACTATAGATATACCTGAACTTGTAATTTGGCCACCTTTCTTGTCTGTTTACATCATTAAACACTTCTTGTAATGTACTGTTGCCTTCATCAGAACAGTAATGTTCCATATTACGTGAGCTACCTCCAGCCATACCTTCTTTGCAGGAACTGCAGGTTTCTTTTAACCATTGCCGGGAAAGAGGATCTCTTGACTCACCTTTGCTGCACCCAGCAACAGATCCGCCAATATCACAGCATACCTGGGTTCAGCCTCTTACCTCCTTCCCTCCCGTGCTGAGCATGAACTGCTTCCAATGCAGCAAACAAAAGCATCAAACCTCCTTGACAACTAAATCCATGGGCTGGCCACTTTAAATAATTGAGGTGAAGCTGCAACACATGGTTTGCATAACTCCTACGTACATACTGTGGAGACACCAAAGTTGGAATGAAAATAATAACCTGACCTTCCTATTGAAATCAACATCCCCCATGCGAGTAGAACTACAATGAGGCTTGCAACAGAGTGCTGACAGTTTGGGTGAGAGGGGGGCAGGAGATGATCCTTTGCTTTTTATATATTTTCAGTCTCTGGAGTTGGTCCTTCTCAGCTGCAAAGGAAGATGCTTGGTCAGTATTCGATAAGTAGATAAGGTTTATTCTATTCCCATGGTGTAAAATAGTACAGGAACAGGTGGCATGGTTAATAAATTATAAAAACAGGAAGGGAAATAGGCATAGATTATTTATATAGGAAATGAAAACATATTAAGGTTGGCCAGTCAGCTGATATATCACAGGTGCAGCATGGATGCCAACCTAGTTCAAGGCAAACATGTCTGCAGTAAATGTTTACAGCTCAAACATCAAGGGCTAAGGGTTAATGAGCTGGAAGCCAAACTGGGAACTAGGAAGATCCAATTGTTGTGATCTTTATAGGTACCAGTGATACAGGCAGGGCAAGGAAAGAGTTTCTGCTGAAAGCGCGTGAGGATCTAGGTACAAAACTGAAGAGCAGAACAGTAACTAAGCTACCTAGTAATTGCTGATGGCACATATATTTAATGAAATGAATACATGGCTGAAAGAGGGACAAGTGGGTTTGGGTTCATGGGGCATTGACATCATTAGTCTGCCCCTGAGCTGTGCTGACACCAGTGTTCTAGTGAACCGTACAACTGGGGAAATGGAGAATGCTTTAAACTGAACAATATGGATGAGGGATCAAGCTTGGTGTAGATGTAACAAATCAAGGGGTAGAGCCAAGGCAGAGGAGCAAATTGATCACACAGGAAGCAAAGGTCAGAGAATGGCACAGAGGGACAGAAGGAATGAATCTAAGAATGCACCAACAAGCAAGGCTGGATAGTACAAAGATAACAAAAAATATAAAACTAACAGCTTTGTCTCTGAGTCTATACAATAAAAATGAACCATAAATGAATTGATAGTGCACACTGAAGTAAACAAGTATGATCTGATAGCAATTATGGAGACATAATTGCGTGGTGACAAGGAGTGATTGACAGTATCTCACGTTCAAGAAGAATATAAAGCTCAGTAAGTGTGCAGGGAGAGCACAGTTAATCAAAGGTGGCATTGGTGCAATACTCAGAGATGACCTTTGTTCAGGAGATCAGGGTGTAAAATGGGGGATAGTAGCTGAAAGACTAGGGGGTGATCTGTAGACATCTTGTCAAGTAGAAGGCATTTGGTATGCTTGCCTTTACTGGTCAGTGCATTCACTATAGAAGTTGGGAGATCATATTGCAGCTGTACAGGACATTGTTCAAGCAGTTCAGGTCTCCCTGCTATAGGAAGGATGTTGTGAAACTTAAAAGAGTTCAGAAAATATTTACAAGGATACTGCTAGGTTTAAAGAGTTTGTGCTACAGGGAGAGCTGAAAAGGATGGGAATAATTTCCCTGACCACCAGAGACTGAGATAACACGGTGTGAAGCTGGATGAACACAGCAGGCCAAGCAGCATCAGAGCAGCAGGAAAGTTTGACATTTTGAGTTGAGCCCTTTCTTCAGAAGAATGGTCCCAGCCCGAAACATCAAGGTTTCCAGCTCCTCTGATGCTGCTTGGCCTGTTGTGTTCATCCAGCTTCACACTTTTTTTAAAAGATTTTCCAGCATCGGCCATTCCTACTATCTTTGTAACCAGAGACTGAGGGGTGACTTTACAGACATTAAAAGGCATATGGAAGGGTATATAAATAGGAAGGGTTTAGAGTGATGTGGGCTAAATGCTGGTAAGTGGGACTAGATTAATTTAGGATATCTCGTTGGCATAGATGAGTTGGATCACACGTTCTGTGTCCATGCTATACAGCTCTGTGACTCTACAGATCTAAGTATCTTCTGAAAATCCAACAATAGTATATCTACAGATTCACTTTTATCCATAGTGCATGTTCCTCCTTCAAAAAACTCCAGTAAACCAAACCAAGTTGACTCTTCCTGATTACCTTGAATTTTTCGAAATGTCCAGCTATAGTCTCTTCAGTGATCTATTAAGAAGGTTACTGGAATGCTATCTTTTATCACAAGAGGAATTGAACATAAATGTCAGGATGTATATACTAAAGGACATTGTTGAGGCCACATTTCAAGTACTGTATAACTGTTTGGTTCTCTTATTTAAGGAAAGATGTCAATGCATTGGAGGAGGTTCAAAGGAAGTTTACGAGATTGATACCTGAACGAGCAGGTTGTCTTATGAGCATAGGTCGGACAGGCTGGGCTTTTTCCATGGAGTTTCGAAGAGTGAGGGGTGATTTGATTCAAGTGTATAAGATCCTAAGTGGTCTTGATAAGGTTTCCTCTTGTAGGTCTGCCCAAAACTGAGGTGACACTGTTCAAAACCAGACGATTCCATTTTGTGGGACAGAAACAAGGACTTTACTTTCGTCTCTCTGAGGTTTCTGCAGTGTTTGGAACTGTCTGCCTCGGATGTTGGTGAAGACAGGATTATTGAACACTTTTAAAGTGGAAACACATACATTCTTTTTAGCAAAGGATTCAGAGGTTATCGACACAGATTGTGCAATTCTAAGCACAATCAGATCAGCCATGATCGTATTAAGCGGTGCGACAGGCTTCAGGGCCTGAATGGCCTGCTTCTTCCTCTCATTTGTATGTTTAGATACATCCCCTGATGTTGTGTTAAAAGCAAGATACTGAGGTTGATGAAAATCACAACTAAATACAAAAAAAGTCTGCTCTGGTTACATCTGTGGAGAAGAAAGGTCTGTGATTTTTCACTACAGTGAGCAAAGTTAGGAAGGAAATGGTTTCTTTTTGTTTCTCTGGCATTTTCTGTTTTTGCTTCAGTTTTCCAGCATCTACAGTATTTTGATTTTTTTATTTAAAGTATTTTACTCACTGCCACCTGTCTTCCAGTTATGAGGATAACTTCTAGCAATACCCCCCTGTGAAGATGTTCCGATCTTCTTTTGGGTAGGACTTCCCTTGTTCTCTTTGACCTGCTCCACCTTCACTGCGTTTTCCTCTTTCTCATTACGGCTCCCTTTGGTTTTATGTCATGAAATACTTTGTCATTATGCCCTCCAGCCCATCACAAATGTTTCCTTTTGTTCATTTTTTAATATAGTCCCCTTCACTATCACCTACTCAAAATCTATTACGTTTCTGACTTCTCCCAGTTTTGATGTTGAGTCACAAACTGGAATGCTAACACTGTTTTTCTCCTTACAGATGTTGCCAGAAAAAATGTTGATATGTTTTTGCCACCCATTACCATTCTATTTCCCCACTTTGTTCAAGATTAATTGATAATACTAGAGGCCAATTCATTATCCAATGAAACCAGGCTAATATGTCCATTCTTTCTAGGTTTGGTTTTTTTCATGCTTCTCAGACACAGGAATGAATGTTTACTCATTCCTAGTCTGACAGAGCTTCCATGTGTTTACTGGACCCTATAAAATGACCATCGGGGCTACACCCTGGTGAGTAGACAGACACTTGGTGAGAAGAGGGGGCCGTATCACAACCTATCATAAAAACAAGTCTTGCATTTTGAGTTGACACACGTTTCCTTCTCTCTGACAGGAGAAAATAAATGATTTCTTTAAGTAATGCATAAAACTAATGATGTTTCTTTCAGTTGGTATCCTATAAATCACACGTTGGTGTCTATGGTTCATGTATTAGCACAAACCTATTACTGAAGCAAAAACCTTGATAAATAATACATGGCTTAAGATTTCTCAATGGCATTGTATAATAATATTATAAATATTTATTTGGGCTCGGGAAAAATAATACTTCTTGTGGAAAGAGCAGACATGATGGAGATCTATTGTAATCTGACCAATGTTTATCGTCTCTCTAGCAATGTCGATTAGCTGAGTAAGACAATAATGTAAGATTGTTAGAATTAGCCAAGACCACGCAGAGTCTAGAATATTTATTTGTTGCTGATTGAAAATGCTGCATTTTAATTCAGATTTATGCAAATAGGTTGTCATTCTTCTGGCAAAGACCCAAACATGAGGCAAGAATTTCAAATTGACGAATTGTGGACCCTGCTGAGTTGGCACATTTCAGTAGCCAGATTGCTACAATTGGTCTCAATGTCCACAGATTACAGAGAAAATAGATCTCTCATCATCCTGATCATGTTGAGAGTTGACTTAAGGCATAATAGCTGAGCTTAATCTCATTTCTTCTTGATGTACCAGCATTTCAGTACTCCCAAAAGCTAAAGAAAAAGTACATGCATTTTAGAGGCTCGTGTGGTGCAGTGTTAATATCCCTACCAGTAAGGCAGGTTCAAGGCTCATCTGCTCCATAGGTACGTAAAGATATTTTTTAATAGTTTAAAAAAAGTATGTGCATTTCTATGTGTTAACCTTGAATAAGCATAAGGTATTGTTCAGCTTATACACAATAGCATGCTCTGATGTGAAATACTTGCTGTTTCAAGCCAATAGAAGTTATAGATTTTTAACCAACCTGTTCAGTTGGGTTAGGAGCATGTGGGACTTGAATTGAGACCTTCAGGATCAAAGTTGGGAATACTACCACTATTTCACATATACCTATCCAGAAACAAAAACAGAAAATGCTTGAGAAACTCAGTAGGCCTGGTAGCATCTGTGGAGAGAAAGCATTTTGAGTCCAGTGACTCTGTTTCTGCAGGAATTTCTGTTTCTGTTTCGAAACTTCAACATCTGCAATCCATTGCCAGTTCAGTGCAGCTAGACTGCCCTTAGCAGTGGACTAGCTTCACTGACATCATTCAGGCTGCAGTGGTAGTATTAAAAAATGATGTCTTCAAACCAGACCTTTAAGTGCTAATTGCTAATGGTTAATTGGACATGAATATGAACAATTGAAATAAAGCAGAAAAGTATTGAAAAACAAGTCCAATGTAAAAACAGCTTGCTTTGACTGAAAGGTAGTGATGTGTTATGAACTTGGTGGAACTGTCTTGAAGAGCTGTCATAATGGTGCCATGTGGATTATTTCTGATGTATCCAATTCAACCCATAAATGCCCATCTTCACAATTTGTCACTTGTTGGGACAAGCATTAAGACAAGTAATATGTGTTGAGGGAGGGATCGCTGCAGACTGTGAAAAAGAAATCTTGATCAATTCCTCCCTGAGAGGACAGTGCTGGCTCCAGCGAAGGGAGTTAGTTATTAGTCGATCAGTTGAGATTGGGTTTTATCAGGAGAAGCAGTGTTCTCCTTCCTCAGATATTGAGCAGGGCATTTTTCTAAATTGGCCATCTTTCTTTCTCTTCCCAAGACCATTTTATTGCAATATGGGACATGAGGTTATACTACGTACTGGATACACCGCAAGCTGGAAGGATCTGATAAATCTTTAAATTTATACAGGGACTAGGGATTAACTCTGGGACTTTCCAGGTCTGGGCCTCCGAGTATTTGCCAAATTAGTAACTGATCCGAAGGCCTATGTGTGACTTGAGATCCATGTCAATGTGATTGACTCCCAACTGCCCTCTGAAATGGTGCAGGAAAAAGGCAGTTTACAGCAACATTGGGACTGCCAAAATGTGTTACTTCCCATTTTTGATCTGTGCAGAAATCAGAAAACACACAAAGAGCCTGTCCAAATTTAGTCCATTTTTATTTTCAAATTTTATCGAAATGATGGAATTTCCTCATCTGCCCCATACTCCCTACTAGCCTCACCACCCCCAGCACCTTTCCCTGCAACCTCAGGGAGCTCTACACCTGTCCCTACACCTCCCCCTTCACTTCCATCCAAGGCTCCAAACAAACCTTCCACATTAAACAGATGCTCACCTGCATATCTGCTAATGTAGTCTATTGTATCCGCTGTTCCTGATGTGGCCTCCTCTACTTCGATGAGACCAAGCAGAGTCTTGGAGACTGCTTTGTGGAGCACCTACACTCAGTTCGTGACAAATGACAACACCTTCCAGTCGCGAACCACTTCAACTCCTGGGCCTCCCACTCCTTGGATGACATGTCCATCCTGGGCCTTCTCCAGTGTCACAAAGATGCCACCCACAAACTGGAGGAGAAACACCTCCTATTCTGCCTTGGGAGCCCACAACTCAATGATCTCAATGTGGACTTTACTAGTTTCAAAATCTCCCCACCACCGGCCTCATCTCATGACCAACCCTCCCTCTCATCCCTGCTTCCTTGACCTGTGTGTCTTCTCTCGCACCCATCTGCTCCTCCCATCTCACTGACCAACCCCTACCATTGCCTAAAGATAACAAGGTGTAGAGCTGGATGAACACAACAGGCCAAGCAGCATCAGAGGAGCAGGAAGGCTGACGTTTCGGGCCTAGATCCTGCTTCAGAAAATGAAGCATCTGCAGTTCCTACTATGTCTGAAACAATTTTAACCCCACTGTAAAGCCTCAATTTTAACCCTACTGCAACCCCCAAGAGACATCCAGTTTGGAGGGGGTGGTGTGGAAGAAATCATAACACTTGAGGAATGAAGAGGATTTTACAAGGCATCAGTTTTTATAAAGGATCAGCTTCCAAAGGCACTGACTGTAATCTGAGCCTTCTCCGCTCAGCTAGTGACAAAACAAGTGGGTTTGGGGGTGATGAGGCTGGAGGGGGCCTGTCAGGAAACACACACTTCGATGACCAGGGGGACACACGATCAAAGTGGGCATTGCCCATGATGACCACATTACTGCTTGCCCCGAACCTGATGGGCAGAGCCATCAATCAGGAGAGAGCAGGATCCACATCCAACTTAGTCTCCTGTGTTTGGTTCTAGTGCTGGTGCCCATGAATAACACTCACTTTTCACCAATTTGTCCTCAGAACTGGACCCTGTTCCCTTGCAGTGCCCACACTTCTCACTCTGAGTCCCAGTTGGATCGAGTCCAGCCGTGTGTGTGTGTGGAGGTTGTCGGAATGAAAACTGAAGATTCCCTCATGGAAAAGTAGGGTCGTCTTTAAATCCCAACCAACATGGCGTTCTCAGTGGGCCCCAGAAATCGGCCCGGTAGCATTCAACACCTGAATGTACAGTGTGAGGTCAGGGAAGGGTTAACTAGAGCCTCTATCTGCTGTAATGTTCCAGAGTATCCTGGAGATGAAGCAACTTGGAGCAACAGGATCTTGGAGCAAAAGAACATGAGAGTGCAGCCTCCGAACTCTTTGAGCTCCTCCAGCTGATTGTGGATAGTCCCATGAAATGAGCAAGTCAATCGATCAGGTAACCAACACCCACACATCCTGAAGAGATTCAGGATGATCTCAGTGTGGATCATCCACTCTTAAAGGTGAACTGCAAAGCATGGGGATGAGCTGACTGTTGTGCTATAAAACTCCTGCCCAATGTGGCACCAAGAGTGTCTTCGCCCACCACTATCCTTTAAGCATCAATGGGAATCAGCAGATGACATGAGGGGTCCCCATCATGGTTATTGATATCCTGCACCATCACATAGTCTGTCTGCAAACACACACTGTCTTACCCTGCAACTGAGTCTGCAAGTGGGCAATGTCCCATCATATTCACACAGTGATACTGTCCAAAACCCAAGTGGACGTGACATTTTCACTTTCTTAAAGAGCCCATTCAACTTGAATTTGACTATCCCTCCCTAATCCACCCATTTCTCAATGCATCTGCAGAAGAACCTCTGGGGAGACACAGTCTCCAAAGATCATCACCAGGTGCTGTAAGAAATGAGACGGAGAGAGCTATGGACCCACTCTTGGCAGAAGTTCAGTATTCAGAAGGTTTAAGTGGAGAAATTTCAGCAACACTTAATCCTTCTGGAGAACTATCCCTTACTCTTAGTCCCAATGGGATTCGATCATCTTTGGTGCCAGAATGGCCACGTTTAAATGGCTCCTCTGAGAATCAAACCAAGCCACATTGTGAGAAATGTGAAAGCTGAAACTATTAATTATTCAGAGGATCTACTCTATCACTATTCTCCTAGTCCCAAACGTCCATATTCATTCATTTCCAGAGGGAAATACTGGAAATAGCTCAGCCACCCAGCTCTGTGGTGGCCTATGAAAAGTAGGATCATTGACTGGGGAGGTGGAGCAGGGTTTTGAAGGTGCATTGCTGTGAGGACCCTTCATTCCAGCCTTTAAATTGGAATGTCAGGCTTGCTCAATAGAAAGGAGATTGCAATTCGGATGCGGCCAAAGAGAGGCTGCTGGGGGTGTGTGGATTGGTGACCGGAAGGGATCAGCGACTGGGAGGGATAGGTGACCGGTAGGGACCAGTGAGAGGGCAGGATTGGTGATGGGGAGAGATCAATGACTGGGAGGGATTGGTGACTGGGAGGGACCATTGAGAGGGAAGGATTGGTGATGGGGAGAGATCAGTGACTGGGAGAGATCAGTGAGAGGTAGAGATCGTTGATGGGGTGGACTTGGTGACAGGGAGGGATTGGTGAGAGGGAACAATCGGAGACAGGGTGGGATCAGTGATGGTGCATGGATTGGTGGCTTTCAGGGTGGGCTAGCTGACATAGACTAGATCAGAAAAGGAGCAGTGCCCACACCTTATCTGACTATTTGGGAATGCCTGAAGGTTTTGCTACAGAAGCTCCCTCTCTTGCTCACTAAAACGCCACAGCACCCAGGAGTATCTGCAGAACTTGAAGAAATCCCAAGTTGTGTGACCAAGTGAGCTGGCAAGATAAGTTTCATCTGTTCCTACATCGAGGGCATCCACAGGGCTCCCAGGGGGTAGAATGATGGCCAACTGCAAGCTGTGAAATGGAGTAGGCGCAGGAACCATGGACACTGTCACCTTGGCCAATTCCCAGACTTACCTGTACATTGGGAAGAGGAATCCAGTAGAATCGCCGATGCTTGTGGCCTCTGTGAGACTCTGAGCATGGTTTCGGACCTCCAAGGAAGGGATACCTGGAACCCAACCTTTCGGACTCCAGGCTACTCATTGTTAACATTAAACAAGAAGCGACAATGGGTAGAATCAGGCTCACACAGTCCCAGGGTTTTAGTTTTGCTTTCAGTTGGAATTGTGGTTTGAAGCTGCTAGTTACAGCTCTCTCTACTGCAGCTAAAAGCTTGAGTTCTCTCTCTGTGGCTAGATTCTTTTTTTTCTGGTGCTCCAGCCTCCTGGACTGGAGATAACACCTGAAAAAAATCTGATCTGTTCAATTTGCCTCTGCCAAGGGTATGTTTATGGGATAACACAGTATGGAGCTGGGGGAACACAGTAGGCCAGGAAGCATCAGAAGAGCAGGAAAGCTGATGTTTCAGATGGGTCGTGACCTGAAACATCAGCTTTTCTGCTCCTCTGATGTGACCTGGCCTGCTGTGTTCCTCCAGCTCTACAATGTGTTATCTCAGACTCCAGCATTGGCAGTTGTTACTATATTTAAGAATCAATTGCGGATATTTTACCAGTTTAAATAAGCTTCCAATTTAAATAAGTATCCACTCCTGCAACTATTCTTTGCCCTATCTCTCTATCATCCTTCAGTGGTATAGCAATTGGCTTCATTAGAGGAGAGGATTGACATGAGGGTTTGAGTTTCAGACCCAAGCTAAGAATCATTTCTGGATTTTTTACCTGTTTAAATAATCTCTTAAATTTTCTCAGAATAGATTACATTGTTCGATCCCAGCAAATGGAATTTACCGACGAACAATGTCCAAATGTTTACACTAAACCGTAAACAGTGATATTTCATATTGTGTATAAGGTCGTAGTGTTGTCAGTATGGCCCTCGCATTATTTGATCAACATAGGAAACTACAGGTCACAGCAGGTTCTGGCTGCAGTTTTAACTGAGCTTAGAGTTTAACTAATTTAACCAAAAGTCCCAGCATGCTTGCTTTTAGCTCTTAAACAGTCTTAAAGCCATTTCTGCTACTGGTAACTGACCACTGCTGATTTAGAACTTCCATAAATGGAAATATTGGTTAAAAAGTCAAGGTGACAGTGTTATGGAATTACCACTGACATGAGGCTTGTACTTCCTCAGTCTACCTGTGGGGTTGTGAAAACTGTCTGCTTATGTATTAAGAAGTGAACCACATCAGATGGGGTAACACAACAAAGTGGGAAATAAGATCACCTAAAAAGCAAAAGCAATAATTCAAAATGACAAGCTTGTTCATTTGACCTGGGAATCTAGGCGTCAGCACTGACTCAACGTTCTAAACTTTAGTAACTCTACTAATTTCTCCTTGTTTAAGGAAGTGCTTTTGGTCACTTTTCCTAATAGGGGAGTTTTCCAGAGGTAGATTTATGTGCACATGAACTTTATGCCCCTGAAATCAGTGGGAACAGGAAATAAAACCTTACCTTTGTCTGCAGACATGCCTAGCACAAAGGAAGATGCAGGCAAAACACCTTACCCTAGTATATCACAATAAGAGTTCTACTGGGCAGTGCCCTTACCCAACCATCTTCATCAATGAACTTCCTTCATCATAAAGTCCAAAGTGGAGATGCTCGGTGATAATTGCACAGTATCACAAACATTCATTGCTCCTCAGATAATGAAGTGGTTTGTGCAAAAAGATCAGGACAATATTTAGGCTAGGGCAGGTTATTGAGGGTAACATCCATGCCCATAAGACCCAGGTGATGACAATCTCCAAAAAGATTGAATATAACCATCTCCCCTTGGTATTTAATGGTAATACCATTAGTGAATTCCCCACAGTTGATATTGACCAGTCGTGTATTGATACAGGTCAATGTCTGGGAAGTCTGTGGCAACAATTGAAACAATAGGAGCAGGGGTAAGCCATTCAGCCCTTCGAGTCTGCTCCACCATTCAATCTGATTGTGGTTGTTCATCCAGCTTAGTATCATATTCCTGTTTTCTCTTCATACACTTTGATCAATTTAATCCTTAACTCACTTTTTGATTCCATGATTCTTCTCTACCATCTACAAGGCACAAATCAGGAGTGGGATAGAATTCTTTTCACCTGCATTGGTGAGATCAGCTCCAACAACTGTTGAGAAATTTACATGATCCAGGGCAGAGCTGCCTGCTGGATTGGTGGGTATCCTACACCCACCTCGACTTGCCAAGACCCCTTCAACAGCACCTTCCAAATCCATAAACCTCTCCACCACATTCTCAAAAACAATTAGGAATGGGCAATAAATGTTGACATTGCTTATGATGCTCATATCCAATGAATAAGTAAAAGAAGTGGAGCAAGAGGAATAACTATAGCATTACCCACACTAACACCACCAGCTATTTTCTCTCAACTTACTTACTGCTCCTTAGGACACAGTGATCCATCTCCATGGAGTTGAGATCCTCAACATCAGGTCGGCAGCAAGAGAACCGTCTTTGTCAACATATGGGGCCACCCGTGCCTCAAGACGTTGAGTCTCTCACCATCTTTATTGACATGTGGATGCTCCTGGAACAAAACCTTCTTCCCAGTGGGACAAAAGGACACATCATTGGCTTCTGGTAGGCCAATCCCATATTCCCTCTCCTCCTGACTATCTTTCATTCCCTGTCCTCTCCTCCTGTAAGGAGGGAAAGCAGAGGGCTGGAAGAACCAGAAGTTGCTTATTAGAAAGGGAAAGGGGGGAAAGACATTTGTGTAGGGTGACAGTCAGGTATGACTGTAAAGCGTAGTGCCCATTGCCTTGAGAGAGAGTGCAAGAGAGGGAGTGTATATGAGTGTGTGAGAGAGAGAAATGGAGAGAGAAGAATTAGAGCAGTTGCAGGATGTGTTACTCTGAGGACAATGCTGGGAAAGTTGGAGTGTGGAACTCAGCCACTGGGAGGGATTGGCCACATTTCATTCCCTCCTCAGGCACTGGATCCTTTGGCGAACTGTTTCTATTCTGGAGGAATCATAGTCCTCCGCGCGGCAGCCAGATTGAGCAGCTAGTCACTTTGCTGGAAGGCTGCAGCTAAGAAACTGCAGGGAGAAGGGGAAGTAAAGAATGTTTGGCGGTGCTGAAAGTAAAGAGGAGATCAGAAACCAGGGTGGATGAGGGAGATTGGAAAACTGAAGACAAGAGATGATCATTATGTGAGGATTGGAGTGGGGGACAGAGTCAGTCAGTCAGTTTGGGCAGGGTTTGCACTCCTGATTGCGAGTGATTAGAAGGTTGGGTAGATAAGGTTTGCTCGTTAATTTTGTGGGATGGTAACGGAACAGTCCCACTCCTCCTGGCTCGTAAGCCATCCTGTGGGACATTTGTCAGTTTGGTCAAACTGTTCTTACATCATTTCAACCGTCTTGCTTTCACTAGTCCCTAAGAAATGTGGCTGACTGCATCTATCTGCATCAAAGCTAGAGACTTGCAGCATCATTATTTACTTTAAATTGTGGACTCAACTTTGCAGAGCAGATTAGAGTCCTGGCCCACAATGTGCCTGTTCAACTCTAGAAAATGAGTTAATGAAGATTAATTCTGCAGCCCATGTTTACGCAGTCACGCATTAGTTCATAGAGAAAAACAATACAAACACGTGCCTTTCTAACCACACTGTAGTATCAGCAATTATTGTTTTATGATATTTTTTAATCAATCTCTTTGGAAGCATTACGATACCAAGTATCACATCATAAGGTTGGATTGGAACTGAAGCCTCTAGCCTTGGTTAAGGGGCACTCCGCTCTACCACAAGATCCGAATTTTTAAAGATTAGTGTCATGAGGTGGATATCTGAGGATGTGTTTGATTGTATGACAGGGCCTGCTATTGTAGTTACTTTAATGAACCTGTTCAGACATGCCATGACACATGCCTGGAGCAGGTAGGACTTGCTAGAGGGAAGGACGCAACTACTGAGCCAGAGTACGCTGGGTATGTTTTTAACGTTCACTAGATATTTCCTAATTAATCTATTCACATCTCTGGAGCAGCTGGGGCATGAATCTAAACCTTCCTGTTCAGGGGTTAGGGAAACTACCATTGCACCAGTTCAATAATTCTAGGGTCGAAACTTCCCCATGTCCCAGCTCCCTACCCCACATATCAGGCCTCATAACCACATAGCCTGCCATTACACACTACCTGTTATTAATCACTAATAGTCCCCATTAATAACTATTCACCCTCCCAGCCTCATCGTTATCAACTCTTTGCCTGTCCAACTGCTCTTTTCTCTCTCTTTAGGCTCTATCCTGTCGTTTACTCCCTAACCCATTCCCCTCCCCTCTTTTCTGCATATAAACTGACGTTTTCCCAGCCACCATCAGTTCTGAGGAAGGGTCACTGGACCCGAAATGTTAACTGTTTCTCCCTTCACAGATGCTGCCAGACTTGCTGAGCTTTTCCAGCAACTTTGTTTTTGTTATTGCACCCAAAAGTCCTGGTTCTTTTTCTAATTGGCTCAAATGAACCCCCAATGAATGTCCTTCACCTATGTATAATTAAACACAGTTGATATACAATAAAATGTGAGGCTGGATGAACACAGCAGGCCCAGCAGCATCTCAGGAGCACAAAAGCTGACGTTTCGGGCCTAGACCCTTCATCAGAGAGGGGGATGGGGTGAGGGTTCTGGATTTATCACTGATATATGATAAACACCACTTCCATCAAAACTAGAATTATTTGAGGCGTGATGTGTTTTGCAGTTTGAACCCTATCTCCCAAAAATACTGCTCTCCCACTTGTTCTAGGGAGTTAAAATTTCCATCTCCAACTGAGTGTGACAAAAAATTCAGGCTAGAGAATGGATTGTTACGTTGTGGCTATAGACTCTGATCCACACACCCTTCAAGCATGACTTTCTAAGGGAAGTATAGGATGAGTAAATTTATGAACACATCCCTTCTCAGCACCCACTGCTGTGAAAGGGTCAAGCCTTCACCTCGTGCTGCACCAACACTGCAGCACCATGCTCCTCCCTCACTCCCCCACTTACCCCAGTAATGCTGCTGTTGGACCTGTTTTTCTCCCAAACCTGCTCATCACACTTTCACCCACTCTGCCACTATTGAACTATGTGGAATTGCTTCCAAAGGCCTGCCACATAGTGAGATGGTGACCTGGTTCCAGTTAGCAAATTAAAATTTACTGGGCAGATGGACCCCCTGGAGTCAAGCTCCACATGGCCCAGACCAACCCATGATGCACTCACCTTTAAAATTTCCCTGAATGCTCAGAGACTTTGACATCAATGAGGATCAAGTTCTTGATACCTTCAGATCGCAAAGAACAATAAATCTCTTGGGCAGATGAATTATCCTCAAGGTACTTAAAGAGATAAAAGGTGGAGATTTATGAAGCACTGAAGAATCACTTTGAGGGAGTTGAGATTACTGCAGAGGCTCTAACACACTAAAAACAGCCAAAGATAGACAAAGAGGGTTACCAAGGTTATTTCTGCAATTATAGAGCCATTAACCTGACTGCAATAATTATAAAAGTAATTATATGAATATTCAGAGATAACATAAAAAGCATTTGTAAAAAAAAATGACAGTCACCATGGTTTGAGGAAGGTGCGATGTTTTCTGCTCCAAAGTTATGGAATATTTCTGAGAAGGTGATGTGGTAATGAGAGAAGCTATTTGATTTAGTGTAACATGAGTTCCAACAGCCTTCAATAAACTGCTATATGAAAAACTACTTTACAAGTGTAATTTCAATAGACATCAAGGGAAAGATATGAAAATGCTTTGATAGTTGACAAAGTGGAAAACTACAGTGTGAGTTAAATTATAATGATTAAGTCTGAGTTGCTTCTTTCTTAACACCCTCTTGTCTCTGAACCTGACATCCAATACTGATCTAAATATTGACATTTGAATGCAAAGCAGTTTACATTGTAGATGCTATTAACATTGATAGGGCAGATGAAACCTCAGAGGAGGCATACAAAGATGTTTTAATGGTTGATTAGAGGTAAAATGCATTCAACTCATGGGACTGGGTTTATCCATCCCGTGTTTTAAATGCTAGTTGCTTGCATTGCCAGAACATCCAATCTAAACAGTTCTTAACTGTCAGGTATGCCTGTCTGAGCAAGATCCCTGAAGAGTATGCAGCTTAAATTACCTCCTTACGGCAACTTCAAAACAAAAGAAATAGGGATGTTTGAAAATAGTTATCATCAAGTGCAAAACTGAAGTACGAGCAGTTAGGAAAGATTGCTCATAGTCGTTTGGAAAATAGAAGCACAATGTAATGAAATGATTTTAGTGTATACCTTGAAATTTGTACACTGTTGTTATTCTCACAAATAGCCGGCAAATCTTCATCTTGACAGCATAGAGTTCTTTGCAAGATAAATCTTTCTGCAATGCTGAATGCAGACTAATATTAACCCATCTGTAGCAAAAAGGCCATTTAGCAGTCTTTGTCTGGTAAACTTGTCCAATTATATCACTTGTAATTTCTACTAAGAAGTGGAGGGCGAGGTTTGGTACCACTTTGCTACCAATGCCCAAATTTTGTGTTCTAACTCAACCATATTTAGGGAGCAGTCAGCACTAATAGTACCAATAGCAGCTTGGCAATGCACCAATAATTCAGCTTTTCTCTGCTCCCAATGATGGCAGATTGCCTGGCAAGGCGGTGCTGCCATACCATCCACCTGCCCATGCCCATCTACTGGCGGTGACTCTTTCCAGGATTGAAGCATTCACTTGTTTCAGGCAGATGCAAACATAGAATCAGTTTGTGTTAGTGTGGGTTCATCTGTTTCTCATGCAAGCTCGGGCCAGATCTGTAGGTTTCTTTAAAACAATGTTTACATGATGATACAGCAGCATTGGTTCTAAAACTGTGTCTGTAATTGTTGCAAAGCATTCTGGATGAATAGACCATATGAGTGGAAGTATGGCACAGAATACTGTAATTTCTGACAGTTTGCCTGGAAAGCTGAAGATAAAGAATTGTCCGTGCTCTTAAACGAAAATGGAAAATCACATTTATGTCTCGGTGTTGTTGAAGGACTACCTGCAAGTTTTTCTGAAATCTTGTACAGTGTCATGAGGTTCAATTTCTCAGCTGCTGTTTGATAGATCATCGTGATCATCGAGTACAGCTGAAATTATTGGATCTCCTATCCTATCTTCATTAGTCGCATGTATTGGCCCTTCACTATGATGGTTAGTTGTATAAACTGAGATGGGAGTGGTTGAAGATTTCTGCTCACCTGACCTGGAGGAGGGATCTTGATGCACTGCATCAATAACTGAAGAGCCAGGTACCGCAAGACATCCTTGTGGTAAAACTGGGCCTGACAGAGATATAATTTCAGATTCGCTCTGACTTGTATCACATGGTCAGAAATCCCTGAAGAAATTGACTCATCCTCTTCTGTCATGACTGGAGGAGGATTAGCATGAGGCTGAGCAAACTCTTGGAAAAGCTGAGACACCTCTTCAAAAACATACATCTAATCTTCTTGATACAAAACTTCAGTAGGCTGGAAAAAATGGGGGAAGGTTCAGAAAATGTCATTCAACCTTCCTTAGTCAAAAGCTCAAATTCCTGGAGCAGCTGAGGTGATTCCTTGCAAAATGGAATATAGTTATGGTCTGGCCATTGGGTGTCTGGTAGCCACTGTAGAAGATCTAGCTGGATATAATCTTACCAACTCTACAAGGATTCCCTTTGACCTTGTAAGATGTTAATCATAAATGCGAAGCGATGCATTTTGGATGGTCAAACTTAAGTGCTGAATATAGGATTAAAGGCAGGATTCTCGGCAGTGTGGAGGAACAGCGGGATCTTGGTGTTCAAGTGCATAGCTCCCTCAAAGTTGCCACCCAGGTGGATAAGGTTGTTAAGAAAGCATATGGTGTTTTGGCTTTCATTAACAGGGGGATCAAGTTTAAGAGCCACAAGGTTATGCTGCAGCTCTACAAAACCCTGGTGAGACCACACTTGGAATATTGTGTCCAGTTCTGGTCGCCCTATTATAGGAAAGATGTGGAGGCTTTGGAGAGGGTGCAAAGGAGGTTTACCAGGATGCTGCCTGGACTGGAGGGCTTGTCTTGCGAGGAGAGGTTGACTGAGCTCGGACTTTTCTCTCTAAGAAGGAGGAAGAGAGGTGACCTGATCGAGGTGTACAAGGTAATGAGAGGCATGGATAGCTAGAGGCTTTTCCACAGGGCAGGATTGACTGCCACGAGGGGTCATAGTTTTAAGGTGTTAGGAGGAAGGTATAGAGGAGATGTCAGAGGGAGGTTCTTCACCCAGAGAGTTGTGAGCGCATGGAATAGTTTACCAGTGGTAGTCGTGGAAGCAGAGTCGTTAGTGACATTTAAGCGACTGCTAGACATGCACGTGGACGGCAGTGAATTGAGGGGAATGTAGGTTAGGTTATTTTATTTTTGGATTAGGATTGTTCCACGGCACAACATCATGGGCCGAAGGGCCTTTACTGTGCTGTACTTTTCTATGTTCTATGTTCTATGGGCTTGTATAAATACCATTTTAGGCAATGGTTGCTTCAAAATGACTCTGAACTGAAAGGGTGTGACCTACAAGTCCTTAGATCTTGGTGTTTGATGGTCAGAAGTGTATATTGTTGATTATCAAGTAGCACAGTAATAGTTGCTCCTAAATTAGGACAAAAAAGTATTAAAATGTCACTGACTGGAAATCCTGGCCCAGATGATCACAACCTGCCAGAAGTCAACAGTGTTCACTTGACCAAATAACCGTGTAACCTCAATTTATCCTTCTTTCCAGGTTCTCTTTGTCCAGATGTTGATACATTTATCTTTAAGAGGGGATCTTGCATTGCAGAATTACTGAAAATGACCAAATCTGCCACAATGAGAATATTGCACATTGTCTGCTGGAAAATCTTATTGTTTGTGTTGCCATGTTGCATCACAATACCAACACTTCAAATGGTAGTTTCTACATTTTGCTCAAAATTTTCCAGGTTTCTTGTTTGACAGGGCAGATATCTTGATGTCTAGCTCATTGATGAGCTTAGACCAAGTATAGAAGTTACACTGAATCACATCTTAGTTTTGTGTCTTAGTCAGCCTTACGTACTGGACAGTATAGTCTAACATTAAATCTGCTTTACCCTTCAAAAAAACAGCAGAGGGTTTGCATTGGAAATTCTGACAACTGTTATATCTCAAATAAGTTCATCCTTTGATGTGTTTTAATTACACAATTTGGCCAAACTAAATAAATCACTAGTAAACAGGTCTGTCAAGTTCTCCTGTCTGCAATGAGCAGTGGGTGTTTTGGACGTGTTCAATAATGAGGTCCTTCTTGCAACTAAAATAAATATTGAATGTTTCTAGAACTGATTGAAAATCTGCTGAGGTTGCAATATGAGGATATCATCAGCAATAGGGACCACTGCATAGAGAAGTACTGACCTGCAATTGTTACTCATTGAAATTGAGACGTAATGCTATTCTATAGCTGTATCTTTCATAATTCCTATCAATGTCCCATCTACCCTAGATTGGTGATTTCACTAATTCCACCAGGTTTTAGTATATATGTTTTTTCATATAAGCTCAGGCCACATTTGTAGAATTCTAGTAAACAATGTTTGTTAACGACAGTATAAACCTGATCATAAGCTCCTTGTTTTGAGCTGCACCAGTTCCATTTTTCTTGCAGAGCCCTATATTCTCACTGCTGACCTCACAGTTACATCAAGGCTTACTTCAGAGGCTCAATGACATATTCGTTAAATGCTATCCCACATTTTTATTGTAACAAAGAGATTACTGTTATTCTGTGCAGAAATCCAGCGACAGAAACCAGCAGCAAGCGGCGGAGTCCAATTCAGCCCATGTCTGTCATCCATCTGTCTATTTTAATGGATGTTGAATGAGACATAGTAGAAGTGAGACCTGTTGAGCTCACTGCTCTGTCTTTGTGAGCCCCAGTTGAGAAATTAGCATCCTTCACCAGGAACTGGACCCTGTAAAGCTTATTTTCAGTTAGGCACTAAGTGGTCTACACTGAATAGGCAGCATACATTAGAGGAAAAGGCCATTACAGAGGAGAAGGAAGGCTGAGATAACAAGGTGTAGAGCTGGATGAACACAGCAGGCCAAGCAGCATCAGAGGAGCAGGAAAGATAACGTTTTGGGCCTAGGCCCTTCATCACAAGCCTTCTTTCAGAAGGAAGGCTCACTGGCTGTTGAATATGGCCATCGTTACTATGTGATTCCAGTATCATTAGACAGTATTTGAAGTGAGGAGTGTTTTTCAAAAGCTACTGAGCAGGTCATTTTCCTTTTTTTGCCCATTCGGTACCTACTCTCCTCCTTGTTATTCACTCACATTGCTTCCAATGAGATTCTTAACCAACATTTTGACTGCCTGATCAAGTGAAATTTGAGTTTCTTGAACTGTTCTTATGTGAGCAAATGCAACAACCTTATCATGCCCAGTAAGATCCCACCAGCAGCAGACAGAGTAGGGAGTTAATGGGTTCTCGTGTTACTGACTTTGAGTGGAGCATTGGCCAAAATAGTGGAAGATGTCTCTGCTTCTTTTCAACAAGTGCCACAGAATCTTTTACACGCGCCTGACCAGTAGGAGCAGATGACTAATAGGAACAGACAACTGGGATCTCCATTTAAAATCTTCAGAGCCATTTTATGAGCCACTACTGTTAGCACAGTTGGTAATGATTGAGGCTGGAAAAGCAAGCTTACAATATTTTGACCTAACAATTGGACCACACCCACTCCCTCAAACTAATGACGGATCATAAATAACCTTCCAGCTAGCCTGAAGGGTGGAGTGGCTGATAATGCACATTCTGTCTCTGCAATGTCACTTTAGATTATGTGTCAACACCAAAGTCATGAGCTAGTTTTCTTACTATATATTGACCCTCCCTCAGTTGCTTGATGACAGTAAGCCAAAAATAAGTTCACCCTGAATAGACCTATAAAATCACTTCAATGCACTCCAAAAATTTGGATATAGCTGGGGAAGGGCAGTTAATTAACTTTGTTCCTAAAGGTGAGAATTCAGTTTTCTTCAGCATTTGGATTTTAATTAATCTTGGAAGGGGAACATTTTGAATGACTAACACAGACCAGAATATTTACATTTGGATGTGATATATCAAGCCTTTTGCATAGTTAGTGATCTATGCTGGTAATACTACATGTTAGATCGTGTTCCTCACCTCTGGCCCATTTTGGTGTTTAATGAGTGGATGAATATTAAGGATTAGACTAGTCAGTGCCTTAGTTATAATTCTAGAAAAAGGAAACTGAAGTTTTCCAGAAAGTGCAGAAAAAACATCGTAAGGATGTTACCAGAATTGAGCAGATGCAACTAACAGTAAAGATTGAGATCAGATCTGGTTAATAGTATTTAAAATAATGAAAACATTCATATGGACACTGTATGGAGAAATTATTTCCACTTACTGGTGACACTAGAAGAGACCATACACTATAACCTGGGTTTTCCAATCAGGATCAGAAATTTGATTGCACATCCTGATCGGGCAACAAAGTTAGACACATACCTTTGGAGGAGATAGAACATAGAACATAGAACATTACAGCACAGTGCAGGCCCTTCGGCCCTCGATGTTGTGCCAACCTGTCATACCGATCTCAAGCCCATCTAACCAACACTATTCCATGTACATCCATATGCTTATCCAATGACGACTTAAATGTACCTAAAGTTGGCGAATCTACTACCGTTGCAGGCAAAGCGTTCCATTCCCTTACTACTCTCTGAGTAAAGAAACTACCTCTGACATCTGTCCTATATCTTTCACCCCTCAATTTAAAGCTATGCCCCCTCGTGCTCGCCGTCACCATCCTAGGAAAAAGACTCTCCCTATCCACCCTATCTAACCCTCTGATTATTTTATATGTTTCAATTAAGTCACCTCTCAACCTTCTTCTCTCTAATGAAAACAGCCTCAAGTCCCTCAGCCTTTCCTCGTAAGACCTTCTCTCCATACCAGGCAACATCCTAGTAAATCTCCTCTGCACCCTTTCCAAAGCTTCCACATCCTTCTTATAATGCGGTGACCAGAACTGTACGCAATACTCCAAGTGCGGCCGCACCAAAGTTTTGTACAGCTTCACCATAACCTCTTGGTTCCGGAACTCGATCCATCTATTAATAAAAGCTAAAACACTGTATGCCTTCTTAACAGCCCTGTCAACCTGGGTGGCAACTTTCAAGGATCTGTGTACATGGACATGTTCTCCATCATCTACTGGAAAACAGCATGGGCCTTCAATACCCCAACTGATGGTCTTGTGCATTGGTATAAACCATTATAGGTGTTAAATGTAGCATACTTCTGTGTATTCTCATTTAACCACAACTGCAGGTACACATGGACATATCGTGAAGAAGCTCAGCCACTAGTTTTCTGTAAAAGTCCTCAATGCAAGGTATTTCTCTAGCTGAGATAAGTGGTTTACCATTTATTTAAAATTCCCACAAATGCAAACTCAGATGTCGGGCTTCACAATCGGTATGACCAGTGCTGCCATTTCAACAAACTGTACTGGTCTGATAGTGGTCCAGCATCCTGATTCTTGTCTCTACTTTTAGCATTGGGCAATCTTTGCAGGATCATGCAATTGCTTTCTGGTTAATATGCAAGGTGGCCTTGGCTCCTTTGGTAGTTCCCAGAACTTTCGAAAAATTTCTGGGCATTTAATTATGACTCACTCAGGCAGCTGTTTTCTCATCACAAAATGTTGAGCCAATCAAGGTGAATCTTTCTTACCAAATTTTGTCCCATCAGGCTTGGGCCAGAGGCTTTTATGGCACTCAGTGATAACAAAACCAGATGTTTTGCATAACTGACTGGAATTTGTACCTTTAAACTGTCCAGGCAACCCAGTATAGGCTCTCATTCGAGCCGAGGTCTTGTGCAAACTAGACCTTGTGCATCTCTAGGTTGCAGCCCAGAGCAAATTTTGTTAAAAGACTGGTTCTGCAATCACTGTAATCAGCTGTATTGTTATCAACATCCATTATAACTGGGTGACAATTTAATCAGATGTTCATTTTGATTAGTTCTGATTTGGATGTTGCTAATCAATTTAACTATTCCAAAACAGATGAAGGTGGGCTTTCCAGGGTGTGCACTCTCCTGCATACCAGCCTATTAGTTCTCTTATTCAGTTCCGGCCTAGTGGGACTCTTGTTGTCTCAAGTCCACATTGCAGAAAGTACAACAGCTTGCCTGAGGGTTGGCTTTGTTTTGGGATTTTGCTATGGGCTGACATGGAGTCCCTCTGTTTAGGGTACATCCTGAGTGAGGCTACTGAATTGCCTTCAGACAAATGTTAGATGACTTCCACTGGCAGACCCTGTTACATAAATGCTCTATTTGCTGCATTTTCTAATGACAAAGCCAGTTGTAGTGCCTGTTTGAAGTCCAGTTGGGCTTCAGGTAGAAGGTGTCATTAATCCCACACAGCCCCTGAACATCTCATTAAAGATCCAGCCAAAATCACATGCCTCTCCCAGTCATCTCAACTTCATCAAAAATCCTGACATGGATTTCTCTGGTTCGCGAATAGCGAAACAAAATCATGTCTGAAACAGAGGAGGTTTGGGATCATAATATTCTTTAACTAAGTCCAGTAACTCTTCAAAAGTTTTAGTATCTAGTGCCTCAGGACACATTAGGCACCCAATAACCAAAAAACCTGCCAGTCCACTCCCTGTCAGGAGAATGATTCATTGCTTTTCATCTGCCCTGCTAATGTCAACTGCCAGGAAAAAGTTTCTTTCCACAAACTGAGTTCAACCTTCAACGGCAGGATCAAACAAGTCAAACTTCTCAAATAATTACATGATGCCAGAAAAGTTTCTTCAGGTGCCAATGAAATAACTCCACAGAATCTGGTACCCTGTTACCAAGTCACCATTTATTTAGATATGCAGAGTAGCTGACACTGGCCTGGTTTCCTCAGAGCCAGCCCTGAGAGTGATTAGAACTTCTGACACTCCTGTTTATATCTTTCAGCCAGGGCTCACTGATTGGGCCAGATTAACAGCCACAATCAGGGAACTCATATTCTATGAGGTCCACTTGAGTGACCTCATTATAATCAGTGTTTCTGGGGCCTCCTAAGAAGTTACAGCTTATTTCCCCTGTTCTCTCACTCTTCTTCTTTCCCCAATCCTCTGTATTGATACCTATTATATTGTGATCTGGATATCTCTGCCAAGTCAATCATTTGTTTAAACCCTCTTGGCCAATAACCACGCGCAGTTACTCAAGATGCCAAGTATACTATTGTCCCCTTGTGTGTATCGATATGAAGGTTAGATTTCCATTCTTACACTAAACTTCTTATTTTTAAAAGCATTGCAATCCTGATTGAGTAGCATGGCACCCAACAGATCTTTGGTTTGTTGTAACATTGTTCATGGAGATTTCAGGTAACACAAAAAATACAAAACACAGGATATTGACTGAAGATTGTTCACTGTGAACACAGTGTCGACCTGGAGAAACACAGCAGCATTAGAGGAGCAGGAAAGTTGACATTTTGGATCGGGACCCTTCTTCTAAACTTGGGAGGGGGAAGAGAGCTGGAAAGTAAATAGAGGGAGGAGGGGTGGGGCTGTGGAAGGTAGATGAGATGGTAATAGGTGAGTGCAGGTAGGGAGTGGTGGGGAATGGTCAGTGGGATGGGTGGGGTAGAGAGGTGGGAGAGAAGATGAACTGGTCATGCTAGGTCAAGGAGGCAGGAAAGAGGATGCGTGGGGCTGGGGAAAGGTAGTGGGGCGGCAAGAGGTGGATGCAGGTTGACTGAACACAATTTTGACTGAATACAACTTTAAAGATGGGTCCAACTCCCAACGGTGCAAAGGCAAGTGCTTTGTTTCCACCACTCCTTAGATTCTGCATTATTTATTATAGGATTTTAGAATTTAACTCCATGATGACACACAGAAAATATTTCTATTGTTTCCTCTATTTCCCATTATAAATTCCCCTTTCCTCACTTTTATCCAAGGTCACTTTGCTCATCTCTTCCATTTTACATATTTTCAATCTGTTTTGTAAATTTCTCACTCGCTTAATCTCATTATATTTTCCCGGCTTAATTTATTGGTCCTCATTTGTAGAATTCTAAAAATATTCCAATCCTCAGGCTAATAATGTTTTGGGCAACTTTATGGGCCTTTTCCTTGAAGCTAAGAAAATCTTTACAGTATTCATTCTTCATCTTTCCTCTCAGGATAACCGGCCCAGCCACTTGGTTGCTTCTTCAACTGTTGCACATGAAATGGGACACAATTTTTGGATGAGACATGATGATCCATCACGGAATTGTAAATGTGCCGACAAGGTCGCCGGCTACCGCATCATGGAACCAGCAATGGGGTAAGAAATACATTCAAATTTTGTGAAAAGCTCTATCAGAGATAATAGGAACTGCAAATGCTGGAGAATCCGAGATAGCAAGGTATGGAGCTGGATGGACACAACAGGCCAAGCAGCATCTTAGGTTGAGGAAAGCTGACGTTTCGGGCTTAGCCCCTTGGGTGATTTCAACCCGACTGTCATATTGAGGAGTAAGGATTAACGTGAAGGAAGAAATAGGAGGAGGTTAGAAGCACAGAAAATATATTAGGATGTAAATAAGGAGAGAACAGAAAAGAAAACCCAGATGTTTACAGCTCCATTAGTCCGCCCTCAGTCATCAGTAAAATCCTGAAAGTGTCTTTAAAAGTGCACGTGTCCACCTGGGACAATATTGCGGCTTGGGACGTAAAATGGCAAGTAACATTTGTGCCGCTCAAGTGCCAGGCAATGATCATCCCCACCTGAGAGAATTTACCCACCATCTCTTAATATTCAATGGCATTGCCATCAGTGAAACACCACCATCAACATCCAAGGGGTTATCATTGACCAGAAACTGAGCTGGAATAGCCATATGAATACCATGGCTATAACAGCTGGCCAGAGGTTAGACATGCAGCAGTGGATAACTTACCTCTTAATTGTGCAAAGTCTACTACAAAGCACAAGCAAGGAGTGAGATGAATGCAGCTCCAACAACAACACTCAAGAAGCTTGACATAATTCAGGACATAAAAGCCATACTAAACTGGCACCATATCCACTCCCTTCATCACTGATGCTGAATAGCAGTAGTGTGTATTATCTCCAAGATATACTGCAGAAATTCACCAAAGCTCCTCAGACAGCACTTTCCAATCCCATGATCACTAACATCAAGAAGGACAAGAAAATATGCAACAGATATATAGGAAACCAACCACCTACACGTTCCCTGCTAAGCCACTCGGCGTCTTGACTTAGAAGTATAAGCCATTCTTTCAGTGCTGCTTCAACCTCTAGGACTGTCAAATATTGGGTAAAAGAAGGTAGAGTCACCACAGTCTTACTAGATAACATGGCATTTGTCTCATGAGACCAACAGATAATGTTTAACCTGGAGGGTCACCCCACTTCAGAGGCTCTTGTAGTATCGCTCCATGTGAACTGAAAAGCCTGGGCTCAAGTTTTCATTCATACCCGTTTGCTTCCTTTGACATGACTCGAAATCTATGTGCTCTTGTTTTTCTCTTCTGTGAAGGAGCCTACTCACTCAAAACGGTGTAAACAAATCCAGGAATCTTGGAATGGACAGGATAAGCCCGGAAACCATACCTCCTTTGCCAGAGTTGCTATATTCAGTGCTCTGAAGCTGCTATAGCTACGCTGAACGTTACCGAGGGAAGGTAAGATTGGGGCAGGGTGGCAGATAGAAGGGGGAATAGGTTGTCAAATGCCTGAGAATAGAGAGGTATGGAATTAAATGGGGGAGGGGTTATGGTGATAGGTGGGTAGGCAATAGACTGTAGAGTGCCAGGAGGATGGCTGTGGGTTGGCAAGTGGAAAGGAAGTATTAGGGTAGCAAATTGGTAAGGGGGTAGGATGTCAGAAAGGTGAGGGGTTCGGGTGGCAGGTGGTGGGGAATTAGGTGAAACATTGAGTTGCTCGGGTGGCTGGTAGGAGGGGAGCAGCATGGGATGGCAGGTGAGTGAGTAGGTGGAATGCCAGTTGAGTGAAGGGATAGGGGTAGGATGCCAGGTGGTTAAAGGGTAGTATGTCAGTTAAGAACAGGAGTGCCTAGAGTACATCGAGGTGTTAGGTCCAATGATAGAAGCTGCGTGCTGTAAGGACAGGTAATATTCCAAAGGAATGGGAGGCATTGGGTCAGGAGGGGAAGTGGTTCATTGGTGGGATGCCAGTTTGGTCAGGGCTAGTGGAAGCCTGTCATGAGTTGGGGGTATGTTGTGTCATGTTGGGGCAGTATTGGTGGCTGGTGTGGTGGGGTGAGAGGGAGGTGATTGTAGGGGTTTTGTCAGGCCCACTGAGTGCTGATGGTGAGTCAGACTGAGGTTTGTCCCTTGTCAGAATTAAGTTGGATCAGAGCAATGTTGTCAGTCCTGATAGAGCCAGAGAGCAGATATTCTCATGTCAGCTGGGGCTTGATGGGAGTTGGGAGGTGGGATAGAGTTGCAGGTCAGTGGAGTGATGTTGGATCACATGAATGAGGATTAGGGTTGGTGTGTTGGGTCTGACTGGATTGGTCCGAGGCACTGTTGTATGGGATCATTGGGAAGTTGGGGTTGGTACAAAATGAGTTGGGGAGGTATGTTTAATAGTTAACGGATTAATGAGTTAGGGCAGGTTTTTGACCTAATCTTTCTTGGGTAACTATTGAACTTAAGTCAATTGTAATCCTCTGAAGTCTCTGACTCAAATCCAAATCGGGGACTTTGTCAGGGAGTTCCAGATCTCGGGTTATCGCCCTAAAGGAAATTTTAACAATGTAGCAATTCTCATGGAGTCGTTACATCAGGCCCTTTGCATTGTCCGGAGATACAACACAATAATCATCCTGTTGGAAAATCTGATTTCTCTCCACAGTTTCTGGCAGACCTGCTGAGCTTTTCTGGAAATTTCTATTTTTTGTTTCTGATTTGCAGCATCTGCACTTCTTTTGGTTTATATCCTTCTGGAAAATCTGGGCAGGGTCATAAGAATGGCAGGGGGTCACTTCCTCCCAGGAGTATGATCCATTATTAAATATGTTCATGGCTGGTTTGTGACCTGATTCCACATACCTATCCCATGCCACTTAATGTCTTTAGATCACTAAGGTCCATCAATATTTGTTTTAAAATAAACAATTGATCTCGCACCAATCACTGTTTATAGAAGCCAGTTTGAAGAGTTTGTGTTTTCTCATTTCACTCCTGAAAGATTCGCTCCTTAGCAAAATTGTGTCTTGCTATTTGAAATCCTAATAGCTTGAAAACTTCAATCAAATTGCTCATTATTTTTTTAAATTCATGGGATATACAACTCTGATTTGTGTGCTCCCTCTTTTTTTTAAAACTATTTCCGGACCAGTCATCTTTATGGCAAATCTGTGCTGTATTCACTCAAGGTCAGAACTGCTCGGAGTCAGGAAAGCCACAAACGTCAAATGAAAAGTTCAAGAGCAATTTCTTTGTACAAAGTGGTGAAATTGTACAACTCACTGCCATATGCAGTTTTTTTTTAATAAAACATACCGGATGTGGCCATCACTTGCTATACTAGGACTTATTTGCCCATGGAGTCATAGTAAAGACAAATGATAAGGAATGTAGATTGCCTTCCCCAAAGGATATTCGAGAACCAAATGGATTACCACTATGTCATTGCATTATGGAGTGGATTTGGAGACGTGTTACATAGAAGATGGCAAAAGAAGTCAAAGGAGTCAGGGTCTTATTGAGAATAAGTAATTGAAGTAAGAGGGTGTTTGTGTGGAGTATGAACACCCAGTAACAGTTGGATCAAGTGCCCTTGTCACTTTTGACATCAAGAGTCTTTAGAAAATCAAAGACTGTTATAATTAAAACAACACACTCCAACTAGAAAGGGAGGTGACAGCAATTCTTAGAGCCCCAAGACTCTGCTGCAGCTGTTCCTCGGGGAAATATCCCAGGCCCCAAATCACAACTGACACCCCAAAATGCTGGAAAAGCTTTTGGAAATCCAAAGTTTTTTATTCATGCCGTAATAAATACTGTCTGGCATAGATAGATAATACACTATTTGTATGGCTGTTATTATTAGGTTTTTGATTAATGATGATCACCCAGGATGTTGACTATTCAGTAATTGTTATGCTGTTGAATAACAGGAAGAGATGGCTACTCACTCTTCTTTGGGAGATGTTCATTATCTGGTACTTGTGTAGCAACAATATCACTTGCCATTAGCCACCTAAGCCTGAATGTTGTCCAGCTGTTGCTACTCATGGGCATAAGCTGCTTCATGTTCCAATGAGCAACAAATAGAATTGAACACTGCAATCAGCAGTGAACATACTCACTTCAGAACCTATGATGGACTGGGGAGGGGCAGGCTATTAACAAAGTAACTGAGGGTGATTGGGGCCTGGGATATTTCCCTGACGAACAGCTGCAGCAGAGTCTTGGTGCGCCAAGAACTGCCATCACTTCCCTTTCTAGTTGGAGTGCATTGTTTTAATTACAACTGTCTTTGATTTTCTAAAGACTCTTGATGTCAAAAACGACAAGGGCACTTGGTCCAACAGTTACTGGGTGTTCATACTCCACACAAACACCCTCTTACTTCAATTACTTATTCTCAATATGACCCTGACTCCCTTGACTTCTTTTGCCACCTTCTATGCAAACTATCCACGTTCTTAGATGAGTGCAACTCCAAAAACTTTCAAGATACTCCATACTATCTGTGATAAAGAATCCCTCTTGATTAGTACTACCTCCATTACCTCAAACATTCTTTCTATTTGTGATCAGCGCAGTGCTGGTAATGGGTACCACCTACAAGAGGCACTGCAGCAACTCAACAAAACCTCTTTGAAAGCAGATCCCAAATCCACAATCTCAGCTATGTAGGGGAACAAGGGCAGCATGTGTGTGAAAACACCACTACCTTCACATTTCCCTCCAAGCCTCATAGTGTTCTGATTTGGTAATATTGCTTAGTTCCTATATCATTGATCATTGGGTGGCATGGTGGCTCAGTGGTTAGCACTTTTGCCTCGCAGTGCCAGGAACCTAGGTTTGATTCCACCCTTTTGTGGCCGTCTTTGTGGTTTTCCCTCTGGGAACTCTGGTTTCGTCCCACAGTCCAAAGATTAGGTGGATTGGCTGTTGTAAATTACCCATAGTGTCCAGGAATGTGCAGGCTAGTGGGTTAGCCATGGGGAATGCAGTTTTAAAGGGTCTGGGCAAGATGGTCCTCGGAGGGTCGATGTGGACTCAATGGGCTGAATGGCCTGCTTCCACACTATAGCGATTCTATGATTCTATGAACTCTCACCATAACTATGTGAGTATCTAAACCACAGGTGGACTGCAGTGGTTCAAGGAGTTGACTCACCACTACCTTTTCAAAAAAAAATTCTGCCTTGCTAGGGAGGCCCACATTTCATGTGTGTATAAAGAAAAAACAGCAACCAATTTCATTGTGACAGTGATCTTGAATTCAGGTTGGTTTTCGAAAAGCTCTATAATGAGTTGAGTTGAGATTTTGGATTCTTTCCTTGCATCCAGAACTCATGTCCATTTTTATAATTCATTGGAATTCATTCCAAGCAACGTGCCTTTTCCCAGCAAGATAAAGACACATCAGTAATGCACTGCATTTGAATTTAGAGGATCAGCAGGACTAACCTTTAGGCAGTCAGACCTGGGTGGTTTAAATTCAATGCTAAATAATGGGCTCTAAGGGTTTGATAGATATTTCCTAATGTCCAAAGGAGTAGCATCAATTTTTTTGTTAAGTTGTCATTGAAATTGATTAACAATCTCATTCATATTAGCCATAAATTGGTTAATGTGACAGATGGAAAAATATCAGCCAGTGCAGGTATAATCTATTTTTCTGGGACTGTGTCTGAGGCAAATTGTTGAAGAGGAGTTGAGAGAGTTTTACAGCACAATAAATTGTGTCAGACATGGAAATGTGTCTTATTGCCAAATGAAGTGGGTAAACATTCCACTCTCTGTCCTGGATGTATAATGGTCTAGGTTTTCAGCCAATAGAGAAGGAACAGTACCCTCCATTCACTATCTTGACAGCTGCCCACAAACTTTTCATAGTCTTTTGAGTTATCAGATAAAAGGCCAACTATCTGCCTTACTGATGTGAGTATCTCAGCTGCTGTATGGTTTACATGAGTCCTGTGAAAGGGCACATTCAGAAAGGCTCCATATCTCTAGACATTCATTGATAGACACTTGTCTTGATGTCTGCTATGTGCTTGATAGCCCTATGGAAAATGAAAGATAGGAATTAATCCTGGCAAAGTAAAATGTCACAAGTTATTGTTACAAAAATGATCATATTTAACTTGCTGTTGAAACCATGTCAATGTGACTCACTAGTGTATGGCATATCTTTGGCTGTTTGCTTAATTGTGCCACCACATGATTGGTACTTCCCGATTCGCCATCTCTGTTAACCAGAGAAGTGAAAACCCTACACTTCTCCAGTGTCCGCACATAGCAATTGGAGAATTTTTGGAGTGCTACCTCCATTTCTCTCTCTCTCCCATCTTCTTTGTTCTCTTCCCTGCAAGGAAGAAAGGAAGATATACATGAGATTGTGCGTAATGGTGCATGTTCATTGATACCTGAAGCATCATTGTTAGGGCTGAACTTTTATACATTCACAGGTTGTCACTGGCTTGGCCAACATTTGTTGCCAATTTCTAATTGGGCAGTTCGGAGTCAACAACATTGCTGTGAGTCTTGAGTTACACATAGGCCAGACCAGGTAAGGATGGCAGTTTCCTTCCCTCAAGGACATGAGTGAACCAGATGGGTTTTTCTCAATAATTGACAATGGTTTCATGGTCATCATTAAACCCAATTCCAGATGTTTATATGATTGCAATTCCACCCTTTGTCTTCGTGGGATTCAAACCCAGGTCTCCAGAACATTACTGGGAACTCTGGATTAATAGTCTAGTAGATCATACAGTGAGATCCTCACCTCCCTTTTCTATGAGCTAGATGCATGATATCGTACAGGATGAAGTTGAGTGGACATGGTAACTGGACAGATGGGGATGTGAGGAAATTCATATGGTTTGAGAAGTGAAGTCATGCAATAAACTACTGCTTCTTCAATGTAGAAGCTACTTGGACCAGCAAGTGGATTTCTTCCACCACACCAGACCAAACAGGCATTGCAGATCCCTGAATACCTAAAGTACTTAGTCCCAACAAACCCCTTGTGGCGTCTTTTGTCTAAATGCACTTTCAACAAAACGTGCAGGATTGCTCATAATATACTTACCTTTCTTCCCTGGTTATGCCCTTAAACTGAATTCGGGAACAAGGCACAATGCTCTTAATGCTGACCTCCTCTGCCACTTCTAACCATGCAGCTTCATTTTAGAGAACAGCATCCCTCAGTTCACCCTTAAAACCTACAGCAGCAGGCAAGACAGGGCACATCTCTGCTTCAATGTTAGATTTTCTGTTTGTGCCAACAACGCCTTCTGTAATTTGCACCTTTGAATTATCACTTTAGATATTAGAGTTCAGATTCTTTGTGCAGTTTCACATCATGCCTGCTGTATGATTGAATGGGGAACCCAAGGTTAAGTAATAGTGAGGTGGCCGAATTCACAAGACAATGGCTAGCACATTATCCTACGTCTAGAATTCTTGGGTTATATTGCATAAGAAAGGTCATGTGTCAAGAGAGAGATATAGAAATAAATAAGAAAAAAGATTTATTTTATTCTTTTTTTAGAAATTTATACTGAATAAATTCTGAAGGAATGAGATTTCACATTTGTAAAATTGACTGTCAGTTCCAGAGAGTTCATTTGGCGGAAATGATGATTATTATGCCATTAAACATTGAATACATCAATCCTAACATTGTCTGTCCCATTTTCTGTGTAAATTTCATGCATTTTTATGTTCAGTTTGTCAGTGTCTGCCCATTGTTGCACTGGTCATGAAGAAACAGAGCATCTCTCCCTACAAGTTCTGGAACTCCATATTTAATTGCACATCTGCAGACTCGAGAGGCAAGTGTACAATTTATAATATACTACATCGTAATAATGAGCTCCAATAGCCTCACCACGATTTTCAACGCACCATGCAGACAAATGTTTTAATTTTTGATCCAAAAAGATGATAGGCGAGTACAATTCCCAGTAACTAAACTGCACATTATATTCATGCCAATAGTGAGCCTATAATTTATTTTGATGAGATTTAATTAATTGGATTATGCACGAACAAGCTAGAGACACTTTTTTTCCTAGGACATTTAAATGAGGTCACTTTTCCAATTACACCTTTGGCACTGCATTGGCCAGTGATGTAGAATGTTTCAATCTTACTCGGTGCGTGGATTCTTTTAAAATGTATTACTAATGGATTGGATACCATTTATTACTGACACAAATCATTTTATAAAGGGAAGCATTTTGTAAGATAATTGTTTAATTTGGCATAGAGAACAAAAACTGATTCTCTTTCCTTCTATTTCCGAGGCAATCACTATTACCAGTAATAATCATTCAAATAAAAAAGACATGCATCTATATGCACTGACACCGAATCATCTCCATGCTGTGCAAAAAAATCCCAAAGTACTGCAGATACTGGAAATCAGAAACAGTGGCAGAAATTGCTGGACAAAGCCGAATTAATGTTTCGGGTCCATTGACCCTTCTTCAGACCCTTCTCTTTATAGATGCTGAGATTTTCCAGCAATTTCTGTTTCTGTATTTTCATGCTGCTTTCTTGTTCTTGCTGCATGCATCCAGCACTAACTGGACTGTTGACTGAGAGCATATATCAACAAGGGGCTCAATATTTGTTTTATGTTGGTTACAGCAGCATCATAATGAATCTGGAATTTTTGGTACGTTTGAACAACAATTGTGTACAATACTGCATGACTAGGTCTTACAGTACTGGAGCTATGAGCATTCTCACCTCAACTCTCAGCAATGTGTCCTTCCAAGTTCTAGCTATACTCGAATACTTCATCTTACCACCAAGTCTTAACTTTTACATTAATATTTACATTCATTTCTTAATTTCCCCTCAAATCTCTAACATCAATCGGTGGCTTCACATTTTCCCTATTTGTGTTCTTATGAGTTTTGGAAGATGAATAGCCTCTATCTGAACGCCTTTTCCTCAACTTGAATTGCCATAATTTAGATTGACAATACTTGTGTTTCTTTTTATAGCAACTTCTGACTCAACATCTCGTTCTTCCAAATGTATGGCTGATCATTGTATTTCACGATATATATAAAATTCCTCTTCTTGCTATGAAAAGTACAGTTCTAAAATATACATTAAGTAAGATCTCTGTTGATTATCATCTCTAAACTATTACTCATTATTCCCCTTCCAACAAGAAGCGTAGGAACTTAAGGGTGGCACGGTGGCTCAGTGGTTAGCACTGCTGCCTCACAGCACCAGAGACCTGGGTTCAATCCCACCCTTAGGTGACAGTCAGTGTGGAGTTTACACATTCTCCCTGTGTCTGCATGGGTTTCCTCCCACAATCCAAAGATGTACAGGCTAGGTGAATTGGCCATGCTATAGTGTTCACAGATGTGGAGCTTGGGGAGATGGTCAGTGTAGACTTGTTGGGCCAGAGAGCCTGTTTCCACACTGTAGGAATTCTATGCTTTGGTACAATTGCTTCATTTATAGTTATAACCTATTGTTTTCAACAGGATTGCTCTCGACCTCGACCTCTTTGACAAGTGTGGGCTTTTAACCCTGGAAGTAATTTTTTTTTGGTTAGTACAGGAAGCTTTTGTTCTTTGTGTTCCGGATGTGGGAGTTGCTGTCCTTCCTGAGTTGCCCTTGAACTAAAATGTTTTTTAGACTACTTCAGAAGGCTGACATTAAGAATATGGGCTTGACATCACATGTAGGCCAGCCAAGGTAAAGACAGCAGATTTCATGCCTTAAACTAATTTTCAACAATTGGCAATGGTTCCTAATTGTTGTTAAGCTAGCTTTTTAAAACCTAGATATTTAATGAATTAAAACTTTAATATGAGGCACTTTGTGATCATGTCCATAGACCATGAACAATTACTTCGAGTTCAGAAATACTAATCCAGTGACATTATTACTTTGCCACTGGCTGCCCATTCAAAATTTCTGGAGTATTGCATGTAACTTTCCCTTGACTTTTAGTTTGATCTATCCTGGCCCGTGCTGCTGGGTATCCAAGCAATGCAATTTTGACCGTGGTTTGTTGTTTAGTGAAACTGTTACATTATTCTAATATCTAATTTAAAGTTGATGCAATGTCTGTTGAAATAAATCTGCTTTTAATAAAGCATTTTTTGGGTCATAGGTTTCACAAAGGAAATTCTAGTGGAATTTCTTCAACTTCATTAATACCCTATGTGTGAAGACATTTTCTTTAAGACTTTGAAAGTAGAGATTTTACTTTGGAACTTACTCCTGAAATAGACAATTCTTCAGCAGTGAAACACTCTACAATGTTTTAGAATATTGCTCACACTTGTAGGTCTTTTTGGGTCCACAGTGTTGGCAGGGTTTTATGAAGTCTTACACTTTCCCTATTGTGCACTTTCTTTTCTGATGCTTTTTACATTTCTTTGCATGGGGGACTATATGATCACTGACAGTTTCCTTAGTCAAAGTTTATCTTCACCTCTCAGTATGACGCCATCTGTTTAGGACCTCAATTTGTCTCAAAAGCTGTACTGTTTTTCTAAGGTGGGTGTATTCCTTAGATTGCAATAAGTTCACTAGGACTTATCATCAATATCAACCCAAACGCAAGTCATATTTATTCTGCTGTTAGGTCTCCATACCCTCATTCTTCAACCAGTCTGTAAAGGTCATTAACAAGAACATCTATTAGTTCACATCAGAGATAATAGGAACTGTAGATGCTGGAGAATCCGAGACAACAAGGTGTAGAGCTGAATGAACACAGCAGCCAAGCAGCATCATAGGAGCAGGAAAGCTGATGTTTCAGGCCTAGACCCTTCATCAGAAAGTTCACATAGTCTTTTGGTCCTTTGTGCTAAATTTGACTTTTTCTGTAATTTTTTGCCACTCAGGTTGAAACGGTCCTCAGTGGCTTTTAAGACTTCTTCAAATTCATCAGTGGTTATTTTAATTCCCTGCCATATATTGTGATCCCTGCTCAGGATAATACTGGGCAAGACAAATTCCAAAGTGAAGCCTGGCTTCTTAGACCATAAGGTTTGTTTTTGCAAATTTCTTACCACAGAGGTCAGCCACTGAGCATACTCATGAGAGGCTGCCAATGTATTTCTAACCAAATAACACAAAAGCAAAAGAACTGATACAAAATCCAGAAATTGGGGTGGCATGGTGCCTCAGTGGTTAGCACTGCAGCCTCACAGCGCCAGGGATCTGAGTTCGATTCTAGCCTCGGGCAACTGTCTGTGTGGAGTTTGCACATTTTCCCCGTGTCTGCATGGGTTTCCTCTGGGTGCTCCAGTTTCCTCCCACAGTCCAAAGATGTGCAGACTAGGTGGGTCGGCCATGCTAAATTGCCCGTAGTGTTCAGGGGTGTGTGGGTTATAGGGGGATGGGTCTGAGTGGGACGCTCCAAGGGGTAGTGTGGACTTGTTGGGCTGAGGGCCTGTTTCCACACTGCAGGGAATCTAATCTAATCTAAATAGACATTACATTTCAATGGCATACAGCAAGTGCAATAAAGAGCGACAAATACAGATAGAATTAAAGGAAAAAGATGAAAGGAACAGGATAATTTAAAAAAAGAAATTTTCAGTTAAAAGTCTGTGATATTAATTTTCTTCAAAGAAACAAAACTCCACTCGATTATATTCCACTGTACAGAAATTATTTGAAACAGTCTAATTGCAAGTATCAGAAATAAAGATCCAACCTTTTACGTTCAATAACAATCTTATTGTTTTGCCTCACTGTGTAGTGTTCTGGCAATCAAGCCCTGCTATTTCTGGAGTGATCAAAAAAGTTAAAGGTATTATCAAGCTATCTGAAACTTTGCAATTAACTGTTCTTTTAGACCCTGGCACACACACTATTTCTTTTCCTAATTCATCAAAATCTTCTGACTTTTTCTTCTGACCTGCTGGGGTTTTCCTTTTTGTTTCTCCTCTTCATTCCCTATGGGCCTTGATCCATAACTTCAAAGAAAAACACTCATGTTCCCGAGGCCTCACCATGATTCGTGTTGTGGCTCCACCAACTGAGCTACCCCCATGCACTCCATCTGGCACATTTAAACCCTCATGGATTGTGACTGCAATAAGATCTGGGCATTGATGTCGAAATTGCACATCAGAGGCTGCTGTATTTAACTAGGTTGTCCTAGCCAGTCTGCTGCATCTCTGTCTAAGAGTGACTATTGTTTGGCATACAAGAGTTCCAATATCCTTTGTTCACAAACTAATGTATGGCATAATGATCGCAGCTCTCTAATAGAGCTCTCATGCTCCTCTCCTGAATTTCAATAGCATGTAACTATTAGTGTCAGCATTATGTCATCATCAGTATTAACATCCTTATTTCTATTGTATTGCATGCCTCCCAAAAGACAGGTGCATTATGGCTGAGGGAAGTGCGGAGAGAATGGTTTGAGTTGAACCTGACTGGAAAAAGAGACAAGGAAGTTGAATATGGGAGAGCTTGAGCATCTGAAAGTATGAGGAATGTCCTATTTGCATATTTCTAACAGAACCTCCCAACTATCTCATTGATGAAGGGTCTCGACCCGAAACGTCAGCTTTTGTGCTCCTGAGATGCTGCTTGGCCTGCTGTGTTCATCCAGCTTCACACTTTGTTATCTCATTGTGGAGTTGACTTACTGGTGTTGATAGCAGGCAGTGTCACCCAAAGCAAGTGGTGGGGAAATTACTAGAAATTAATTCTTGGGCTTAGTCAGAATATTTGGAACAGGTTCTGGAGCTGGCCATGACTTCACACGTAGCTGACATGGAGAAAGATGACTATCCTGCTTTATTTGTAGTGACAATCACCCTCAGGCAAAGGTTAGGGACAGTTACCATGGTGATAAGGCTCACTGCAACACTTCTGAAGATACACCTGCTCTTCCATTTTGGTGGCCACGAGGACTGGTGAAGAACTCTGAGTCGGTCAAGTCAAAGCCTGAGCTATTCACAGATTGATCAACTTGTCAAATGATCTTTTGCACTGTTGTTAAGCCTCTAATTTACATACACAGAAGCACTGTTTTGAGAGTCAATCTAGAAATTCCCCTTACGTCACAAAAAAGTGTATGTATTACATTTCTAAAAAATATAATTTCTATTGTAAACATATGAATAACTTAAGATATGCAGAGAAAATCATGTAAATTGAAAGATAACTTATATTGTGAATACTTGTATAGCTGCATCACCTATCTGAGAGTATTTGCTTCTTCAGCTTCATTCCAGCTGGTTCGAAAAGTGTTAATGTTGAAATTACATTAGGTCTCTCTAACCTGATGATGTCATACATTTATTGGGTGGAAGTATTCTCGCACGAGGATCTGAATGAGACAGATATGCCATACCTGGCTGTGATTGTTGTAATTCTGTCTAACTAATGAACTTATGGCTATCATGCATTAAGCAACAATTTGTTATGTAAGGTAAGTACCTCTTGTTATTAAGACTGTATAGTGGTATATCCTCTACCACTGACAATTAGATAGGCGCTTAGACTCAGCAAAGAAAGGTGACAGCGAATTACTCCAGGCACAAGCCACCAGTGGTTGGTAACCAGAAGATAGAATACTGCTCTCTTGTTTTGAAGAAGCCAAAATTCTTGTTGGCGTGTGAAATAACTGCACAGAGGCCGGTATCCTGTCACCAAGTCACCCTTTATTCACTTGTACACAGTACACAGGCTGTGGTTGGCCAGCTTGGAATCTGTCCCTTTAACTGAGGAGATTCTAAAACCCCGTTTATATTTTTTTCTGCTTCCGTGCTGTACAGCTCTATGACTCTGTGACTCTGTTAAAACTCGCTGTCAATCCTGACTAACTGTAAAACTGACCATTAATCACTTCAACGAATCACTTCCCTTGCCACATTTCCCTCCTTGGCACTTGGTGCACTCTGCTCCTCACCTATTTACTTGATACCTGTATCCTTTTATCCGTTTGCCACTCTACACTATCAAGCTCCTGGCAACTTACTGGCTCACGGAAATAACCGCACAGAGGCCGATATTCCATCAACAAGCCACCCTTTATTTGCATGCATACAGTACGTTGGCTGTGGCCACCCAGATCATAGTTAGTCCCCTCAACTGAGGAGATTCTAAATCCCCTGTTTATATTGGTTGGCCAGGGCTTCTGGATGGACCTAGGTTGACAAACTCATTGAGGAACCTTGTAGTCGACAGGGCCCATCTTGTCCCAAGTCTGGGGATGTAGGCTTAGCCTTTCTCTTGTAGCTTTCCTTGTGGTCTTTTAGCCCCATGTCCTGTTCCTTTGACTTGGACTCTGACCCACGTGGTGTATACCAGACTGTAGCCAGTCTCTTGCATTGGAAGGGCCTTGGGAGGGCTTCCCCCTCTTCTTCTGGTGGCAATGGTATCAAGGCTGTATCTAGCTTGGACCCTGAGGTTTCCTCGCCACTAGAAGGATAGTGAAAATCTATGGTTTCTGACAGGCGTTTCTGGCTGTTCTGATGGGCCAGATAAGTTTTGCTCCTGGCCTGTTTCTGAGGTAACAGCTTTCAGATAACCCACATGTTTGTTCAGAACTGTCTCACTTACCCAAACTTTGCAGGAGTGGGATCTGACCATGCATCGGCGTCGCCTTGTACCCATTTTCATGGTTCTGGCACCTAACTTCATCCCCCAAATCAAATTGCCTCTCTCCTTAGAAGTGGCATGTGGTCAGCAGTGGCGTTCCTGCTGTAGTTTCATCCTCCCCCCTCAAGGCCTGGAAATGTCAGGTTTCACAGTTGGTACGACCTGTGCTTCCCCAAGCTGCATGGTTTGATAATTCCTTCCCTCTCAGGCCTCCTGATTTCTGCCTCTACTTTTACCTGTGAGGAAAATTCCAGTGGGTGGGCCTTGTAAACTCATCAAATTGCTTCCTGGTCAACATGTAAAATAGCATTGGCCCCTTTAATAGTCGAAAGCCCTTCCTCATATACTTCTGGATACTTCACTAGAGCTTCACTGACGCAGCCATTTTCTAATTGAAAAATATTCAGCCAATCACAAGTGAACCTTTCTTAACCAATTTCACCCCAATACGCTTGGGCCTGAGTCTCTTAGTACCGTCTGTGATAAAAGCACCAACTGCTTCTCATAGGAGACTGGAAACAAAATCATACCCTTATTTTGCAACATTTCCCTATTGTATATTCCCAGTCTGGCTGAGGTCTTGTACAAACTTAAGAGTTGGAGATGATAGCGAATCTTGTTAAGGACATATTCTGCAACCATAGATACAGCTGTTCTGATGTCAATTTCCATGGGAACTGGGTGACTGTTTAACCAAACATTCATTTTAATTGATTCCGATTTGGATGTTACTAAGCTATTTGCTTGTTTTCAACCCACAATTTGGGGGACTTTCCAGGGTGTTCACTCTCCTAGGAACTGGCCTACGAGTTTTCTTACTCAAGTCAGGCCTTGGAGGACTCCTTTGCTGTCTTGGGCCCACATACTGGCAGCAAATACAATGGCTTGCTGACCCAGATCCCAAAGAAATTTTAAGCCACTTGGCTGAGGCTTGGCTTTGTTGCGGGGTCCCTCTGCTGAGGATATACCCTGTCCGAGGCTCTGCAGTTGCCTAATCTCAAGTGATGCTCCCCAAGCTCAGGTCAGGCTGTCCACTTCCATTGGGATGTCCTGTAGTTCCCACACTCCACTTGCCACATTCTCTAATGACAAAGCCAGTTGCAGTGCCTGTCTGAAATCCCTGTTGGGCTTCAGCTAGTCAGCGCTTCTACACTGTTACCTCATTAATCCCACATACTAAACAGTCTCTCAGCATCTCATTCTGGGCTAACGCAAAATCACACGCCTCTGCCAGTCATCTTAACCTCGTCAAAATCCTGATATGGATTCCCCTGGTTCTCTGTCAGCCGAATAAAACCAATAGTGTCTCTGATTAGAGGAGGTTTGGGGTCATGATATTCCTTAACGAACTCTGTCAACTCTTGGAAGATTGTGGAATCTGGTGCCTCTGGGAAAGCTAAGCCCCTTATAACCAAGAATGTTGCAGGTTCGCAAGGATTACTTGTTGCTTTTCATCTGCCCCAATGTCATTTGACAGGAAAATATATTGCATTCTTTCCACATACTGGGCTCAGTCTTTGACAGCAGGGTTAAATGAGTCAAGCTTCGGAAATAGAGACATGACATCAGAGATGCTTGCCCCAGCTCCAGGATGACTGTTGTGAGCAAATGTTCTTCAGGCACATACTGTTTTCTCCTGTGACCACTGAAATAACTGCATAGAGACCGGCACCCCGTCACCAAGTCACCCTTTATTTGCTGCTTGGCCTACTGTGTTCATCCAGCTTCACACTTTATTACCCTTTATTTACTTGTGCACAGTACACTAGCTGTGGCCAGCCAGCTTGGAGTCAGTAGCCTGAAGTGAGGAGATTCTAACCTCCTGGTGAAATTGGTCAGCCAGGGCTTCCTGATTGGCCCGGGTTAACAATCCCAATCAAGGACCTTGTGGTAAATAAGGTCCACCTAGTTCTAATCACCACAAAATGTTTTCATTAGTGACAGGGGCTCTGTGGGCACTGATCAAGTAGTCATGTGTGAGTCTCGATATATTTGTTTGCTGTTTCCCTGTCAACTGTCTTATCGTATACCAGCTTTAAAACCTCTTCCAGCCTTACACACACCACAAATACAGTGTTCCTCCAATTTTGCACACCTGCACATCCTCCGCTTCCTTCACCCCACCATTGTCAACCACGCTTAGGCCTAACTCCTGAAATTCCTTCTCAGAATCTCTCCGCATTTATCTACTTAAAATCTTCCCCTTTGTAAAGCTTGTAATCACCTATTGTAACATCTGTTTATTTGATTTGGCGCCATAATACCCCATGATCAGCCTTGGGATATTTTACTGTGCAAATAGTAATTGCCCTTGGTCCAAGCATCTTCAGCTGTTTAATCAATTCCCACCTCTCCATCATAAGGTCAGAAGTGGGGATGTTTGCCAATGATTGCACAATGTGCAATACCCTATGTAACCCCTTCGACACTGAAGCAGTCCATCTCTAAATGCAGCAAGATCTGGACAATATCTAGGTTTGGGCTGACAAGTCGCAAGTAACATTTGCACCACACAAGTGGCAGGCGAAGGTCATCTCCAACAAGAAAGAATCTAACCATTGTCAGTTGACAGTAGCATTATCATTACCAAACCCTCCAATATCAACATTTTTGAAGGGCTATCATTGACCAGATATTGATCCGGACGAGTCATACATTGTTTTAATTCATTCATAGCATATGGGCATAGCTGCCAGTGCAACCTCAGTGGACAGTTGAGAATCAACCACATTTCTGTGAGTCTGGAGTCAATGAAGGCCAGACCAAATAAGGATGGCAGTTTCCTTCCCTCAAGACATTAATGGACCAGATGGGTTTTTCTAACAATAGACATCAGTTTCATGGTCATCATTAGACTCACGTTCCAGATTTTTTAAAAGTTGAATCCAAATTCTACCATCTGCTATGGTCAGTATTTGATCCTGGGTCTCCAGATCACTACAGGGGTCTCTAGATTGATAGCCTAATGTTGATACCCATTTGGTGTTGCCTTCCTTCATATATATACCTTGTCTAAATGAGCACATCAAAGGTTAGGGACACTGCAGAGTGTAACTCACCTCCTGACTCCCCAGAGCCTGCCCACCAGCTATGAGGCACAAGCCACGATTATGATGGAAACGTCTTCAGTTGTTTGGATGGGTGCAGCTCCAACAACATTCAAGAAGCCTCACATAATCCAGGACAAAGCAGACTATTTGATTTGTGCCTTATCCACAAATATCAACACTGTCCATTACTGGTGTTCAGTAGCAGCAGTGTGTACCTTTTACAAGATGCAGTACAGGAATTCACCAAGGCTCCTTGCACAGTACCATACAAAACCATGACGACTAATATCTGGAATAACAAGCAGCAGTTATGTGGGAACACAACCACCTTCAAGTTCCCCTCCAAGCTGCTCACCATCTTGACTTGGAAATATTACATTGTTCCTTCAGTGTTGTTGGGTCAAAATCCTGGAACTGCTCCCCTCCCCCCGCCATGGAATTGTGGATCTTCCAAATGGACTGCAGTGGTTCAAGAGAGCAGTTTATTACCACCTTCTCAAGGGTGACTAGGGACAGTAATAACTGCAGGCCCAGTCAGTGATGCCCACATCCTATGGACAGGGAAAAAAAACATACTTTTTGTGGCAGTATAGCATGTTAGGAGATACAACTTTTGGAATATATCATAGTTTGATTACTATCAGCAATCAACTTGTACTTGTCCTTGCTTTGTTGTGAATTTGGAGTATAATTCTATTTAGTCTTCCAAAGTAATGCTACATTAGTTCATACAACTCCCTGCAAGGACACTTTATTTTCAATTTGATCTATACACATTATCTTCACACTATATTAGGACACCCGCACTCTTTCAGGTTATTGAACTTAATCATATGACGCTGATATCATGTTTGTAATGTTAATCTCATTACTCTGTGTGCCTTATCATCAAGTAAGCGCCTGGCAGTTTCCATATATACTTTGGAGGCTTAAAGAAGTCCGAAATGTGATGCATGTTCTAAACCTTTTCAATAAACTGATGGATAATTCCCAGTAAAAATGAAATTGTAAAGATTAATCATGTCAAGTACAACAATCCAATATCAGCAAAATAAAATTTATTGAACACAGTTTATGCTTATATTAACAAATCCCTAGGTTTATGCAGTACATTTAGATATATAATACTGCTTGTTGTATCAAATTGTATTTAATGTTTGCAATTGCCCAGAATATAAATCAATAGTTCTGCAAATTCAATTGGATTGTTAAACATACTACTTTACAAAAATCATATTAGACACAGATGATTTCAGAATCAATAGTAAAGCTCTTTAATTCATTAAGGAGAACAAAAGAAATGAATTACACAGGGACGTGCACAGGAATGATACTGCTGTTCTGGCATAATATCTCAAGCAAATGTAGGGCATTTCCCTACCAAAAAAATATTTTTGATTAATGAGATAAGGTAGCTTTGTAGCCCATCAGTCCACACTTGGCTGCATTAGCAGATTACTTCTTGATAATTGGGCTAACCAAAACTGGTGATATCCACTGTTTTGTAGCAGCTGTGGACCTTCTGTTGAAAATGCAAGCCAGATTACAAATGGATGGGTGTTATGGATTTAAGATTCAATTTTGTACTCGGTTTCAATGAATGAGCTGATGCATAAAATAACAATATGATCTACCAACCAATTTTAACATTGCACAGTGTAGAAATCAGCCTACTTTCCTATCAGCACAGAACCAGATAGTGGCCTTGGCATATATACCAATGGGCCAACTTTATTGGAAGCAAGGCTCAGAAATTGGTCCTAATGTCCTTGAAAACGATTTTGCATGATTTGATCCCAGTTTGTAACAGCTTTCCGTTTTGGCATAGTGTGTACTTAAAATATTTTATTCATTTTTAAACTATGAGCAGCTTTGGAAAACTTAGCATTTATTGCCTATTCCTAGTTACTCTTGACAAACTGTCAATCTATTTCTGATTAAGGGTCTAGACCCGAAACATCAGCCTTCCTGTTCCTAAGATGCTGCTTGGCCTGTTGTGTTCATTCAGCTCTACATCATTTTATCTCTGTTTTATATCTCTCTTGCTTTTTACTACCGCTGAAGTTAAAAGATAAAAATCAGGGGAGAATTAAAAGGGACAATTAATTTACTTGTTTTACAGTATCATACAAACTCAAAATTTCCCATCCCATATTTAACCAACATTGTTTCATAGGAGAATTCAGTAGGGAAATTAGGTTCCACATGGAAACAGTTAAGGAGCAAATTTAAGCTCCAAACCATTATTCTTACAGCGCTTGCTGGATTTTAAACATGTTTGTGAGGAAGTTTCTGAAATGGTTACTTAAGAAAAACCATAATTGCCCATTTAATCTCACTTAATGACAGTGGTTTAATTGTGCACCAGTAATGTCATAAATTAAGTATATTAACATCTCCCTAAACAAATTTGTTTAATCCTAATGCCATTTTCATCTCAGAAGATCTCATTTTCAATTGTTATTATCTTAAATCTTACTATATCACAGTCTATATTCAAAATGCAGGTTTATTTGAAATTCTCAAATCTGAATTAAAATCTTCAGATAATAGACTTAGAAAGCAAATCACAATCTTAAACTGACACACTGCATGTCCTGGGGTACAAACATGTTCATTTACTGTGGAGAAAGATCAAAGCTCCTTTTTTCCAGGTTTCCCTCACCCCAAAAGTCAGTCAGGCGACATGATTGTACTCCTCTGTCAGTGATTGTGTTTGAGAAAGATGGTAGCTGTATTTGTTCGTCGTTACATCATATCCCCAAAAAATTCACAACAAATCATTAATTTCAAAGTGTGTTCACGGATCCCAGAAACAGTTAAAGAATGAGACACAACGAAATCTGGTTTTTGATGGCAGAGCTGTGTCCACCAGGAAAACATCTCTAAGTCTGCTTGAATAGACAGATAGAGTCCACGTTCATGATTTATATGAAGGTCAGCTATAAACAGGCCTGTGATTTTATTTTAGACCACCACATTTTTACGGAAAGAGCATGCTGCTCTCAAAACTGTCGAGACTGGGAAATCTTCCTTCTGGAATTTATTCGTCACTTGACTTAGGGCCATAGAATCATACAGCATGGAAACAGGCCCTTCAGCTCAACTTGTTCATGCTGACCAGGTTTCCTAATATTAACTAGCCCCATTTTCCTGCAAAGATAATGGGAATTGTAGATGCTGGAGAATCCGAGATAACAAAGTGTGGAGCTCGATGAACACAGCAGACCAAGCAGCATCTTAGGAGCACAAAAGCTGATGTTTCGGGATGAGACCCTTCATCAGAAAAGGGGGAGGGGAGGGGCTTCTGAAATAAATAGGGAAAGGGGGGAGGTGGATTGAAGATGATAGAGGAGAGGAGACAGACAAGTTAAAGGGGCGGGGATGGAGCCAGGAGAGGTGAGTGTAGGTGGGGAAGTAGGGAGGGGATAGGTCAGTCCGGGGAGGACGGGCAGGTCAAGTGGACGGGATGAGGTCAGCAGGTAGGAAATGGAGGTGCGGCTTGAGGTGGGAGGAGGGGATAGGTGAGAGGAAGAACAGGTTAGGGATGTGGGGATGAGCTGGGCTGGTTTTGGGATGCAGTGGAGGGAGGGGAGATTTTGAAGCTTGTGAAATCCACATTGATACCATTGGGCTGCAGGGTTCCTGAGCGGAATATGAGTTGCTGTTCCTGCAACCTTCGGGTGGCATCATTGTGGACCTGCAGGAGGCCCAGGATGGACATGTCGTCTAAGGAATGGGAGGGGGAGTTGAAATGGCTCGCAACTGGGAGGTGCAGTTGTTTATTGCGAACCGAGTGTAGCTGTTCTGCAAAGCGGTCCCCAAGCCTCCACTTGGTTTCCCCGGGGGGGGGGGGGGGGGGGGGGGGGGGTGGGTGGGTGGGTGTAGAGGGGGAGAGAGAGAGAATTTGCAAAATGAGAGCCAGGATGAAATGGTGCCAGTGCCATGAGCTGAGTGGAAAATTAGGCCCCAATATCCCACAACATTTCTTCATGTGCCGCGCCAGGAGAGATCACAGAAAGGAGAGTCAAGAGGGCAGAGCAGGTCAGCTTCCTTGGCAGGGGAGGGGGGACACGGGGGGGAGAGCAACGGGTACAGCAGATACAGTATACCATATTGGCGGATGTGCAGGTGAACATCTGCTTGCTGTGGAAAGTCTTCTTGGGACCTGCGATGGGGGTGAGGGAGGAGATGTGCGGGCAAGTGTAGCACTTCCTCCCGTTTGCAGGGGAAAGTGCCGGGTGTGGTGGGGTTGGAGGGGAGTGTGGAGCAGACAAGGGAGTCACGGAGAGAGTGGTCCCACCGGAAAGCAGACAAAGGTGAGGATGGAACCAGCCCAGGTCATCCCCGCCTCCCTAACTTGTTCTTCCTCTCACCTATCCCCTCCTCCCACCTAAAGCCGCACCTCCATTTCCGACCTACTAACCTCATCCCGCCCCCTTGACCTGTCTGTCCTCCCTGGAGTGACCTATCCCCTCCCTATCTCCCCACCTACACTCACCTCTACTGGCTCCATCCCCGCCTCTTTAACTTGTCTGCCTCCTCTCCACCTATCTTCTCCTCTATCCATCTTCGATCCACCTCCCCCCTCTCCCTATTTATTTCAGAGCCGTCTCCCTCTCACCCTCCCCCTTTTCTGATGAAGGGTCTAGGCCTGAAACATCTGCTTTTGTGCTCCTAAGATACACTCTACTTTTGGATTCCCTCACTCTGGGGAAAAGACCTTGGCTATTCAACTTTTCACAATTTTATAAACCTCTATAAGGTCACCACTCAGCCTCCAAGGCTCCAGAGAAAACAGTTCCAACCAATCCAGCCTCTCCTTGTAACTCAATCTCTCCAGACTTACTAACATCCTCGAGAATGATATGTCTACAGAGTCAGTTTGGGTTGAGGCCAGGAGCAAGAAAGGAGCAGTCACTTTGTTGGGGTTTTTTACAGACCCCCAAATAGTTGCAGAGAAGTAGAGGAGCAGATTGGGAGGCAGATACTGGAAAGGTGCAGAAGTCACTGGAAAGAGTTGTAGTCATGGGTAACTTCATCTTTCCAAATATTGATTGGAAACATTTTAGTTGTAATAGTTTAAACGGTTAAATGAAGATTTTGTCCAGTGCATTCAGGAAGGGTTCCTGACACAGCATACAGATAGACCAACACGAGGAGAGGCTACTTTGGATTTGGTGCTTGACGACGAACCGGGCCAAGTGTTAGACCCCACCACACCCGGCACTTTCTCCTGCAAACGGAAGGACGTGCTACACTTGCCCCCACACCTCCTCCCTCACCCCCATCCCAGGTCCCAAGAAGACTTTCCATATCAAGCAGATGTTCACCTGCACATCCGCCAATGTGGTATACTGCATCTGCTGTACCCGTTGTGACTTCCTATACATTGGGGAAACCAAGTGGAGGCTTGGGGACCACTTTGCAGAACACCTACACACAGTTCGCAATAAACAACTGCACCTCCCAGGAAAGCTCCAAGGCTTTTTACACATATGTGCAAAGCAAGAGAATGACCAGAGAAAGGTTAGGGCCAATCAAGGAGTGTAAAGGGAATTTGTGCACAGAGCCTAAAGAGATAGGAGAGGTCCTTAATGAATGCTTTTCTTCAGTATTCACAACTGAGAGGGGCCTAGTTGTAGAGGGGGACGTTGTGAAACAGGCAGGTAGGCTAGAGGAGGTTAATGTTAGTAAAGAAGATAATCTAGGAATTCTGAGGAAGTTGAAGATAGATAAGTCTCTTGGACCTGATGGCATTTATGCAAGGATTCTATGGGAAGCGAGGGATGACATCGTAGGGTCTTTGGCGATGATCTTTTCATCCTGTCCACAGGTATAGTGCTGGAAGGTTGGAAAGAGGCAAATGTCATTCCCTTGTTCAAAAAAGGGAACAGGGATAACCCCAGAAATTACAGGCCAGTTAGTCTTATGTCAGTGGTGGACAAATTATTGGAAAGGGCTCTGAGAGACAGTATTTATGTTCACTTGGAAAGGCACAGTTTGATTCGTGATAGTCAGCATGGATTTGTGAGGGGTAGATCATGCCTCACGAACCTAATTGATTTCTTTGAAGAGGTGGCCGAACATGTGGATGAAGGTTGAGCTGTGGATGTTAAATACATAGATTTAAGCAAGGAGCTTGAAAAGGTTCCCCATGACAAGCTCATGCAGAAAGTAAGGGGGCATGGGATAAAGGGTAATGTGGCAGATTGGATTCAGAATTGGCTGGCCCTTAGAAGACAAAGGGTGGTGGTGGATGGAAAATATTCACCATGGTGCTCAGTTACGAGTGGTGTACCACAAGGATCTGTCCTGTGTCCTCTTCTATTTGTGATTTTTGTAAATGATTTGGATGAAGGAGTGGTAGGATGGATTAGCAAGTTTGTGGATGATACGAAGTTGGGTCACGTTGTGGACAGTGCAGAGAGTTGTTCTAGGTTATAAAGGGACATTGATAGAATGCAGAGCTGGGCTGAGAAGTGGCAGATGGAGTTTAACACTGAAAAGTGTGAGATGATTCTATTTGGAAGGGCAAACTTGAAACCAGAACACAGGGTTAACGGAAAGATTCTTGGCAGCGTGGAGGAGCAGGAGGATCTTGGGGTTCCTGTACACAGTTCCCTGAGAGCTGCCACCCAGGTGGATAGAGTTGTTAAGATGGCGTATGGTGTGTTGGCTTTCATTAATACAGGAATTGAGTTCAAGAGCCGTGAAGTTATGCTCCAGCTATACAAAACCCTGGTTCAGCTCCATCTGGAGTGTTGTGTCTAGTTCTAGTCACCTCATTACAGGAAAGATGTGGAAGCATTAGAAAAGGTGCAGAGGAGATTTATCAGGATGTTGCCTGGAATGGAGGGAAGGTCTTACGAGGAAAGGTTGTGAGATCTAGGGCTTTTCTCTTTGCTGAAATACTATGGACTCCATTTATTCTCCATTATCTTATCTATGTGATTGTCCTTCCTTTATTAGCCTGGACAGAGTTGGCCAAATTAGTCAAGTCTGATTCTAACATCTACACAGGCACACTTCCCACCAGCAGCCTCAGGCTGGAGGTGAGAAATAGTCAAGTGCTCCCCAAGGACGTTCTGGGGAATGGATCTATAATGGCCTTACTATCTCAGAATTTCATAAGGAGAAAAAAAAGAACTTGCATTCATAAAGTGCCTTACGCACTCGAAACACATCCTAAAGTGATTTACAGCCTTTTTTTAAGCTTAGTCATGACTATAACATGACAGAGCTCGAGCTTCCATAATAACCTCATTATTTGACTTTTCTCCTGATGTTGATTGAGAAATGAATATTGGCCTACACATATCAGGAACTAATTCCATGCTGGAAAGTATGTCCTGTCCTTTAATGCTGGACATGGAGCCTACAACTGAGCAGAGGTATAGCACTTCTAAGCAAATTGCAACTTCATAATGTGTCAGAAACAAAGTGTGATCCCCACCCCATTTATGCTTATGTCACTCTCAACATAACTCTTATGTGCAGGCAACACCTCATCAAGGCTGCAGGAAACATCCAAATCTACAATAACGTCCTCAGTAAATTGTTTGGTACATTCATGAGATGACAGGCCAAAACTCAAAGAATCTTCGGTCTTGTCATCATGTCATCAACTGCAATATGGTACCAATTTTCCCACATTAAACTTCTCAATGTGCAACTCAATGCAACAACATCCTCTTTCACCCACTTACCTTTCTGCTCATTGCCAACATTTCCCCCGATATATGGATGGTAATTACTGTAAAGGGCAAGCAACTGGAGAAAGTCAACTTGAACGCAACTTGCCCTTATTTAATGACCTTCTGAACACACCAACAGCATACTTTTCCGCACACCACCTTTTGCAAAAAAAGTTTGCAAGAGATGGTATTCTTCAGAATCCACTTTCCTATTGCAGATCCCACTGTTCATCCACCCAGTTTGGATCTCCCATTTTGACAGTAGGCTCTTTTGAACCATTTCCAGATTGGCCAAGGCCTTTTGTTCAGATACTCAACATCACTGGGTAAGAGCCCCAAGGCTGCAGCTGTGGTGAATGTTCCTCATTCTTAAAAGCTTAAAATACTCCATCCAGGCATTGACCGAATTGTTGCTTAGCTTCACGACTATGCACACACTATATAATTAAATAAATGAAGAGTGCTGGGCTCTACACTCGGCAGGGTGGCCTTGCCTCAGTGCCCCGGATGGTACTCAATGGGGTAGAAGACAACAGAAAATTCTTTTCTGAGAAATTTGCAAGCGCAAAGTTTAAAAGTGAAACCACATACTCTACGTGTAGTACTAGTGCTAATTCATTAATTACATTAATGTAGTATAATTATAATCATAGAATCCCTACAGTGTGGAAACAGGCCATTCAGCCCAACAGGTCCACACCGTCCCCATGAAGAGCATCCCACACAGACCCATTCCCCTACCCCTGCATTTCTCATGTCTAACCTACCTAACCAAAAGATCCCTGGGCAATATGGACAATTTAGCATGGCCAATCCACCTAACCTGCGCATCTTTTGGACTGTAGAAACTGGAGCACCTGGAGGAAATTCCACAGAGATATGGGGAGAATATGCAAACTCCACACAGACAGTTGTCCGAGGCTGGAATTGAACCCGGGTCCCTGGAACTGTGAGGCAGCAGTGCTAACCACTGAGTCACCGTGCCACATTAGATCATGCAACACTGACACAAGCAGTAACATGCTTTTGAGACTCGAAAAGAGGATGGAATACCTCGTACTGGTGTGTGTTGCATGATGATTCCTCACCACTGTTCATCATGTTACATAAGATGGTTGGTAGATTTGTTGCCACTATCATCTTTCCCAGTAGAAATCTACAGGGTCTGCTGGAACTGTTGTGGTCAAGAAAAATCACTGGGTTGGCTCTTGGGAAGATGCTCCTGTGTTAAACAAGATGTAGTTTAATGCATGGTAGCAACTAGGTATGAGAAACAGTGATTTTTAAAAGATTTATCCACAGGATGTGGGCATTATTGGCTAAGCTGGCATGTATTGGCCACCCCATTGGCCAAAGGATAGTTAAAAGTCAACCACATTGTTGTGGGCCTGGAGTCACATGTAGGTTAGACCAGATAAGAGTAGTAGTGCCCTTCCCTAAAAGCCATTAGCAGATCAAATGGGTTTTCTCCCCCCAACAATTGACAATGGTATCACAGCCATCATTAGACTCCTAATTCCAGATTTTTATTGAATTCATTTTCCAGTATTTGGCATGATAGAGTTTGAAACAAGAGTTCCCAGAATATTATCTGAGTTTCTGGGATTCATAGTCTAATGGATGATACCATGAGGTCATCATCTCCCTTGTGACAGATATCGTTACTGATGCAGAGGAAGATCCAGATGATAGGTTTCACTCCTGTATGATCTTAAGTGATACTCCTGAAAAGCTCATATCACATCATCATGGTAAGTGGGGATTAAGCCACTCCTCAGCATTAACCTTCTCAGAATCTATTCCTATTTTTATACAATCACCCCCAAGGTTTTTCCCATTATGAATATTTAGAAATTTGCCGATATAAGGAAGATATAGTAACACACATGGGGTTGGCTTAGCTCAATTACTTGAATGGCTGCTTTGTCATTTCAATGAAATTCATTCTGTCTAACCCAGCAAGTTTTAGGTTAATATATACAGAACAGAGGGACAGTGGTGTGCATGTCCATAGAACCTTGGAGCCAAGAGGACAGGTGGATAAGATGGTTAAGAAGACACACGGGATACTTGTCTTTATTAGTCAAGGCATTGAATACCATATTAGAAAGGTTATGATGGGGCTGTATAGAACATTTTTAGGTCACAGCTGGAGTACTGTCTGTAGTCTTGCTCACCATAATGAAGGTCGGATATTATTGCAAGGTTGCAAAAGAGATTCATCAAGATGTTGCCTCGGAGTGTTTCACTAAGAAGACAGTCTATATGGGTGAGGGGGTTTGCTTTCTTTAGAGTGGAGAAGACCGAGGTGTGATCTGATTGAAATGTACAAAGTTATGAGGGATATTGATAGGGTAAGAGGAAGAAATGCTTCTACTCAGTAGAAAGATCAATAACCAGGGGCTCAGATTTAAGGCAAAGGGAAAAAGGTTTAACAGGGACATTTTTAACCCACTAACTGTAACTCAGTGACTGAATGTATGGTAGAGATGCAATACTGTCACAACATTAACAAATATTTAGATGACCATTTGAAATGCCACAACATACAAGGCTAGCAGCCAAGTGCTGGGAAGTGGGGCTAGAGTAGCTGGTGCTGACGCAGTGGGCTGAAACACCTCAATTCCTTGCAGTAAAACCTGATGGTTCTATGACTGTCAATTGAAAGAAACAAACAAATCAGGTCCAACTGCTCTTAATGTGAAGTGTGCATACTGCAGTAATCAGTTTGAAACAATCGTCTGTCTGAGGGAATAATTCATTTGTAGGCAAGCATATAGTTTCATTAACCTCAAGGGCATTGTATTCCATTCTCCTGCTGTGGCTTCACCTCAGGTTCTTGACCTTGCTTTGCCTGGCATTTTGCCTTTTCAACCTGCACTCACACATCTCTCCGTGTGTTGTGTATAATTTTCCCAGCAAGAGACTCTAAATCCTGCAGTAAAGTGGTTAATTATTTCCCAGCCCATCTCAAGCAAACTGATTGAACAGTGCTACAAACATTCATGGCACGCACCCTGAATGAGAGGCCTATCTTCATAAACCTTTCTGCCGCTGAAAGTATTTTCAATGCCACTCTTTCAGAATGGTAAAGCATTTTAATTTCAAGCAGCGATCTGTCAGGGTCTGACATAGAATGTTTCAATTATATTCTCTCCCATTTTCCTTACCTTCATTTACATCTCCGTCCTTCAGAACATCACTGTAACATTTCCTGATTTTTGCCATTAAGGAGGCATCAAGCCATGCACTCAGCAAATCAATTAGTATGTTGATATTTACAACAAAGAATCTAGACCAGTCCCACTGACAGAAAATCTTTTTATGACAATCAGGGCATGGAGCTGATGGGGTGCCTCTGGGCACTAAGGTCTAGCTGAAAAATTACAGGACAATTCCTGAGGTGAATGTTGTGTGCGATCTCAACAGGCTTCATCACTTCTGAACTCAAAAAGAACATATTTCTTCTGAATCCAATAAATTCACGTCACATTTTTGGAATAAAGCTTACCAAATGCTGGTAACCTGTTCTGCTTTAATAAAACAAAAATCGAGAAATCTTTATCTCGAATCAAACCCAAGTGTTCAATTTGTTTGCCCATTTGGTTAATAGAGGCACAGGGGTAAGTTAAAGCTACAACTAAATCCCAGGTGAAATGAACTTGGGTAGCACAGTATTTAGCACATTCTGCCTCACAGCACTAGGGACCTGGGTTTGATTCCAGCCTTAAGATGACTGTCCTTGTGGAGTTTATATGTTCAACCCGTGTCTGCATGGGTTTCCTCTGGGTGCTCTCTTTCCTCCTACAGTCCAAAGATGAGCAGGTTAGGTGGTGTGGTCAGCTAAGTTATACTGTGGTGTCCAGGAATGTACAGGCGAGGTGGATTAACTATGGAAAATGTGAGGTTATATGGAAAGGTAGGGGATGGATCTGTGTTCAATGCTCTTCAGCGAGTTAGTGCACATTTGATGGGCTGAATGACCTCTTTCCACTCTGTAGCATTTCTATAATCCTAACATCTCAGTCTCAGTTCCATTAGACTGACAAAACTGCCCTCCACCCACACTCATTTACCAGCCAGAGACCAATACAAATTGGAGTGGACTGTTCAGAATGGGCCTGTATCACTGCTCCTGGCAAGGCCTAGTGGTGGAAATCATGCCAATGAGAGATGCATTGTTCCAATAGCAGCAAACCTCCAGGCTCCCTTCAGACAAACCTGGACAACATGGCTGCAAGAATCTATGCTTAGCATCACTCCCAAAGCCAGCTGTAAATTCTTCACAACTCCACCTTTCAATAGCACCTACACAACATCCCATTTTCCCCCTCCTATCACTTGTTTTCATTTTCTCCCTGCCACTCCATCCTTGACCATACAGCCACACCACAACAACTTTCTCTCTCATTCTAAATACATACATCTCTTCCCTTGCTCTTTTCATGCCATTGCCCTCTCTCTTGCACAGCCACCAGCTCATCTCAACACTCTTCTCCCACTTCATATTTCACACGCTTCCCTTTATTTTCATCACCTCAACTTTCTCAATTTAACTCATTGCCTTTCCAGTTGTCAACAGTATACGCTATACAGTGAGTTCTCATCCCGTCCTGTCCTCTTCCATACATTATGTAATTGCTGTTCACTGAACCAGAGGAAGAGTGACACTTGAGGGGCTGTTTAAAAGGGAATCAGAGATCGTCATAGAATCCCTACAGTGTTTGATCAGGCCTTTCAGCCCAACAAGCCCACACCGACCCTTGAAGTGTCCCACTCAGACCCATCCCCCTATACCCACCTGAGCTACACATCCCTGAACACTATGGGCAATTTAGCATAGCCAATCTGCCTATCTTTGGACTGTGGGAGGAAACCAGAGCACCCGGAGAAAACCCACACAGACTTGGGTAGAACGTGCAAGCTCCACACAGATTGTTGCATGTGGTGGAATTGAAACTTGGTCCCTGGTACTGTAAGCCTCCGTGCGCCCCTAATTTCCATGTTCTCAGTATTATCCTAAGCCTCATCTCATTTCTTTCTTTAGGGTCCTTCTTGGCATAAGTGTCGTATGAAGACACTCCAAAGCCTGTCCACCATCTACAAGGCACAAGTCAGGAGTGTGATGGAATACTCCCCACTTGTCTGGATGGGTTCAGCCCCAACAACACTCAAGAAGCTTAACACCATCCAGGGCAAAGTAGCCTAGTGCCTGGCACTACACCCACAAGCATACACTCCCTCTACACCAATGCTGAGCAACAGAAATGCATGCTATCTACAAGATGCACTGCAAAAATTCACCAAAGATCCTCAGATAGTACTTTTCAAACCCACAACCACTTCCATTTAGTAGGACAAAGGCAGTAGATATATGGGGAACACCACCACCTTCAAGTTCCCCTCCAAGCCATTCACCACCCTGACTCGGAAATACATCGCCGTTCCTGCACCGTCGCTGGGTTAAAATCCTAGAGTTCCCTCCTTAAGGCCATTGTTGGATTACCTACAGAACATGGACTGCAGTCATTGAAGAAGGCAGCTCACCAGCATCTTCTCAAGGGCAGCTAAGGATGGCCAACAAATGCTGGCCAGCCAGTGACACCCACAGCTCACACATGAACTGAGAAAAGAAGACAGCCCAGGCAAAGACAACCTTCTGTCTGCTATCCGTCTGAGATACCAGCTTGGAAACTGGCACACTGCATGGCTAACACAGGGAGAGACCTGAACCTGATATAACACTCAGACCCAAGCAAGAAACAGCAGGCACTTATGGAACAATCCAGCAGGAACCTAACCAAGGACTCCCTTGATGGTCCCTTCTCCCAGCTCTGCTGAAGAGTACAGAAATGAGGTACCATCTGAGAAAATGAAATGGCTGGTTTCACATGAACAGTTACACTGGTTGTTGGGTATCCTGCCAAGGTGTTTCAATAGTGTAGCTGAGAAGCCCGTGCACTGTTTTCTTGCACCATGTTATTCCTTTACATTGGATAGTGTGAACATTTCCAAAGAAAGTTATTGTTGGATGCTCACAACAGTCAATGTTAATTTGTTTTATACCTTTGGTGGAAGTTCAACGAAGTATAATCCAAGCAATGGGCCTTGGCTAGCCGTGTACAGGCTGATAGGAATGTTCAAGGAGCTATTTCTCTTTTGCAGTCTGCTCACCCACAGCATAGAGGAAGCGGGAGAGGTGACACGATGGGAGTGATCAGTGTTACCCTCTCTCAGGATGCCAACATGTCCATTCCTTTGCCACAGCCAAACTGCCTTGGCAGCAACTTGAGCACCCAGCCGTGACAAAGCACTTCAGAGGTCTCAATGTGAATAACAGCAGCATTCAATGTTAAATGTAGATCACTTGATAACACTCCTACCCTTAATTCTGGAAGTGTCAGTTCAATTCTTAATGCAAGAACTTGAGTTCAAAACCTAAGTCAGAGCTTCACAGTGTGTGAGTCACAAGCCCAGTCATAGGTTTGTGGTTGTAAGCTCTGAGGCAGCAATGGCTGTTGTGGAGCTTGCTGGGTGCTTAAACTTGCAAATCCTTTTTAAATCATTTGAGTTTTTAGAAGCTGCCCAGGCTTGCCTGGCTCAACATTCAGGACTGAAAACTGTGCTGAAAAGGCCTAAGGGGAAGTAAGTGGTCTTTCAGTTTAAAAATTCTGCGAATAAAGGAGCTCACCCCCTATTCTCACAGACTCACCCATCCAAGTGCCACACACCACACCCTGACACCTCCCCAACTCCCACACAATCCGCACCCTCCCACAGACCCCCCCTCTGATATGTCCCCTGCTCTCAGACCCATCCACCACTCCCACAGTCCTATTAAGACAGGCTACCCCACCACACCTTCCCCTGTCTTACAGAGTACTTCCAGGCTGCTCTCACAGATCCTTCCCCCACTCACACTCATACCCTTCCCGCCACCCCATCCCATAAATTCGGGTCAATTCCAATTCGCGTTAAGCACTATAGAGTGACGATCAATTGGAAACGTTCAGGAAGCATTGCTACGATCTTTCTGGCACATAAGGAGTACAGAATGAGAACATGTTAACCCCACACCATATTGGGCTCTTCCCCTTGTGTTTATCCCTGCGAAAACAGAAGTTTCTTCATGCAATTTTCAAGGTTTCATTCGAAAGATAGCACCATCTGACTGCAGTATTTCCCCAGTGTTCTGACAAATATTAATAATCGATATTAAAATTCACTAATAAGTTAAAACTAGCTAATTTATATTAATTAACCAACACCACAGTGTCAAACTATCTGGTTATGTCCTTTGCTGATTGTGGGATCACGCTCTGAATAAATTAGCTTCTGTTTTTCTGATAATTATGCTTTCAAAGTAATTCATTACTTGTAAAGCACTTTGGAACATCCTGATGTTGAAAAAAGCATGGTAGAAAGTAAAATCTTTCTCTTTATTGCTTTGTTGCAGCAGTTCAGGGAGAAATTAGTTGGAGAGGTGGGGTTAATAAATCTTCTTTTAAGGAAAGCATTGTAGATTGATTATCTAGATGCGAAATGAATAGAAAGCAATTATGTGTTTGGTGTTGAATGGATTACCTTATCACATTTAGCTCTTTGATCTGGAGTGTGAATTAATAGCAGCTCCCAGTTCTGCATTGATAGTATGTCACTGATGGAACAATTGTTTCTTTGTTCTTTAATACAGAATGAGGGGCTTGTGAATTGAAGCATCCTGGACAGACAAGTAGAGGAGTTCAGTGTGTGTTCTCAAATAGGAGAAGGCGATCTTTAAGCTTGATTCAAAACTATTTGATCCCTCACATCTCTTGCTCTAAGAGGTGGCCCTCCATCCTCTGCTACTTCCATGTGTTCCCTGGCCTTCCTCATTCAGTGAAGGCTGCTGCTGCTGTTTCACCTCTTCCACCTGCTGCCCTCTCGGATTGATGATGTTGTGCTATTTGCAGCGCTGTACCAGAAAGTGAAGCACTGTTCCAGGGGCATATTACCCATCAGTTCATCGAGATAGCAGAACCTGAAACTTATCCATTCATGTCCATCCCTATGTGTCTCAGAAAAACATCAAAAACAGGGCCAGCAGAGAATTTGTTAATTAAAGTCAGGGAATCTTGAAAAGAGCATGCCATTATTTGAGTAAGATGGGCAAATCTGTATACAGGGTCCATTGTATAAATGTGAGCTGTGAAATCAGGCTCTGTAAGTGTAACTGTTGCCAGTGCAGTGGATGATTTGAACTAAAAAAAACAGCAACAACTGTTTTTGTTACTTATGGGGCATCCCAGTTTGGCGTATCGTGATTGTGTGTCACGTGCCATGTGTGTCATGTTTGTACAGTTGTAAGTTTGGGTAGATTGGAAGGCACAAGTTCATGTTTGTGAAATGTTGGGGGGTCTCGTGATGAAGAGTGTGTGATCCCTTTACAAGATGATGTGCTTTTTCTGTGCTTAGAAATACAAAAGGAAGTCTGTGGGCAGCTTGTATTTTGCAGGTTACAGAGAGATCCTGAAATTGAAACATTTGCAAAAAAAGCTGCATGGTTAGCAATATAGGTAGCAGTTTTGTTTTGTTGTTAAGGCAACCAGTTTGAATATCAGCCAATTAATTTAAACCATGCACTCAGTGACTAAAAATTAATTAAATTTAAATCTGATAGATTTGACAACTTAGGACCAATCCTATTGCAAGAAATTGATATGTCATCAAAGGTATAAAAGAAAAGGAAATTTGAAAATCAGTGTGAGAGCAACTGCCATCTGATAGAGTTAACAACCGTCAGCTCCAAAGAGAAAATCACTGGCCCTCACAGAATTATCCAAGCTCTCAGAATAACCATCATCTGACTAAAGGTACAGCAGCGTTCTTAGCTAATATTCCTGATACAAGGATTTGACAGAGAAACCCATTCCTGATGGAAGATCAATGCAGAAGACACAGACATTTTCTGAAGATGTATCCTGGCTGTATTTTGAGAGACTAAGAGTTAATTTTTTGATTATCTTTGTTTATATAAGTATTTTTTAGGACAACATACCATTAGAATTTTATTCGGGAATAGTTAGTAGTGAGAGGGGAATTGCCCTCAGTTTGGAATAGTTCAGTTAATTAGTTCACTTTTAGAGTTACATGAATAAATTGTTACTTCTTGATTATAGAGCAAGTGTCAGTAGTTTATTTCATTTAACCACCCCTTTAAACAGAGTGGGGGTGAGAGGCAGGTTACACCACTTTACAGACTTCTGTCAACAGATTAAAGGCAGGGCAATCCTCTCTGGGTGTTTCGGTTTTAGTTATCGGAGTTACGGGGGTTGACTTCTGCCTTATAACTGTACCAATCAACAGCATGGATGGACCATGATGTTAAATAGTCTCTCGTGTAGATTTGGCACACATTTTGCCATTTTGTATTGTGCTGGTCCAATTAAAGCCCTACATTAATTATTCCTATCTGCATGAGAGAACACCCTCATCAATATCATTTACAAAGACAACTATCAAACTATTAGCTTGAAGGGCTGTTCACTCATATTTGCTAATATAGTTAGTACAAGGGTTATGTTCTGTTATTGAGGAATTTGTGAACCTTTTGGATTTTCACAAGAGTGTTGCTACATCTTGCTAAGGAGGTCAGAGGCTTTGGTTGAGTCTTTCAGAAGAAAGGCAGTTTTAGTAATGGGTACACAATTACAGTCCCTCTGGGAGGCTGCTGTCACCCACTCCTCTACATTCTTCAGTCTCACAACACTGGCAGTGTCTGCCAGGGTTACCATGCCCCTCAACATCAACACCAGGGGAAGAGTCTAGATAGGAGCAGGTAACATAAGTAACACCTTCCAGTTTGGCCATCACTACATCAGAGAGATGACAGAGGCCCAGTACATAAGGAGACAAGGAGATTTCTGTGGGTCTGTAACTGGCCCAAAGTTCGAAAGAGGAGAAAGGTTGTGTATTTGCCAGGCTAAAAGGATATAATCTGTTCAAGGTGCTATTGACAGCACGCATGTCTCTGCAAGGCCCAAATGGAGCTGTTCTGTAAGTATGAGGGTGATCACTTTACCCTATCCTGCGAACAGATTCTAGGTGAGTGTCTAATATCCTGGTAGCAGCCAGGGTACCTTCATCCTGCTGCCAGCTTCACTGGCTCCGCATAAAGAACCATCAGAGCGTGACTGCTGGGTGACAAGAGATATTTGTCTGATACCTGTTACTCCTCTGCCATCTGACCACCCCCGGGCACAGCGCAGGAATGTTGTGGAGCAAACCCACAGTGCTCTGAGAAAGAAGTCCCACTGATCAGGCTATTTAGATAGTGCCTTCCCTTATGAGTCCAAACTTCTGGCTGGTCTGCCGTATCCTCCATAATGTTGTTAAAGGGGGGCAGGGGTTGGGGGGGGGCGTTAGGTTGTGGGGGGTGCAGGCATTGCACCAGACATTCAGAGGTCACCTCAGGAGGAGAAGTCCTGTGCCATTGCTCCCGAAAGACTCTGCCACCACACCATCTGCTAAACTTTCTCAGACACTATGTTAAATACCAAAATGAGCATCTCAGTAACCCTTGTGAGAAACCCAACTCTGCACCAAATTGAAAAAACTGGCTCAATGCACTGGCCTTTAGAGCCCAGCTGCAGTGCTGCGGATTAAATAGGGGAAGCTGAAGAATGATGCAAGTGGTTGTCAGGATGGGCAGCACGTACAGAGCGAAACAGAATTGGGTTGAGGTGACTGTTCAGTAGAACTGAAGAAAGATAGAAGCATAAAAGTTTTAAATGAGTGAGCGGGGAAAGATGCAGAAAGAATGAAGGAACCTGAGAATGAGGAGATGAAATAACAGAAGTTGAAGTTACTAAAGTTTAGAAATGTAGGAGACAAAGGGAATGGTAATAGATATAATGAGGAAGACAATGTTGCGTCCAAATGCTGTGTAATTGGCTACATTGTATCAATCCAAATGCAACTTAAAGCAACGAAGGAGAAGAGAAGACTCAAGAAAAAGAAGAAAACGGATCGAAGACGATGAAAACAGAGGTCATGATCAAAGGCTGTGGATGCCGAGTTGAAAGATATGGGGTAGAAATTTTCTGAACGAAATAAGCAGTAATGAGACAGTTGGGAAAACACAGAAGAAAAAAAAATTAAAAACGAGATTCTCAAATTTGAGAGAAAAAGTCATATTTCCCACATATGACTTTTAAAGTGACTGAGAAGCAGTGAGTGAACAGCGAGGGGCCAATTTGCATGCATTTGCATCTTATTACTACCCAATCTTGCCTCATTTGTATGCAGGTTGTTATTTTCTCTGGATGTGGAGAGAATCTAAATTTGGCAATATGTGCTGTGGAAGTCTGAGCGGGTACCTGATGGTAGTAGTTCATTGGCATCTTTTCTGGGCATCTACCTTAGCCAGCAGTGCCCAACATCTTGGGATGTGGTCCCAACTCCATTAACGGAGGTCGGCATCAGCAAAGCACTACCTGCGCCACAACTTGAAAGCACATCTCTTGCTCAATTTTAATACAGTTCAGCACTTCAATGTTACACCTTGGAGCTCCCTGATACCCCCTACTGTAATACTACTGCCAGGCTGCTTTGCAGGCAGGTACCCATCTCACCCATCAGAACCAAGTGCATCTCAGGGCTAACTTTGTTAGCACTCGCTCACTCTGCATTTATTAGAGGTTCCCAATATCTCTGCCTTGCTTTATAGCACAGACAAGAAGTCAGGCAGCTTTTTGTGGTTGCCAGCTGAATAGCCAAGGAGTGGGCACGCTGGTACATGGCACCATGTCACACTAATCTTTAGCCAACTAATCATGTCTGAAAGTCGAACGGGAGCAAACCTTAGTCCGTCCAAGGCAGACTATAGTCAGACAGGAGGCTCATTAATCCTCACTTAAGACAGGTGGCGAGGTGCCCTGAGTGAGTGGGTAGAAAGTATAGAAGGCAGGAATGCTTTGTGGTTTGGCGGGAGGCGACAGTTGAGAGTGCAAGACGATATGAGAGCAGCTTCAGGATGCATTGTCAATGCGGCGAGCAGCGCAACATTATGTGAGAAAAGTTGCCAGAGTTTATACCAGGGAATCTCCCCTGCAATTGACTCTTAGTCAAAAAATTTGAAAAATTTCAGCCCAAGGTGTTGTTTCTCAAGCTTGTGTTGATTCTCAACAGGCTATGGGCAAAAAGGTCAGTGTGAGAGAAGCAAAGTGGACAAATGACTAGGAACTGGAAGCCTGGGGTTATGATGACAGACTGATTTGAGGTGTTGCACTGTGTTCAGTCAGTCAGCATTTGATTTCCCCAGCGTAGGTGAGACCTCACTGCGAACAATTAATATGGTATATGAAATTGAAAGAAGGTCAAGTAAATTACTTCGAAGATGTGTTTGAGCTTTCTGTAGCAACTTGGGACTTAACCTATCAGTTTATGGGATTTAGTTGATAAAATGTGGAGCTGGAGGAGCACAGCAGGTCTGACAGTATCTGAGGAGCAGGAAAGTTGATGTTTTGGACCCTTCATCAGGTGACTTATCTACTTTAAACATGGATAGGCTTTTCAGTACACCTTGTCTATCAAGGGTTACTCTATCCATTACTTCCACTAACTGCATTTTTACCAATATTTTGTCAGCATTCTTCTTTAGTAAATATTAAAATATAGTATTCATTAAGTATTCTAGTTTTGCCTGGCACTCAAAGCATTTGTCACCCTCATTGCCCCTAATAAGCACCAACCCACGTCTTGAAATCTGTTTACCATTTCTGTTGGCTCCCTTTTATGTTAAATAGAAATCACTTTACACACTCTCTTTCAGTCCGTGTTATTTTGTCCTTCTCTCAGCTTATTGTATCTGACCTGGTTCTCATTTCTCCCGTTTTTGTTTCATCGTATTCTCTACCCCTTGTCAACCAAGGCTTTGGTTCCCTGACTTTTTGCTATTTGTGGAAAGTACCTTAGCCTGCACCTCCAGATATTATCTCAAAGATCACCCATTGTCTCGTTACAATTTCTCCTGTTGGTCTTTGGTTCCATTTTATCCTGGTTAGATTCCCTCCCACCCTAACAATTTGGCACTCTTCCAATTTAAAAGCACTACTTTAGATTGTTCCCTACTCTTCCCTCACCCATACCTTAGGATACAATGATCTGATTCACATGTTCTCCCACTGACACATGATCCACTGACCTAACTCTTCTTCCAGCACCAGATGCAGCAAAACCTGATTCCTGGTGTGACTGGGAACAGGGTTTTTAAGGGACATCTGCAGAGCACACTTCTGACATTCTTCCTCTTCCTTTCTCTTTACTCTGGCGTTATCGAGTGGGTATTTGGTAATTATAGCCCTCCAATATCATCACTGTAGCTTTCTTTTAATGCCTGTGATTGCCTTTCAGATTTGCACTTCCATCTCTGTCACTAAAAGGGAGACCTCTTGGAGACATCCCGCAGTATGGCGGTTCTCTTATTGTTTCTCAACCTATGCAAACGGATACCGCCTTTGAGTCCTCATTTCCCTACTTTCCAAAACTGCATTATTTCCTAATCAATATGCCGCTTTACCTTCCTCTTTACCTTCATTACCCCTTTACTGGAATACAAAGGAGAGGGCAGGAAAGAGCATGGGCCTGATGAGACAACCCAAATGGTGACATTGTCCATATGGAGGATGGGATTAAATAGGAAAATCGATAAGTGCCTGGGTGGAAAGAAATGTGTGGTAAATGTAAAATTAGTCTGAGTAAGGAAGGTAAAGAAATAGACTGGTAATTTCAGATATGGGAGCAGATTGTTTATCAGACATATATCACCACTTTTTATTTCCTAATCATTTTTGAAGAAAAAATGATCCACTGTTTTCTGCAACTCATTTTCTTTCCACCAAAATTTAATAAAAATCTCTTCTCTAAGTATCACATTAAACAGTCAATGAACAGTATTTTCTTCACCTCAGTGTGGGAATTTGCATTCATAAATACACTCACGCATATATCACATGCCTGACACACTTCAAAATATGTATGAAGTAAACCAGTTGACTGACTGATTTTGGTGACCTTGGCTTGGAGTGGGGAAATTCTGTCAATTTCATCATGTCCATCTTGTGATGTGGAGACAACCCATTAAGCACAAATCTCCATTTCAGCAGTGCAACAATAAATGGGGGTAAATTATGTGAGTCGCTATTTCCCTCACTCACCCTCAGCCAGATCGTTTGTTGTCGAAGTGGCTGTATATTCCAACGAAGTGAGGATTCCAACTGCGCATCACGTGCAATAAAAAAGATGAAGACTGTTTCTCTGTGAGCAGCACCACAAGAGACCCACCAGTGTTGAATTAAAACAATTGGCTGTTGCTGTTTACTGTCAAAAAGTTTTCATCAGAAAGGATCAAAACACACTGACGTCCTCTCACAGTCGGTTCTGGAATGCTTTGAGCTGGTTTTACACAGGCTACAAATCATCATGGGATATTCCTCTTTCATCTCAGATTTTCTTCATGAGATATTGGCATCCTGACCTGAATATTATATTTTCTTTCATACCTGAAAATAGAACCAAGCAGTTCCACATATTTCAAAGCACACCAGAGCCTGATAGGTGGTATCTGAACTATGATATTGAATTATCTTTATACTCAACTTTTAGAATTGCAATGAACATCATCTATTGTTTAGCAAGAGGTGCATTGATCCTTATGCTCCTCTCAATTACAAACCACCCACCCTTTTCAATTTAATTGTCTTTACTCTCCCTCCATCATATCGATCTCTGACCAATCATTCTAATAATCTCTTTGATTTTCATAGATCTTGCCTCTACCCTTACTTTGTAAAGTCTCTTCCACAGTCATTGGTTTTATCATTCACACCAAGACTTCATTGATCAAATCGCCATCACATTGCTGTTATTCATTTGGAGTCCAGTTAGCTCAGTTGGCTGGACAGCTGGTTTGTAATGCACTGCAACACTAACACCGTGAGTTTAGTTTATCCACTGGCTGAGGTTTGCAAAGAGAATTCCCTTTTTAAACCTTCCCCTCTAGCTTGAGAAATGGTAAGCGTCAGGTTAAACCATCACCAGTTACCTCTCTAAGAAGAGAACAGCCTTCTGGTCTGGTAAGACTACAGTGATGTCATCATTCATCAAAGAAAGAATGACATTTTTGCAGTGTGGAGAAAATCACGCAAGGCAGCATAAAGAAACATGAAACACTGTTTGCAGGGCTGGCAGAAGCAGAGTGGTGGAATGATATTGTGAGATATTTACGGATATGAGGCCTTACAGGGTTATCTTCTGAATTCATCCTACTTGGCTGCCTATTTTTATAACATTTTTAGTGGATACCTGATTTTGATCATTTATTTCATTAAATGGTACTCCATTGCAGACCTTCCTACCCCTGCTCCAGGTGACCATAGCTTTGGTTATCTCTCACATGAACACCCTGGTATTTTCTTGCCAATTGTTTAAGCTTGCAGATCATGAGGCACTCTTTTGTCAGGTCTAGTTACAGACAAGACTATTTTTGCACTCTGTCCTTGGTCAACTAACAAATCTTTAGCAGTGTCTGCACTGTTCTACATTGGCTCTAACAGGCTGCAGCAGAGTTCTTCCTCACTGAGAGGGAGAGAGGCCCATTTCTATAAGGCTATCATTTCTCACAATCCAGTAAATGGTCATTTTTCGCAGGCATGGATTCATCATAATAATGCCAGCGAAAAAGAGGTTGGCCTGAATTTTTCTCAAGCCTACAATGTTTACGTGATTAGTATTTGAAGTGATTTGATAGGTTAAATGGAGGGAAAGGTGGATACAGGAAATAAAACTATTTGCGGTGCTTGAGCAGCCAATGGGATATCGTCTAATATTAGAGCTTAGGGACTTCACACAAAGGGTGAGAATCTGGAGCCGCCTCCCACAGACATCCTCACAAAGCTGTTGAGGTTTGTTAGATATGGGCACTTAGGAACTACAGAAACAGATGTGTAAATGAAGTTTAAAATATAGATCAGCCTAAGCCAACAGAATCCTAGGAAAGGTTTGAGAGGCGATACTGCCTATTCTGGTTACTACATTCATAAAAGATGAGCTAATTTATTGATCATTGAAACTTTAGAGAAAATTTTTGAGTTTTATATTGGTCACCGGAAACATTGATATTGAACATTCAATTGTGCCTAAATCTTTGGGAACATTTTGCGGAATTTAGCCGGAGACATTGTCCTGGTTGTGCTCACACATTTATGTTTCCTTCTTGAAAGTATAAAATTAGAAAAGGATCCTATTTATTTTGTGCCCCAATCAGGTTTTATAATCTCATGGTTAACTGGCGGATCTTAGGGCAGAAATTGAGATCATGAGTTACTTGCACTGGTAAAGCCTGGTATGTAAGGATAAGTATTCACCTTTCACTACATTTTATTCATCAATGGTGATGGGTGAAATGCTATCAGAATAAATACTCATCGCTGAATGTTGGCTTCAGTGTGAATGTAGGCATCAGCGTAGATATCCTTCACTAAGCCCTGAACCTTGGAAGACCACCACAAATGCATCCATTATTCCTAGAGCCAGTACTTCAAGTATTTTGGAAAATTTATTAAATTATTTATACATTTATTCCTATTCTGTTTTCTGTCTTTTACCTGTCTCAATCCATGCCAGTATATTCTTCCCAATCCCATGTGTTCCAATTTTGCTTACAAACCTTGTCTGTGGGACCTTATCAAAACTCCTCTGAAAATCTAGATATGTCATATCCACCAATCCCCCCTTATTTATTCTGATACTTTCATCAACAAAAGACTCCAACATGACTTAGCTTTCATAAATCTATTCTGAGTCTGTCCAATCCCATCATTAGTTTACAACTGTCTAGTTTTTGCATCATTAGTGATAGGTTTGAGCATTTTTCTTCCTCTTGTTCAAATGTGGACCAATATTGTAATGTTGTCTCTCCATCATTTCTTAAATAATGGAGCTACATATTCCACCTCCTAATCTTTGATTCTGGAGTCTATAGAATTCTGAAAGGTCACAAGTAATGCTTTCATCATCTCTACAACCATCTCTTTCCAGGCTCTTGGATGTAGATAATCAGATCCAGAAGTTTTATCTACTTTCAGTCCCATTTGTTTCCCAAGTACTTTTTTTTAACCACAATTTGCGTCTTGTTTATACTAGTCAATAGATAATCCATTATATCTAGGAATATTCAGTATTTTCCCCTACAAAGACAGATCTCACACCTTATATTTTATTGGTTAAATCTGAGATGCACTGGGTTTTTTGGAAGGTTCTTAGGGGATGGGCACTAGCAAGTTCCATAGAATCATAACAGTGTGGAAGCAGGCCCTATGGCCCTACAAGTCCACACTGACCCTCAGAGCATCCCACACAGACCCATCCCCAATTAACCCACCTAATCTAACATCTTGAACACTATGGCCAATTTAGCATGGTCAATCCATCTAACATGCACATCTTTGCATTGTGGGACGAAACCGGAGCACCCGAAGGGTACACACACAGACACGGGGAGAATGTGCTAACTCCACACAGACAGTCACCTGAGGGTGGAATTGAACTCAGGTTCCTGGTGCTGTGAGGCTGCAGTGCTAACCACTGAGCGAACTCACTGCATCTTACCAAGCTCGCTGCATTGATCATCTATATATTCTCTGTGGTGCCTTTCATATCTTATCAGGCACTATTCTCAGAACAAGCCAATGTTCAGCAGATGTCTCAGAATTCATCAGCAACCCTTGCACCCATCCCATCTTTAAAAGCATGTTGTGCCCTCACACAGTGCTCAACTCCTCTGAAGGGTGCTTTTTCTTTCCCTGACATGGCAGACAGGGGCATATTGCCACCCTTATATGTGGGTAGCAGCTCGGCTCACATGTTGGACAGGGTTCTACAGAGCACGGGCATCCTCTTGCCTCTAGACCAGCAGCGGAGGCCATGACTCCAGACCATGCCAGCCGGTTAGAGGTTGCCACCCAAGTTAAAATAATCTCGGCGATTTGGAGGAAGAAGGTGACTGACCTTCTCCAGCCTGCCAGTGTATGTGCTGCCACCTTTTCTCTAATACTTCACTCTCACTCTATCTCTGCTACTGCTTCCACCTCCCACCAAGGCTCATACATTACCACTCTCACTGTCAACTGAAATATCCTCCCTCACCCACTGGCACCCATTCCAATGCCCAAAACTACCAACCCTGCATGCCCTCTGCACTGCCTACTCTCTCAGGACACCTCACCACCTGTACCAGAACTAACAGCTGTGCCACACACTTCTGTATCCCTTAATACTCATCGCTATCTCTGTCTCTCTCATCCCAGGAGGAAAACAGCCCATGGAAGGGCAGAAAGAGTCTAAGTGGGTGGTGTGCTGCTTCTCACCACATACATGGAAGTCACTCAGAACACCCTGTGGCTGACTGTCTGTGTCCCACTTCCTGGACACAATGGCAAAAGTTACTCTTGGCTTCAAGATGGATCCTATTGGCCTCTTCATCTGAGCGCGCCTCACATTTCACTGTGGCCCACATAGCACAGACTGCTTTCAGGTTCCACATAAAGTACTTGTTCAGCTTTTCTGCCCTTCCCTTATTCCCAGCATAAATTCATTCCGATTCTGAATGCACCCGCATTGGATTTTGTTAAATAAAGGCCAAAAGAACTGTGGTTGCTGTAAATCAGGGACAAAAACAGAAGTTGCTGGAAAAGCTCAGCAGGTCTGGCAGCATCTGTGAAGAAATATTCAGAGTTATCATTTTGAGTCTGGTGGTCCTTCCTGACCCAAAGTACTTTTTTTTTAACCACTATTATTGTCTTGCAGTGGCTTGTTTATACTAGTCAATAGATTCTCCGTTAAATCTGTTTTTGATTTTTCCATGTTTCCCTTTTATATACCTGTACAAACTTATACCATCTAATTTTTAAATTTCTTGCTTGTTTATTCTTATATTTCTCACTCAGTGCTCAAATGTGCACTTTCCTGATAAGTCACATAATGGTAATCTTGCTGAAAAATATCTGATTGAAGGCTTTCCTGGTTTTACCAAGGGAGCTATGAATATCTAAAGTGCTCTAATGTAGCCCTGCTGAAGTGAGCTAAATTAACACAGATTGGAATTGAACCTGGAGTGGTTCTGGCTCAGTGGCTCACTCAGCTATTGCAGTCACCCTCTGGGGGAAATCAAAGTGTACTTTTCAAGTATGCATTGAATTACCATGTACTCAACAACAGTACCATTAACAGGCTGGTGCCAATGTTTCTGTCTTTTTGTTGAATGAAAGAGTTTTGCGTGTATTAGTTGTTTATGAATGTGTATGACCCCCCTGTGGTATTGAGCATGACTGGGGAGATGTACAGAGGTCACACAGAGCAGGACAGGCTACAAACTGAATGATGGCTGCCTATCGAGCTACCACCTACATTATCCTTTCTCGGCAGTGTAGCTTTCCCCAGCAACTCACCGGGAGAAGATCTTGCCTCTAGCTCTATGTTGTGCAGTGCAATTATATGAGCTGGTGTCCCCAATTGTGAAAGTGAGTGAGAGTATCCTTTCTATTTCTCTTTCTTCTTGCTCTCCCTGCAATCCCTAGGCAGGTTCACCTCTGTGAGTACTAGAAATGAAAAAGTATGAAATGTTAGGTTGTGATCAGAGATAATGGGAACTGCAGATGCTGGAGAATCCAAGATAACAAAGTGTGGAGCTGAATGAACACAGCAGGCCAAGCAGCATTTAGGGAGCACAAAAGCTGACGTTTTGGGCCTAGACCCTTCATCAGAGAGGGGGATGGGGAGAGGGAACTGGAATAAATAGGGAGAGAGGGGGAGGCGGACCGAAGATGGAGAGAAAAGAAGATAGATGGAGAGGAGAATATAGGTGGGGAGGTAGGGAGGGGATAGGTCAGTCCAGGGAGGACGGACAGGTCAAGGAGGTGGGACGAGGTTAGTAGGTAGGAAATGGAGGTGCAGCTTGAGGTGGGAGGAGGGGGTAGGTGAGAGGAAGAATAGGTTAGGGAGGCGGGGACAAGCTGGGCTGGTTTTGGGGTGCAGTGGGAGGGGGGACAAGCTGGGCTGGTTTTGGGATGCAGTGGGGGGAGGGGGGCGAGCTGGGCTGGTTTTGGGATGCGGTGGGGGAAGGGAAGATTTTGAAGCTGGTGAAGTCCACATTGATACTCCTCCAAGGTGGAGGAAGCTAGGGTCAAGTTCAGCTAGAGAGGATTACATGCAGGCAAGGAAGGAGCTCAAAAATGGTCTGAGGAGAGCCAGGAGGGGGCACGAGAAAGGCTTGGCAGAAGGAATCCGGGAAAACACAAAGGCATTTTACACTTACGTGAGGAATAAGAGAATGGTCAAAGAAAGAGTAGGGCCGATCAGGGATAGCATAGGGAACTTGTGTGTGGAGCCTGAGGAGGTAGGGGAAGCCCTAAATGAGTTTTTTGCTTCTGTCTTTACGAAAGAAACGACCTGTGTAGTGAATGAAACCTTTGAAGAGCAGGTGTGCATGCTGGAATGGATAGAGATAGAGGAAGCTGATGTACTGAAAATTTTGTCAAACATTAAGATTGACAAGTCGCCAGGCCCGGATCAGATTTGTCCTCGGCTGCTTTGGGAAGCGAGAAATGCAATTGCTTCGCCACTTGCGAAGATCTTTGCATCCTCGCTCTCCACTGGAGTCGTACCTGAGGACTGGAGAGAGGCAAATGTAATTCCTCTCTTCAAGAAAGGAAATAGGGAAATCCCCGGCAATTATAGACCGGTAAGTCTCACGTCTGTCGTCTGCAAGGTGTTAGAAAGGATTCTGAGGGATAAGATTTATGACCATCTGGAAGAGCATGGCTTGATCAAATACAGTCAACACGGCTTTGTGAGGGGTAGGTCATGCCTTACAAACCTTATCGAGTTTTTTGAGGATGTGACTAGTAAGGTTGATGAGGGTCAAGCTGTGGATGTGGTGTATATGGACTTCAGTAAGGCATTTGACAAGGTTCCCCATGGAAGGCTCATTCAGAAGGTCAGGAGGAATGGGATACAGGGGAACTTAGCTGCTTGGATACAGAATTGGCTGGCCAACAGAAGACAGCGAGTGGTAGTAGAAGGAAAATATTCTGCCTGGAAGTCAGTGGTGAGTGGGGTTCCACAGGGCTCTGTCCTTGGGCCTCTACTGTTTGTAATTTTTATTAATGACTTGGACGAGGGAATTGAAGGATGGGTCAGCAAGTTTGCAGACGACACAAAGGTCGGAGGTGTCGTTGACAGTGTAGAGGGCTGTTGTAGGCTGCAGCGGGACATTGACAGGATGCAGAGATGGGCTGAGAGGTGGCAGATGGAGTTCAACCTGGATAAATGCGAGGTGATGCATTTTGGAAGGTCGAATTTGAAAACTGAGTACAGGATTAAGGATAGGATTCTTGGCAGCGTGGAGGAACAGAGGGATCTTGGTGTGCAGATACATAGATCCCTTAAAATGGCCACCCAAGTGGACAGGGTTGTTAAGAAAGCATATGGTGTTTTGGCTTTCATTAACAGGGGGATTGAGTTTAAGAGTCGTGAGATCTTGTTGCAGCTCTATAAAACTTTGGTTAGACCGCACTTGGAATACTGCGTCCAGTTCTGGGCGCCCTATTATAGGAAAGATGTGGATGCTTTGGAGAGGGTTCAGAGGAGGTTTACCAGGATGCTGCCTGGACTGGAGGGCTTATCTTATGAAGAGAGGTTGACTGAGCTCGGTCTCTTTTCATTGGAGAAAAGGAGGAGGAGAGGGGACCTAATTGAGGTATACAAGATAATGAGAGGCATAGATAGAGTCGATAGCCAGAGACTATTTCCCAGGGCAGAAATGGCTAGCACGAGGGGTCATAGTTTTAAGCTGGTTGGTGGAAAGTATAGAGGGGATGTCAGAGGCAGGTTCTTTACGCAGAGAGTTGTGAGAGCATGGAATGCGTTGCCAGCAGCAGTTGTGGAAGCAAGGTCATTGGGGTCATTTAAGAGACTGCTGGACATGCATATGGTCACAGAAATTTGAGGGTGCATCCATGAGGATCAATGGTCGGCACAACATTGTGGGCTGAAGGGCCTGTTCTGTGCTGTACTGTTCTATGTTCTATGTTCTATGATACCATATGGCTGCAGGGTTCCCAAGCGGAATATGAGTTGCTGTTCCTGCAACCTTCGGGTAGCATCATTGTGGCACTGCAGGAGGCCCATGATGGACTTGTCGTCTAAGGAATGGGAGGGGGAGTTAAAATGGTTCGCAGATGGGAGGTGCAGTTGTTTATTGCGAACCGAGCGGAGGTGTTCTGCAAAGTGGTCCCCAAGCCTCCGCCTAGTTTCCCCAATGTGGAGGAAACCACACCGGGTACAGTGGATGCAGTATACCACATTGGCAGATGTGCAGGTGAACATCTGCTTAATATGGAAAGTCATCTTGGGGCCTGCGATGGGGGTGAGGGAGGTGGTGAGGGGACAGGTGTAGCACTTTCTGCAGTTGCAGGGAAAAGTGCCGGGTGTGGTGGGGTTGAAGGGGAGTGTGGAGCGAACAAGGGAGTCATGGAGAGAGTGGTCTCTCCGGAAGGCAGACAAGGGTGGGGATGGAAAAAATGTCTTGGGTGGTGGGGTCGGATTGTAGATGGCGGAAGTGTCGGAGGAATGGTGAGCAAATTTAAAGTAAAAACATCCATATTTGTAAGGCAGAAAAGATTACTAGGGTGTAGGAGAAGGTAGATATGAACAAGGAGGATTAATAAATCCCTCATTTTCGAGAGCTCCAGTCTTGCTGATGGACAAGGCCTTAGCAACTGCTTGTTCTACACTGGTCAACATCTTCTCCTTGGGAGCTAGAAACAACAGCAGAGCTCTATCCTGATGGTTAATTCCTACTGCATCTGAGCATGCATCACTGTCACTTGCAGGAGAGAAAGAATGGTTTCCAGTGGGCAGCATGGTGGCTCAGCGGTTGGCAATGCTGCATCACAGTCTACGGGATCTGGCTTCGATTCCACCCTCAGGCAACTATCTGTGTGGAGTTTGCACATTCTCCCCGTGTCTGTGTGGGTCCTCTCTGGGTGCTCAGATTTCTTCCCACAACCCAAAGATGTGAAAGGTAGGTGGATTGGCCATGGGAAATGCAGGGTCACAGGGATAGGGAAGGTGTTAGTGCTTTCTGGTTGGGATGCTATTCAGAGGCTCGGTGTAGATTCAATGGGCTGAATGGCCTCCTTCCATGCTGCTGTGATTCTATGATTATTCAATTTGTTTAGGTGATGTGGCTGGCATATTTGAATAGCAACTAGTGCAAGCTGTGAAAGGTGAGGCTTGCTGTAATGCTCTAAGTGTGAGCTAGATCAAAGGTAGTTAAGGTGTGATGAATTTGACAGTGGAAGGTGAGTGGTGCTGTCGGTGGGTTGTAACATTTCATAATGCATTGACTGATCTTTACAACATGAGTGGGATCATTAGCCTTCTAGCTGTTCTGCATCTCCCTTGGGTTGGAACCCTAATGCCTATATCCTCTGTTATCTCCTGCCATTTCCTTCAGAGTATGGGTCTCGAGAAATTCAAGCAACCATTGCTCATTCCTCCCAACGTTCCCACCAGTTTCTTAAGTTGGAGATTAAAAATCATGGTACACATTCTCTCCCAAGGCCAGCCTTTGGAAATTTTCACACAGACCCACCAACTGATGCAATGAATCTGCCTTTTGGCAGCTTCAGGCTAGTTTTGAGTACAGTGAAGCACAGAAGCTGTTGGGTCCCAAATTAATGTACATAACTAGGAGAGAGTCTTGGCAGCACTGGCTGTTTATAGCAATCACGAAACAAAGCTAGTAGTAGAGTATTCAAGTAGCAGAATCTCCTTACCCTTTAACAGGGCTCAGTCAATCTAACCTTTGCTATGTGCCCATTACAAAACTCTGATATGTTAAGGTGGGAACACAGTGTGATTTTGATCCTTCCATATATTTTTCATTTTCAAGATTGGATTTGGAACGCACTGTCCTGATAATTAACTTAAGCAGTACATCTGCTGTCAGAGTCCCAGCGAATGTCAGAGATTTATTTAATATTTTTTTCAATCAGAATATCATTTCAAAAGCTGTCAAAAAGCCTACAGGCAATATTATACACATACTCTTTGATTCTAAGTCATTGAAATACAGTTTTGTGTCCCAGTAGACAGATTAATAGATAGGCCTACCGTCGTGTCAAACAAGGAGGACAGGAAAAGATGTGCACTGAAAGATGTGTGCATGTAAAGGCATTGAGAGGTGTGAAGATGTAGGCAGGTGGGAATATGTAGACAGATGTGAAGGTGCAGGCAGATGTGAAGAAGACAGATGTGGGGACACTGGTAGGTGTGAAAGTGTAGGCAGATGTGAATACCCATTTGAGTGTGAAATTGCAGACAGATGTGGAAATGTGGGCAGGTGAGAAGATGTTAACTGAGGTGGAGATTCTGGCAGAGCGTGCAGGCACACTTTAGAGCGTTTAATGCTGAGGTAAAATTATACCTTTGTATATGTATGGGATATGGATTGTTAGGGGGTCGGGGTGGTGTGGGCCAGGTTGGGGAGGAAGGGGGAGACACTCCTATTCTGACCAGATCAGAAGGAACAGAAGTTAGTAAACAGAATTACAGCCTCAGGGCAGACAAACAGAATGAGTTAAGCTCACTGGGGTTCTTAATTTCCTCATGCCCCCAACAGTGTTTACAAACTCACGACAGGATGCCTCCGGTTTTCAGACCCAGTAGATGAAAGGCTTTTGCATTACTACAATGTTGTGATGAGCCATAATGCTGCCCGAGGATTGTTTGCTTCGGTCAAAGTCATTTCAGCCAGAAGGTCTTGCCTGGGCTCTGTCTGGGTTGTGCCAGGGGCTATCAGCATCTTTAATTGATTATAATCCATACTGGCAGTAAATAGGTGATGCAAGACTATTTGATAGAGCAAATATTTTCAGTGTACACAATTGCAGAAACATGCTGCAATAAAACACAGCAATACATGGGACAAAATAGGGCTGTTGGAACCTTCAAGCAGTAAATTCAATGTCTGCTGTGGTCACGTGGCTTCCTGTATTGTATCCCAGAAGGTCTACCAGAACCATTCTCTTCAATAGGAGCAACAAATGGAGCCACTAAATCAATCATCTTTACACAGACTGTAATCTCATGCAGCTTCCTTCAGGCTTGGCCAATTCCAGTAGTGTCTATCTGTCCAGGAAGCTGTGCTGTCTTGAGTTGACAGCAGGTCCAAGCACCTTCTTTACCACTGCACATCACCTACTTTTCCTTATGGTGTTGATAGCCTTGTCCAATGGAAAAGCCCATGGAAAAGGAAGAATGAGTGGCCATGCATCTCCCCACCTCAGGCTGCCTGAATAACTGTCTCTGATGACCTAGACAAAAGAAGAAGGGCGAAGGTTAGTTTGTAATGACAATGGTAGACAGTAGCAGTAAGGAGTAAGAAATAAGTTGTAGAGCTGTAACACCAGGTTGCCAAGATGAATACACAAGCTGGTGAATATGGAAAGTTAAGTAGAAAGACATTTTGAAAGGAAGCTGTCTAAACATGATGTACCTGAGTTCTAGGCTGAACCATGTAGGAATACAGGACCAAAAGAAGGCCTTTCAGCCCATTCAGTTTACGCGCCACTCAATGCGATCATGGCTGATCGAACACTACAATGCTTTTCAGTCACCACATCCCCATTGGCCTGCACACTATCAGTAATTGGAAATCTAACAATCTCTACATATTCAAAGGCTGTCTGTGATAAAGAGTTCCAAAGGTTCACTACCCTCTGAGTAACAAAAAATTAATCTTATCTCAGACTGAAATGGCATCCTTCTTGTTTTAAATGCTGACTCCTGATTCTAGAATCCCCAACCAGGGAAATATCTTGCTGGCAGCTACCCTGTCTGTCCCTTTAAGGATTTTGTAGTTTTCAATGAGATCGCTTCTCATTCTTTGGAACCCTGGAGAATACAAGCCCAGTTCATCCAATTTCTCTTCATAGCACACTCCCACCAGCCTGGGACAAGCCTCGTGCATCCTCATTGTTCTCTGTCCAGTTAATAATATCTTTCTCCAGATAAGAAGACCTAAACTGCACACAGTTGCAGTCAGTCAACGCTTCTCTGCAATTGAAGCAAGACTTCACTACTCCTTCCTCAAATCCTCTTGTAATAAAGTTTAATGTCTATTAACTTTCTGAATCTGCAAGTTAGCCTTCAATGACTTATCAACAAGAATACCCAAGTCCCTTTGTACATGCACACATTTTCCAACAGCTTATCATTTAAGAAATTTAAATTTCTGATGTACAAGCTCTTTGCCTGGAACACAATCAATTAGTCACTCCCATTGTATCAGTATGCATTGTGATTAGATTTCCTCTACCTGGTCATTCTCCTCCTGTTGTGTACCAGTGCACCAGTATATTTCGCATACACAGGAAGTAATGGCACACTAAATGAAAATGAAAACACCATATGGGTGATTATATTTCCCAACTGTCAGTTCAGCCAAAATTATGATAACCAAGATCAACATAGTGACCTCCTCAATAAGGTGAGTATTGGACTTCCTACAGTTGATCACTATTTGGAGATCTGATGGACATTTGACTTCTCAAGATGGACCTGTCTATGTATCTCCAAGTCCATTCTATATAATTTCTGAGGAATGTGGTTTTCTTGGTAATCTTTCTCATTATGCAGCACGGAAATAGCATCTCAAGGCATATATTCATAGAGCACCTTTTACAACTGTGGGAAATTCTAAACTGTGTTAGAGATGAATTGTCACATCCTAAGAAGTCTAAACAGATACAAGCCCATGTGACCTGGTTATCATGGGGAAGAGGCTCAAACCAGTAAGTGCCTTTTTTAGCACAGCTAAAGCATGAAACAGCAAGCACGGATGAGGATAGATTCCCTAAATGATGGTTATCAGAACAATAGTCTTTTTCTTCTCTTTGGCATATCAACACCTGTTTTTATTTTTCTTCACTAAATCTCACTGTCAGATTGCCTCTGAGAGCTTATCAGTCTGTGCAGAGCAAGACCAGCTACCTTCTCATTTATATCTAGTGGTTAAAAATATGTGCTTTACTTTTGGTCTGGGCCTCTGTCCCCATCACAACCAGGTCACATGGGCTTGTGACCAGGACACTTCCTCGGAGGTCAGATCCCTTTCTCCAAAATACTTCATTTTATCTTGAATGAAAGAAGACAGTTCATCTTATGAAGTTTCACATTTGGGACAAAATTAAATAATTCATAAATATATTGACTGTTATAAGGTAGGAAAGATGGCAACAAATATGTTCATAGCAAGGTCCTGCAACAGCAATGAGTTAATGATGAGATAACCTATTTGGTGATATTGATTGAGGAACAGATTATGTCTAGGGCCAGAGAGAACCTACATGGTCTTCTTTGAAATAGTGCAATGGATAATGAACTTCCACACACGGCCTCCAGCACAGACCCAAGGAAGGCATGACTAGCTGGGAGCCTTTGCTCCTGTATTAAGACTAAGGTGTGATCCAATAAAGGTCTGTAAAATGCTGAAAGATTTTGATAGCATGAAAACTGAAAGTTTCCACTTGTGGTGAAGTGCATATCTAGGGGCCATCAAGATAGTCATAGATACGTACTGCGCAGAAACAACCCTTTTGTCCAACTCATCTGCACTGACCAAATATCCTAAACTGATCTGCTCCCATTTCCCAGCATTGGGCCTATATCACTGTAAACCCTTTCTAATCAAGTGCCAATCCAGATGTCTTTTAAATGTTGTAATTGCACCAGTCTCCACCACTTCCTCTGGCAGCTCATGCCATACACATACCACCCTCTGTCTGAAACGGTTGTTACTTAGGTCCCTTTTCAATCTTTCCCCTCTCACATTAAACTTATGCCCTCCCTTATCCTGGGGAAAATGCCCTGGCTATTCAACCTATCAATGCACCTCATGATTTTATAAACTTTTATAAGGTCACCCCTTAGCCTCAGACACTCCAAGGATAAAAGCCCCAGTCTATTCAGCCTGTCCATATTGCTCAAGCCCTTGAGTCCCAGAATGTCCTTGTAAATCTTTTCTGAACCCTTTCAAGTTTAACAATATCTTTCTTTAGCAGGGAGAACAGAATAGAACACAGTATTCCAAAAGTGGCCTCAACAATGTCCGCTACAGGTGCAACATGATATCCCATCTCCTATGCTCAATTTTTGACCAATAAAGCCAAGCATGCCAAATCCCTTCTTCACCACCCTGTCTACCTGGGACTCCACTTTCAAGGACCTTTGCACTTTGCACCCCTAGTTCTCTTTGTTCAGCAACACTCCGCGGGTCCCTACCATTAATTGTATAAGTCCTGCCCTGGTTTCTCTTCCCAAAATGCAACGCCTGACATTTATCTAAAGTAAACTTGACCTGCCACTCCATTGGCCCATCATCAAGAAAACTAACAGGAAATTCAGAAGAAATATTTCTACCCAAAGAGTACTTAAAAATGTGAAACTCACTACCACAGGGAGCTCCTGAGCAGTATGCCAAATGCACATGAAGTTTATTCTTCAGAGTTGCACTGAAATATCAACTTTGGTCTTGTGGTTAAGTCCTTACAAAGGGGTTTGAAGCAAACTCTAAAGGAGAGAACACTGCCACTGAGTCACAGTTGGAACCTAAGCCAGAGTTAGATAACAGATCAATTGAATAAGGGCCAGAGCATTACAACAGTTCAGGAAACTGATGTACTCATTTCGCTATCAATATCAGTAATGACTTCAATTCCTCATTGTCTAAGAGCTTTTCTAATAACACAGGTGGGCTTGTAACAGTTGAAGTCATTGCATAGACTTAGCAATTCACTCCTCACAGTCATGAATACAGCAGTTAAATCCTGCATTGGCACTTTTCACTCAATCACAGAGAGACTCGTTAATATTGTAACAAAAGGTCAATGTTAATTGAGAAGTATACCCAGAGAACAATGTAATCTTAGAATTAATGTAAATGAATGGATCATGACAAAAGGATGTGATTTTATGGAATAATAATGGAGTATCATGAAAGGAGAGAGATGTTACGCATATCAGAACAATACAAGACCTGAGCAAACAGATTTGTGAATGAATAGGAGGTGAAAGTGAAACTGTTCATTCTTTGTAAAATGAGAAGAATTGATTGAGCGACTTTTTAAATCAGGAAAAGCAGCACAAGAAGCTGAAATAAGCTTATTCTTTGAAGGAAGATGAACTAAAGAGTAGGGCCAAATGCCTGTGTATTATTGATTTATTAGTGGAGATGTGCTTCATTTTGAGTGTATTCCACCGTCAGATTTTACAAGAGTTCGTAGATTTTATATATTTCAAAAAAGTCAGAATTTTGCCCCAGAATTTTCTTCTTGCCCTCCTATAGGGGAATAACTCTGGTCACATTCTGGGCTGTCTGGTGTAATTCCATGTTGTAAATCAAAAGTATCTGACAGCTTAGTTCTATTGATGGTAGCCACGGTCACAAGAATTATGAGGTTCTGTTTTTATTGAATGGGTCTAGGCTATGAAATATTCACATCTACAGTACAAATCCGAACACCTCTTATGGGCCCAGACATTAGTCCAAGTTCATTCCCAGCTCCTGAAGCATTAGGTCTTAGGATCCCTTGGTCCTGGATCCATGCTCATTATTATTGATTTGGCCTGGTCTCAGAGTTTGGGAGAGGAAAGTGGAAAAGGAGGCTACTGCTAGGGTGAGCTTAAGGTAAGTGATCGATGTGTTGATGTCTGGGTATTTGGAAGCAACTATGGTAAATGATCTATGAATTTAATTCATCATTAGCCAATATACAGTTTCATGCTCTGGTCAGTTCCCCAAGCTATGATAACATAGAATCCCTATGATGCATAGATAGGCCACTCAGTCCGTCTGCATCAACCTTCTGAAGACCATCTTACCCAAACTCCCTCCCCCCACAACCCTATCCCCATAACCCTGCATTCTCCATGGCTAATCTATCTCGCCTACCCATTTTTGAAAGCTATGGACAATTTAGCATGGCCAAGCCACATAACCTGGACATCTTTGGCATGTAGGAGGAAGCCGGAGCACATGACAGAAAAACCACACAGACACAGGGAGAATGTGCAAATTACACACAGACAGTCACCCAAGGCTGGAATCAAACCCAGGTCTCAGGTGCTGTGAGGCTGCAGTGCCAACCACTGAGCCACCGTGCCACCCTCTGTTAGTGTGCTCCAGATCTTTCCAATAAACTCCCTTAACAATATTCACAGATGCCTCCTCAATCTAGTCATAGCCAATAGAATTCCCGAATCCACAGACTTGAGCACAGATAAAGCATTGGTGACTACCCACAAACTGAACTCCCCTGTTTCTTACTCATCTCACTTCTGCTGTCCTGGCCCTAGGGGAAGAACTCTTAGCAAAATCACTTACAACTGGACATTCAAAGTGCTTGGTCTGTGGGCTTTCAAATATCAGGCTCCTTCTGAAGCCTTTCCGTATCATTATCTGTGAAGGTTTCTGAAATAACTCCACAGAGACTGGTATTCCAACATCAAGTTACCCTTTTATTTACATGTGGAGAGCACTTGACACTGATCTACCTCCGTCAGAGCCAGCTCTCAGAGTGAACTGAATATCTGACACTCCCGTTTATATCTGTCAGCCAAGGCTCCCTGATTGGACCAGGTTAACAGTCACAATCGGGGAAATCACTATGTGAGGTCCACCTGGCTGACCTTGTAACAATCATTATTTCTTGTTACCAGCTAGACATTAATTCTGGATAACAAAGTGTGGTGCTGGATGAACACAGCAGGCCAAGCAACATCTCAGGAGCACAAAAGCTGATGTTTTGGGCCTAGACCCTTCATCAGAGCCCTCTGATGAAGGGTCCAGGCCTGAAACGTCAGCGTTTGTGCTCCTGAGATGCTGCTTGGCCTGTTGTGTTCATCCAGCTTCACACTTTGTTATCTTGGATTCTCCAGCATCTGCAGTTCCCGTTATCGCTGAGGCATTAATTCTGCCCCATTTTCCCTGTTCCTCATGACGCATCCCCCAGAAACTGTTGGAATCAAAAGAACAATGGTATTGGTAGCTTTATGAGCTTCCAGTTCTGCTAAAACAGGACACTAGCTCCGGTGAGACCTTATTCTCTCATGACAGTAGGTAGCTGATAGAGTCGTGGAGTCATACAGCACGGAAGCAGACCCTTTAGTCCAACCAGTCCATGCTGAACATAACCCAAAACTTAACTAGCCCCTCGTCCCTTCTTGTGGCCCATATCCCTCCAAACCTTTCCTATTCATGTGCCTATCCAAATATTGTAATTGTACCCACATCCACCACTTCCTTAAGAAGTTGATTCCATGTGCAAACCACCCCGTGTGTCAAATAATTGCCTCTCAAGTTTTTTGTACATCTCTCTCCTCTCATCTTAACAATATGTCCTCTAGTCCTGAAATCCGCCATCCTGGGGAAAAGACAATTACCATTAACTTGGTCTATACCTCTCATTATTTATAAACCTCTATCAGGTCATCTCTCAACCTCCTACACTCCAGTGAAAAAAGTCCCAGCCTATTCAACCTTTCTTTATAACTCAAGCCTTCCATACCTGACAACATCGTGGTAGATCTCTTCTGAGCCCTCTCCTTTCTATTACTGGGCAACCAGAACTGGACATGATACTCTAGAAGAGACCTTGCCAATGTCCTGTACAATCTCAACACAGCTTTGATCTTCTGGGCGTTCAGTCATAATCACCGGAAATTTCCACTAAGAGTAGAGACACTACTTTTCTATCGCTTCTGACCCGAGAAGCCATTATCAATTTTCAGGAAGACAATGGCCATGGCAAGCATATACCTTGCAGCTGACAATAAAATTTAATCAACAGGAAATGTTGGTGCCAGTTAATCAGTTTACTCACTCAGAGATGGGTGGATTGCCCTTTCTAAATGAATCCAGCCGGCAGGAAAGATTGTCAAATATTGACTGGGAAAGTTTGTAAAGTAGATACGCTTAAAGAGACAGTCACACTGCAATTACACACTGACCTGAAAACAAGGAAAACAGTTGACAAACATTGTTAAGGAAGTAGTGTAATCTCTGAAATGTTACAAGTGGCTGCAGGTTTTTAGTAAACGGAAGTAAGCAGCTCATGGATTCATAATGTAATTAGAAAACCTACCTAATATTGCCACATTCGTATTGAGGGAGAAATGAATTAGAGAGGAATTTGAATATTGAGATTGGTGGTGGCTTTCCAGGAAAGATTGGGGCAATGTTTCCCTGGAGATTGTTAAAAATTAATTAATAATTATGCACTCTGGTTCATTTTAGACATTTTTCCATTTCACAGTTGATTGGCTTTTAATGCAAAAATGATAAAGAAGATTAAAGTAACATTTGGTTTATCAGTAGATTATTCGGACTAGCAATTACTCATCACTTAGTTCAATTACTACTGTTCCACATCTATTCTGACCTCCCTTTATTCACAGCCACTCTGATCTCAATTTATTGAGACACTGAAAGGTATGAAATATCTAAACTGTCCCCTCTGCCTCATCCCCATGATGGGTAAGACACTGTGGGCTTGTTAACAATAAAAACAAACAGATGAAGCCTTAGCAAACCAACTTGCATGGTTGTAGTTTTCACGTCCCTGAGTTTCATGTTATATGATTAAATGGCTGTGAGAGGCAGGCACTTGTTTCACACATTTAAAGCAGCCTCCTGCAGTGCAATAGGGAAATGAGATATCGACACTCGAATCTCTTGGTCTGATGGGGACTGGCAAGAATGAGAGATGGGAATTTAATTTTCGGCTTTAAAGGCAGTAATCATGCAAATGCGACGGTCAAGGGTGGCAGAAGGTCATGATGGTGGAACACAGCCCTGAAATACAATGCAATTTTTTTGAACTTTAGTTCCAAAATATATCTTTAAAAGGGGTCTGCTACAGACCAGAAAGACTGCGGATGCAAATTCACTGCTGTTTGGCAAAGTCCCATGTGCGACTCATGAAATGTCACACCTCTAGCATGTTAGGGGCACTTCAAGCAATGAAAGAGACATATTAGGAAGAAATAACACAGGAAATGAAACAAGGAACTATGGATGCTGGAGACCTGAATCAAGTCCAATGACCAATTTGTTTTTCTATGTTTTAGAGACATAGCATGGGGGCTGAATATCTTCACCTCCTCTGAACAGAAAACCACCTCTTGCAGACAGTTCCAGGACCTGCCAAAATAAGGGTTAAACACTGACTACAACTCCAGTCTACATCTGCCAGAGGAGGTAGGGACAATTGTTCTAGGGACCTGAGGCATACACATATACCAGAATGGGTTTGAGTTATGAAGGTCACAGTCAAAGAATCTCCCACTGATCACCCCTGCATTGCAGCTGAAACGTGTACTCACTTTGAGTGTTAGAAGTCCAGTAGCCAGCAAGCTAGTCAAAATGAAACAGCCAGCTAACTACTAGCAAAAGGGAAACAAACAAAAGTATTTAAATTATCCTATAAAAGTTAGTAAATCCAAAACTGACTGTCAACTTCATGGTCCACCCAGATAGAATGATCATTTAACTTTTATCTGTCTTTTAGGCTCAGTTCTTATTCATAGCTTGTGTGCATGTGTGTCACTTTATTATCCAGGTTGTGCTACCCTCAAGGACTTCCTTTTTAAATTCCTGCCTAACATCCTATATTCTCTGCTTAGAATGTCATCCTTTTCTCTTCCTACGTTGTTAGTTCCAATATGCACAATGACGTTTTGCCCTTTGAGAATGTTCTGCACCCTCTCTGAGATATCCTTGATCCTGGCACCAGGGAGGCAACACACCAGTCTGATTTTTCGCTTCTCACAGAAACATCTGTCTGTGCCTCTGACTAGAGAGTGCCCTATCACAATCGATGGCTTGTAACCTGATGTATCCCACAATACATTAGAGCCAGCCTTGGCCAGAAACCTGGATGTCCCTGCTACATTTCCCTGAGAGTCCATCACCCCCTACATTTTCCAAAACAGCACACTTACTTGAGATGGGGATAGCCACAGGATGCTCCTGCATAACCTGCCTCCCTCTTCTACCTTTCCTGGAGGTAACCCATCTACCTGGCTGTATCTGCAGATTTTCTCCCTTCCTAAAACTGCCATCCATTACACCCCTTGGCTTCTATAAATTTGTCTTTGCCTCTAGCCGCCACTTCAACCAATCCGTGTGATCAGTTACGGTTCACAACCAAACATATTTCCTGCAGATATAATCATCAGCAATATGGAAACTCTCTCTAACCTCTGACATCCAAAAGGAAGGGCACATCACTCGACTAAAAGCCGTCTCTGCACCTTAACAATCCACGGATCCAGGAAATAGCATAATCTTACTACTCTAAAACAACATAAGGTAACTTAGTATCTATGCTAAGATAATAAAATGTGAGGCTGGATGAACACAGCAGGCCCAGCAGCATCTCAGGAGCACAAAAGCTGACGTTTCGGGCCTAGACCCTTCATCAGAGAGGGGGATGGGGTGAGGGTTCTGGAATAAATAGGGAGAGAGGGGGAGGCGGACCGAAGATGGAGAGAAAAGGAGGTAGGTGGAGAGGAGAGTATAGGTGGGGAGGTAGGGAGGGGATAGATCAGTCCAGGGAAGACGGATATGTCAAGGAGGTGGGATGAGGTTAGTAGGTAGGAGATGGAGGTGCGGCTTGGGGTGGGAGGAAGGGATGGGTGAGAGGAAGAACAGGTTAGGGAGGCAGAGACACGTTGGACTGGTTTTGGGATGCAGTGGGTGGAGGGGAAGAGCTGGGCTGGTTGTGTGGTGCAGTGGGGGGAGGGGACGAACTGGGCTGGTTTTGGGATGCGGTGGGGGAAGGGGAGATTTTGAAGCTGGTGAAGTCCGCATTGATACCATTGGGCTGCAGGGTTCCCAAGCGGAATATGAGTTGCTACTCCTGCAACCTTCGGCTTCCCCCACCGCATCCCAAAACCAGCCCAGTTCGTCCCCTCCCCCCACTGCACCACACAACCAGCCCAGCTCTTCCCCTCCACCCACTGCATCCTAAAACCAGTCCAACCTGTCGTCAGGAAAAGAAAGCATGGGTGCAGCTCTGAAAGGGTTGGTTTAGACCCCGTGTTCAAATGTATGTCGGATTACTTTATCATCAGCCAGCATAATGTGAAAATACTCCACTTCAACAGTAAACTCTCTGTTGGTTGACAGCTTCTATCGCTCCAGTAATTATGAAACCACTTTAAGCAAAAACTGTGATAACTGTTTTTTTAATATGAATCAATTCAGGCAGCTTTTTCTCTGGGTGTTTTTTTTATGAGGCTGTTATCAGCCAATGACAGGTGATGTGTGCACAGTGTGTGAAGCCAATCCATCTGGTTTCAGCCGTGACACTCATTGTAGCCTATGCTCCTCATCTTCTGAAGTAACATCAGCACTATGCTCCAGTGTAACAATCAATTTCTGTCCTGAAACGGCTGTCAGAGCTGGATTTGATATTCCCATCATTTTTCTTTGTATCACCCTGCTCTGCCTCTCCTTGTTGACACAAGCAAGGTTTATAATGAGTATTTGAATAAAGCACTGATGGTGACTGGAGAAAGAAGTTTCTACTCCTTGCTCTTCCACTCACTCTCACCCAACTCCAACTTCCCTCCAGTGTGCTAGAAAGTTTGTGAAGTGTGCTCTGAAAGAGAAAAGCAGGCCATGGTAAATGCAGAGATAAGGTCAGTACTTGAGTCTTGGTGGGATGATCTATTAAGGGTCAGTGCAGACTCAGTGGACCAAATGGCCTCTTTTTACAAAAGCAGATACCACATTGGAACAACTGACAGCACCTTAGAATTCCCTGCTGGGCCCTTCTGATGGTAGCCAGATACTTTTGCTCTTTCTGACTTTCTGGAAGCCTGCCTGAAGCAGTTAGTTTTGGCTTGGGCACAGTTCTATAGCTTTTTACAGTGAGGACATTCTCTTGAGATTTTAACACTCAATATTAAGCCGCCACTTCTTTATGAAGTTTCTTGATATGAGGATATTAAAGCCCGCTTCCATCCATTCTGCATGCAAAGCAACAAGGATCACTGCAATAAAGCAAGGAACTGTGGATGCTGGAGATCTGAAACGAAAACAGAAATTGTTGGAGAAACTTAACAGGTTTGGCAGAAGCTGTGAGAAGAAAATGCAGTTAACATTTCGAGTCTGGTGACTTTTCATCAGAAATCAGGAAGAGCAAATTATCACCTTGGTGGGAGAGATATTGGAACTGTCCACTCACCTAAACCCGTCAAGAACAGAATAGCTCTCTACATTTCTCTTTCAGATCATATTTGGTAACTCGGTACTGATGAATAGTCACTCAACCTGAAATGTTAAATGTTTTCTTCCCACAGGTGTTGTCAAACCTGCTGAGTTTCCTCAGCAATTTCTGTTTTTGTTCCAGGAAGGGCCACTATCGGAATGAAGAATAACAGGTTCAGCTGGCCTTGTTTTGACCCACTCTTGCTGCCAAGAGACTATTTGGCTCATTGAGTCGACACCAACCCTCCAAAGAGCATCCCACCCAGAACCAGAACCCCATCCTATTCCGGCATTCCCAATGGCTAATCCACCCAACCTATACATCACCAAACACTATGGGCAATTTAACATGGTCAAACCACCTAACCTGCACATTGCTGGGCTATGGGAAGAAACTGGGGACTCAGAGAAAGCCCAGGCAGACACAGGCAGAATGTGCAAACTCCACATAGTTACCTGAGGCTGGAATCGAACCTAGGTCCCCAGATCTGTGAGGCGGCAGTGCTAACCACTGAACCACAGTGCCATCCCGAGAGCTCCAGTAAATTGATCAATCATTCTGTACCTTTATGCTATGTTTTGTGTTATGTCCCTTCATTGTAACTGGGTCAAAATCCTGGAATTCCCTCCCTAATACCTACGCCGCATACCCCGCAGCATTTCAGAAGGCAGTTCACCTCTGTCATCTCTAGGGCTGCCCTAGTCAGTGAAGCCCATTAATTGATAATAAAATTTACTACTTCAAAGCTAGTATTAATCATGGCAAAAGTAACTAAGCCTCTCTGGCATTTTGAACAAGCAAATCTTGATCTGCTTTAATACCAAGTGAGCTCATTGTGCTCTCAAACAGCAGGTGGTCTGAAATAGAAGCTGAGACAACTGTTCACAAGCTCTTCACAGAGACCTCACAGAGACTGACATGGAGCCAGATATGTTTAAAACTGATGTGCATGTAGCACATTTAGCTTTATGATCACCTGTTTGAAAAAGATGCTCTGCCTCAAATGTACACAACACACTCTCAGCTTTACATTCCTCTGTAGGTAACTTAGTTGCACCAATGCCCCTTCCAGTATTTAACATAAATCTAGTCTTAGGCTGTTGTATGCAATACTCACTGAGTTAAGGGCAAGGCTAACCTGAAAGATGCAGACCCATATTTCATCTTAGAAGTTACAGATCCCTAGTCATATGACATACAACATCTTACAGCTGTAAGTTAAATGATTTTTGCTCAACCTGACCCTAAGTGACAATAAGAATTCCTCCCTTTTTCTCAATAATTATATGGCATCAAGGGGTTCTCTCACAGCCATGCTTTACTGTGTTCTGTTTTACTGTGGTTTATTCACCATAAGCAGGGGCACCTTGTGTTAGAAAAACAAATATGAAACCTTTGTGGGAGAAGCTCAACACCTCCAACTGAAATTCCGCTCCCATATTTATTAGAGAATATATTAACCTATCTACTTCAAATGATCTGCATTAAAATGGAGAAAGGGTTTGCAGACAAATGTATGAATGCACAAATTAGATAGGCTGGGAATGGCTGTTGGCCAGTACACATTGCAAGGTTGCTTAAACATTAAATCTAGATACTTCACACTATCTCTGCTGCTCTTTCAGCTTTGTACTGAGCTTTCACAACCTTGAAAGTCTTGGAAGTCAATATTATGTGAGAAAAGCAGAATTATGGATGTTGCCAACCCTGAGGCTCTACCATTGATGTTTTTGTTTGGTAACTGTAAGATTGCCATCGTCCTACTGGATCCAAGGGCAGTTGTCCCATTAAACATAGATGATGGATGGTGACTTCAGCTGAGGGTAATCACACCTCAGGTGAAGGGAGAGGTTGAGAAGGGTAGTCCTTCATGGTAATCTCAGCCAGTGCAGGAGTTGAACTCACACCACTGGCAGCACTCTGCATTACAACCTGCCATCCAGCCAACTGCACTAACCAATGGCCCTGTTTTTCCAGCATATAATATTACAGTTCAAATAATTCCAGCATATTATACAAAGTAGCTGTCATGTCAAGTGTCACGTAATAGCACTAAATTTGTTTGCTAATATCATACAATCATTCCTGAACCAAGAGAAGAAAGAGGAAGAAAGTATTATAATTCAGCTAAATGAAATGGTACTAATTAACAGTGCCCTGTCAAATTCCTTATTGTGATAAAACTTTAATAATGTAAATATGTGCATTATTTTAAAACGTAGAGACAGAATTATGCAATGTGTTCATTTTTCGGCTCAAGATGATTCCAGAACAGTCTCCCAGCCTCATCAGAATCGATCTGAAGCCTGGCACAGCCTGGAGTCGAGGCCCAGTGCGGATTGGAGGCTAGTTTTTGGCTTGGACTGGGTTGAAAGGGTGGTTATTCTGAACATTTTGTTTCTTTATTTTTCTAATTCATTCTTATAATCTGTAATGCTGAAGATTTTATTTCTTTATTTTTCTAATTCCTTCTTCCTGAAGAATTTTGTACTTAAGAACAGTAATCTAGGTACCTTTGCACCTAAGATGTGACGTTACACAACTTTTCACTGCACTCATTTGAGAACATGCGACAATAAAACTAATTCTAATTCAATTCTTTACTAAATTGATGCTGATAAAGAAGCAAACAGTTGCCTTTGGCCAGTGATGCAGTTACAAGATTAGAATCTTTCATCACACGATATTACTGTACACTTTCTTCATCATTGCAGATTTATATCTGACTCCAATTCCTTGCATTTTTTTCTTTATTCTTTAGTTCTCTGTTCGTATGCATCTATTTCCACTTTAAACACATTGCTGTAGGTATCTTCTCGAACATTCTATTCCCATTCTCACCATCATTTCTGCATTTTCTTTTGTTCAATTCAGGTTTACTAAGCTTTGTGTAAGTTCTGCGACTATATCTCCTTGCACAATAGCAAAATTTGTGGATATTGGAAACTGGAAATAAAATCTGAAAATGCTGGAAACACTCAGCAGATAATAAAAATTACGACTTTGAAGCTAGTATTAATCATGGCAAAAGTAACTAAGCCTCTCTGGCATTTTGAACATGCAAATCTTGATCTGCTTTAATACCAAGTGAGCTCATTATGCTCTCAAACAGCAGGTGGTCTGAAATAGAAGCTGAGGCAACTGTTTACAAGCTCTTCACAGAGACCTCACAGAGACTGACACGGAGCTATAGGTATGTTTAAAACTGATGTGCATGTTGTATATTTACCATTCTGATCACCTGTTTGCAAAAGATGCCCTGCCTCTTAATGTTCGCATGACACTCTCAGCTTTACATTCCTCTGTAGGTAACTTAGTTGCACCTGAACAAAGTTTTTGAGAGAAGGATAGTTAATCCTTCCCAATCCCTGAATGACAAGGACAGTGATAATGGGAACTGCAGATGCTGGAGAATTCCAAGATAATAAAATGTGAGGCTGGATGAACACAGCAGGCCAAGCAGCATCTCAGGAGCACAAAAACTGACATTTCGGGCCTGGACCCTTCATCAGAGAGCTAGAAGGGTCCAGGCCCGAAACGTCAGCTTTTGTGCTCCTGAGATGCTGCTTGGCCTTCTGTGTTCATCCAGCCTCACATTTTATTATCTGACAAGGACAGTGACAAGTCAGGTGGGAAAATATGGCTAGATTGGAAACTCGAGATTTTTGACATTGAGGAAAATCCCGTACAATTTTCTACCTGCATTTTTAACAGTGAGATGAGAACCTTGAGCTGTGATAGGCATGTCTGCATTCATTTACATCTCATTATTACCTAATCTCACCTCAATTATAAGCCGTTTCCTAGGCAGCAACAATTCTTGAAATGAAAGTCTGAGCAGGTACCTGGAAGCTTCAGCTAGCTTTTGGTGTTATGATCTGCTTGCTCCTGTGGGTCTCCTTCTTGTCCATTATTAAGGTATCAGGGTACACTCCATGGGTAGTAACTACATAATCCTCTGTCCAAGGTGACTGACATCAGACATATACCAGTTTCACCACAACATCAGGGCATATCTCCTACTCACTGGTAATGCAGTTTACTACTTCAGCCCTGCAGTTTGGAGTGCACCGATACCTGACATTACAACACTGCTGCCAGGCCATGTTGCGCACAGGGGCAGGCACCATCTCATTTATCAGACCTGGGTGCATCTGAGGACCCATAGCAGTCATTCACCTTGTGCTTACTTGGATGGTCGCAAAATCTTAGCTCTTGTCATCCCGTTCCTTTTCGTACATTGGTGTCTCAATCAGATCTTGCAGCCTCACAGTACCTCTGCCCTTTTCTTGTCTTTTAGTGCAGACACAAAGCTAGGCATTTTGTCCGGTTTGCCAATAGTTATCAGTCAAGGAGATTGATAGAGGGAAAATTTTTTCTTCAGCATCTATCTTTATTATGTGAACACCATAATTTGATCATCTTATAATGTATTTATCATCAACGAACATAACAAAATTCTACAATCTATCATTATAATTTGGTTCCTTCAGCACCTTAGGAACAATATCCCAGCTTGAACGAAGTTTCTAAACCATTTCTTTCCCAAAGTGTAGCACTCAGAATTGAGCGAATGTTCCAAGTGAGGCTAACAAATGCTTTATAAAATTGCAGCAAAATTATTGCTGTATTCTGAATCAATTGTGATGAAGTAAAACATCCCATTAACCTTTTTAACCTGTGCACTAGCTTTTAATGACTTATACAGTAGGATCCCTAAATCTTTTGTGCATTTAACCTGACTGGTGTATCTATCATTCTTGTATTCAGAATATTCTGCCTCATACTTCATTCTGTAAGTTAGTGAAACAGCATAATCAGCATGTTGGCATCAATCTTCCCATAAGCAAGGTATTCATTCAATGTACTTAGGCCCTTTTATAAGTTTCTATTTTATTCTGCAGTTTACCATCATTCAGCATTGAATATCAATTGCAAATATGAGTCATCTATTCCCAGTGGCAGATCACTTATAAGTGGAGTGTGAAGTTAAGTATACCCACAGTTGGTGCCCCTGGGAGATTTCACCTCTAAGAGGCTGCCAACTCTCCAACATTTAGTTTCCTGTAATGAGCTGATGTATTAGGTTCATTACTTCCAACACATTCGATAAAGCAGTTTGTTGTGAGGAGGGAGGGGAATCTAGAAATTTTAATTTTAATACATCAATTTTGTGGCTGTTACTAAATGAAAACCTGTCCCGGAGAGCACGAACTGGAACCCTCACAATGGTGTCAGTGCATTCAATATAATGCCATATGCAGACCTTAACTAGTATCAATGTGACTGAGGTATCTGGGGCATCTGAAATGGGATGAATTTGCAGACTGAAGACTCCAAATAAACATCTGACTGCTTTCACCAGGACACGAATACCATCACCCTTTGACTGTGATAGGAAAATATTTTACTTTATCAGTCTATGGGAAAAGATTTCAGAGGAAGTTTGTGCAGCACAGAGAGTGAGTGTGAGGTGGCGACTGTAGCAGGCAGCCCAAGGTCTCCCAGCATCTGCCACAATGTTGAGTGCAGAGGAGATCAAGCTAGCACAGGGAGAGGGAGCCCACTGTGGTAGAGGAGCCCAGCACAGACGAGACCCAGCCATTATGGGGATTGCGAGGCCAGCATGGCTAAGGACTTAGGAAGTACTATAATGTTGAATTTGTAACTTTATTTCTTTATTTTTCTGTTTTATGAGGGCTGCAATGTTGATCTTCTAACTTTATTTCTTTTTTTTTCGACTTTGTACCTCAGATTTTGCACCTAGGTATCTGTGTACCTAAGATGGTGCTGGAAATGGCAACTTTATACACGTTTCACTGTACTCCTGTATCCCTGTCCAAAATCCTTTTACTAATTGATCCTTTTTGGGGATTAGCCCAAATGCCTGTCACCTCCAGGCATTAACCTCAATGGTGCAGTTTGTTTTTTTCCAACATGAATACACAGAGTTTATCTTCATGTTGTTTTAATGGACCTATGTTTGGGAGGTACTGTTCCTGTTCTGGTGCATTCTCATCATACAATATCTGAAAGCTCCAGTTATCATGATTATGGAAACCGATGTCCAAGAGTCTAAGTCTCAATGTACCAATGGTTATTATGACAGATGTGTGTACCGTGTCCAGGATATTTATTCTGAACCAAAGATGTGCAAGTTAGGTGGATTAGCCATGCTGAATTAGCCATAGTGTTCAGGGATATGTGGGTTAGATGTGTTAGCCACCGGAAATACAGGGTAAGAGGGATAGTGTAGGGGGATGGGTCTGAGTGAGATGCTCTTCGGTGGGATGGTGTGGACTTGTTGGGCCGAACAGCCTGTTTCCATGCTGTGGGGATTCTACAAAATGAAAAAGAAATGCCTGTGAGAATCAGTGAAGACATAATTCTAAGTGACAGCTGGGAATAAAAATGTCTTTGTAGCACATTTACTGGATAGAAGTGACAGCTTTGAAATGGCATTAACATAGTGCAAGGTGAAATTATCACATGATTGTTCTCCTATTGCAGTTGAAAAAGTTCAGCTGATTCATACAGCTCCTAAATGTGTGGACAGGTGGACATTGGTAAACACCTGGCCCCAATCCACCCCATCTAAAAAAAAGACCATTGGTCCTCGAGGACCACTTCCTGGGCATATCAGAGAAAATGGCTGCGATTGTTGGCTTTTTGTATTCCTTACACATAATTGGAGCCAAATTTCCTTTATTTCCCATTGCATTATTATATTAAGTATCAGTTCACTGCTCTTCTTTCACTGGCTGATTGATCCAGCTCCACAGAACTGAACTTGAAGCTGGAAGAGCTTGGGTGTGAGTAGGATGTTAAAAACCAATTAAACCACCAGAAGCTTGTCCATCCTGTGAATGCCCACATTTAACTCCAGTGTATTGGGCTGGGTGTCAGTTAGAGGAGTCTTGGCAATTAACGTAATATAGTTGTTCAATTACAGCGATATTGACACATAGGTCTTCAGGTTCCTGAGCTTCCTAGAACTTACAATGGCACCAGAGTGGCTACACAGTTGCAGAGGAACGTGAATCACGGACTGATTTCTATCAAGAAGATGGGATTTGGAAGTTGAGAACATTCGTTCTGCAAGCCCTTGAGAAAGGCTGTGAGATTCAATTTCCAGCCAATAAAGTGAGTGACCATGAACTCCATCCAACTAATTGAATCCATTGCCAAAAGTGAGAAACAACTTACTCCACACAACAAGGGTGCATTTAGGTTTCATGCTATCAAGATGAAAGAAAAAGCAGGATCGCTGACTAGTAAGAGCTTAGGATTGGCAATGAACTATGAAGTCTTCCCCATCACCAGCTTCCATATTTGCATTTGTGCATTTTACTGGAATCTTTCTCTGCAGCTCACTCAGGTTTCCCATAAGCATGAAGACTGGAAGGACAACCTCTTCAAGATTTGCCATGTTTGTGTTATTCAATCACCCCCCTGCCTCGAGTGCATGATCCATTGCTCCATGCTTCTATTGCTGCTGCCCTTCTTGGCAACCATAGCTCCCATCACATCAGCGGGCTTCTTCCTGTCATTGTGAGGGCAGAACATCTGTCTCCAACTTCTTCCAGCTGCAGGTCCTGGGAGATTGAAGTGAATGGGGCACAGCTCCTAACATTTGACTGAAATGCAATGCTTCTCATTCTCTATCACAGCCAATTCCTTCACTTTCTATTTGTACATGTGACAGCTAAGACTTTAAGACTGTATCATCGCAGGTTGACACTGTGTTCTCACTAGTTGGATGGAAAACTGAAGCTCAGTGTAAAATAAACTCAACGACACGCAACAGAGTTTTCCACAAATTATCAGGCTCCCTCTTCTCACAGTACATTTTTGGATTATAATTCGGCTCAGTCTGCCTCTTATTAGACAAATTGGGCTGAATCTTGTGTGTCTTTTTGTTTAAGTCTGAGTGGTGTTGACCTTCCTAGTAAGATTTTCACCGCGAAGTCTAGAGAGTTTTTCTCATTGTATCTTACCTAACTCACTTACTGACCAAGCTCTTATGATATTCCCTCACATCTGATTCTGCACCCATTTAATCATGCTCCATTCCCAGCCTGTCAGCTGATATCATGGAATTCACAAGCATCTTCACTACACCAACAAAACTCCACCATCTCAGATATCTTACATTCAGTCTATCCGTGCAACTGTACAAACTTTCTACGAAGGCTCATGTTCCACCATCCTCACTTTTGCCTTCAATATCTTCCCTCATGTGTTCCTGAGATGCTACTTGGCCTGCTGTGTTCATCCAGCTTCACACTTTGTTATCTTGGATTCTCCAGCATCTGCAGTTCCCATTATCTCCAACTAAAATCTTTCATTGTTTCATTTCCTCTTGGTGAATTAGAAGTTGCCTGCTCTGTAGTGGGCTCTAACACAGGCTGCTCCAAAAAAAACTCAGGTCTTGAGGGGTAACTTTTTCACACGAAGGGTGGTGCGTTATGGAACAAGCGGCCAGAGGAATTGGTGGAGGCAGTTATAAGTACAACATTTAAAAAGAATCTAGCTGGGTGCATGAATAGGAAGGGTTTAGAGGAATATGGGCCAAATGCTGGAAAATGGTCAGATTGAGATAAAAAACTGAAAGAACTGCGCATGCTGTAAATCAGGAACAAGAACAGAAATTGCTGGAAAGGCTCAGCAGGTCTGGTAGCATCTGTGAAAAAAAATCAGAGCTAATGTTTCAGGTCTGGTTCTGAGGAAGGGTCACTGGACCCGAAACGTTAACTCGGATTTTTCTTCACAGATGCTGCCAGACCTGCTGAGCTTTTCCAGCAATTTCTGGTCAGATTAAGATGTCTGATTGGCAGGGACGAGTTGGACCAAAGGGTCTATTTCCATTCTGTATGACACTGTGACTCTACTATGTGATGTGGCATCAAACCACAGATAGCCAGGAGATTGCAGAATATATTCACAGGCTGTGCTTCATCGATCTTGGCTTTGACACTTCACTCCCAATTATGAAAGGATTGAGAACAAGACAGCAGTTTGAAACTGTGGCAGAGAAAGCAAAAGAATTTCTGCTCCTGATCACATTTCTTTCTATATAAAGTATACATGCCTGCATAATCATTGAGCATGCTGAGACCTGCAGTCAAAATGTCTCTAGATCTCACTGCCTGGGCCCTGGTAGGGTAATTAATTGTGTATATAGCCCTATCGAGAGAACCTCTGTCAGAAAACTATGGGTGTTTGCCTGGGAAACATCCTCCATGAGTAGCACAGTGGCTGAGTTGTTGGCACTGCTATCTCACAGCATCAGGAGCCTGGGTTTGATCCCACCTTTGGGAGTGATTGTCTGTGCACAGTTGTACATTCTCCCCATGTCCACATGGGTTTCCTTCGGGTGCTCCGGTTTCCTCCAGCAGTCCAAAGATGTGCAGGTTGTGTGGATTGGCCATGCTAAATTACCCATGGTGTCCAGGGATGTGCAAGCTAGGTGGATTAGCAATGGGGAAAGCAGGAATAAGGTGGGTGGGAAGCCCTTTGAAGGGTCTGTGTGGACTTGATAGGCTGAATGGCCCACTTCCTCACTATAAAGATTGTATGAATAACAATGATAACTTGGATGAGACAGTGTAGGGCAACTTAGTGTCTCAGGAGGAAGAATGATATTCAGGAAAGGGTATAAAAAACAGAACATTTCTAACTAGCAGAAATCTGCACAAGTGAAATGATCATTTATTTAGGCAAGTTAGCATAAATCAAAAACTTCCAGGATCTGAGGCTGTCCAGACAGCAAAAGGGAATTAAAATAAATCAGATGTGACAAATCTGATTAAAAAAAAACTTGGAGTCATACTAATAATTATTTAAAGGCAATTTATTCTGTAATGTGGAAGTGCTAGATGATCTACACACCCATGGAGAAATGAATTTCTTTTTGAAAGGTTTATTATAAATGTCACAACATGACAGCAGAATTGGACAAGATTGTATGTGAAAGTTGATGAAATAGGAATCTGGCTATCTTCCCCTTCAACAGTCCTCAATATCATTACATTCTGTAAGTTCTGGACACATCACTGAATGTTAATTATCAGTAATTGTACTCTCAGTGATCAGTAGAGATCAGAAAAAAAGACGAAGCTAAGACAATATCTATTCGACAAGAGTCACTGTTCGAAGTCACAGATCTATCCAATTACTTATTATTCTAATTCTAGTTCTCAGCAAAACTCTATCTTCTGAAGCTGAATCAACACCTCTGAAACACCATTGAAGCCAAAATATATTGTATAAATTTAGCAATACAATTCTTAAAGCACTGGTTTGATGATTATTTTTATTTTGCAACACTCATCAGGTGCTTTCAACGTTTGTTTTCAATAAAATTTCACTAAGGAGACACTGAGCAAATTCTAGACTCACAATGACAGGAGTTAGATTTTTAATTTGTTTCCAGATTCAAATGTATTATATCTTGCACGTGACAAGACGGCAGCTCTGCAGAATGCTCCAGCCGTGGCTGCTCTGCTCCATCCATTATTTTTCTTATTCATTTTTTCTTTCTCTTTCCTTGAGCATTTTTAAAAAATGATTAATATCTAAACATATTTGAAAGGGAGTGAAGGAGGCTACTCCCAGACCAAGTCAGCTCAGGAAGGCAAGCCCCGGTCTGGAGGCTATCGCAGGGAGGTGAGTCCCGGTCTGGAGGCTGTCGCAGGGAGGTGAGTCCCAGTCTGGAGGCTATTGCAGGGAGGTGAGTCCCAGTTCAGGCTGTCGCAGGGAGGGAAATCCTGGTATAGAGACCAGCGCGGGGAGGCAAGTTCTGGTCTAGAGGCCAGCGTGGTCAGGGGAGTCCCAGTCCGGAGGCCAGCATGGGGAGGGGAGGCCTTTTGCACACTGGAGGCAAGGCCTTGAGTTTTGAAGCTTGGTGTGCTCTGCACACTTAGCCCAGTGCGGTCCGGAGACTGGGTGCTGGCACAGACTGTAAATCAAGTACATTTTTTCATACTTTTTATTCTTATGCTGGACTTTTATTGATTATTCTTTCAATTTTGTACCAAATACTTAAGTATATGTACCTAGGTGCTCTGTACCCAAGATGGCACCATAAGCAGCAACATTGCAAACTTTCTACTGAACTCATTTGATTGCATATGACAATAAAGTTAGTTCTAAAAATTCTGAAATTCTTTTGGCTGCAATTCAGAGATGGTTACAATAGGGAATAATGCTGTTGAGCAGTTTATCAGAGATGGGGAGATGGTGGATTTATGATAATAAGAAGACAAATGAGGATGAGGAAATGAAATGGATAAGATAATGGTTGAATGATGAAAACATTTTGAGATTGTGACAAGATGAAATCAAGATTTCATACTTATTATTTCCTTTAGATTTGCCTATGAAATTTGATGAGATTTCAGAAGTTAGGAGGAAATAGTGCTGATCAGGATCAATTGATGGAATCAGATCAGGTTGTGCATTGTTTCAACGTCAGCAATCTGCTCATCCTCATATGTGAATGCAATTGAAAGTTGTTGTGAGACTTTGAAGGAGATAACAAGATGCTTTCAAGATATTGACAAGCTGATAATGATGATTTGATAAATGATGAATAGATGAGTTGGAAACCATCTTGATGAGCTGAGAGTTGGAAGCTAGTAAAGGCATGCGAGGACTTGATAACATTCTGGAATTAGATAATAGGAAGATGATGAGGTGCTGATATGATAAGGGACTGATGACAAGGAGGTAGTGACAAAATGACGGGGGTCTTGATCATATAGAAGAATAAAGGAATGTTGAGAGAATTCAGAAACATGAGGAGATACTGAGATGATAATAAGGAGGTAATGAGCGAGGCAAATTCTAAATTTATTTTGAAATGCACTTGCCAATGATAAAATGTCAAGCTAGCCAAAAAATAGAGCAGGATTTTTGATTTTGTTGCAAATTTTAATTCACTGCAGCAACCTTGCAGACAAGCTGAACATAAATCAGAGGTTGATAGTGAAAGATTGCTTTTTAGACTAGAGGCATGTGATCAGTGGCATTCAACAGGGATTGCTATTGGGTCCACTTTTGCTTGACGTTTAAATAAATGATCTGGATGCGAATTTAGGAGGCATGTTTAGTAAGTTTGTGGGTGACACCAAAGTTGGTGGTATAGTGGAGAGTGAAGAAGGTTATCGAAGATAACAAAGAGATCTTGATCAATTGGGCCAATGGGCTGAGGAGTGGCAGATGGACTGCAGGGCTTATATAATTAATATAGGGTCCTGGGTGGTGTTGTAGAACAGAGAGATGTAGGCATACAATTCTTTGAAATTTATGCCACATGCAGACAGGTTGGTTAAGAAGGCATTTAGCATGCTTACCACTTTTGCTAAGACCTTTGAGTATAAGAGTTGTGATGTCATGTTGAGGTTATACAGGATGTTTATGAGGCTTTTTCTGTAATTAAGTGTACAGTTCTGATTGCCCAGTTATAGGAAGGATTTTATTAAATTAGACAGCATTCAGAAAAGATTTACCAGGATGTTGCCAGGTATGGATGGGTTTGAATTATAAAGATAGGCTGGATAGGCTGCAATATTTATCACTGGAGAGTAAGAGATTGATGGGAGACTTTATAAAGGTTTGTAAAATGATGAGGGGCATTGATAAGGTGAATATTAAGGGTCTTTTCCTTGGGTATGGAAGTTCAGAATCAGGGGACAGGAGAAAAATTAGGTGATTAGAAAAGGATATGAGGGACAATGTTGTTACATTGAGAGTGGCTCGAGTGTGGAATGACCTGTCAGAGAAGTTGTGAGTGCAGGTACAATTATAATATTTATATGTCATTTGGATAAGTACATAAATAGGAAATGTTTGGAAAGGAATTGGCAAAATGTAGGTAAATGGGGCTAGTTTGGTATGGGAACATGGCTAGCATGGACTAGTTGGACTAAAGGGTCTTATAACGTGCTGCACTCTATGACAATGACAATATTCCTGCTATCACTTTATATCGCTTGATGTTTTTAATAACTAAGAAATGTATCTGCTTCTTCCTTAAATATACTCAGTGACTTGACATCCACAGCTCTCTAAGGAAGTGAATTCTACGGGCTGTCCACACTCTCATTGAAGAAATGTTTCCTCATCTCAGTCCTAAATAGTTTACCCATATCTTGAGACAGGGACCCTTAATTCTAGACTCTCTAGCCAGGGAAAACATTCTCCCAGCATCCATTGTATCCAGCCCTGTTAAAATTTCAATCAGGATACCCAGGAGTCCGGATTAGAGGAGTGTGGATATCTTGGAGGATTATGGGGTAGGAGGAGATTACAGAGATACGGGGTGATAAGTGGGCTTTAGAAATAAGGATTAGAAATTTAAAATCAGGACTTTGTTTGACTTCAAATCTATCTGGAGTATAAACATCTACATAAAACACTTGGGTCAATCCTGATCATTGACTGCAGTTCCCCTCCAGACTGATCTCAAAACTCCAAATCAGCTCCACCCTCTGCACCTGGATCCTCAGCTTCGTGACCCATAGATAGCAATCAATGAATATAGGCAATTGCCACCTCCTCCACACTGGACAACACCCACCCCCCCACCCCGCCAAGGGTGTGTTTTCAGCCCCCCAATGTACTTCCTGCACACCCACGACTGTTTTGCCAAATTCGGAGCAAATGCCATCTATGAGTTTGCTGACAACACAACTGTGGTAGGACAGATATCAAACAATGATAAGTCAGAATACAGAAAGGAGATAGAGGGCTTGGTGTCATGATGCAATGACAACAACCTCCCCCTCAATGTCAGCAAAACTAAAGAGCTGATCATTGTCTTCAGAAGGAAAGAAGCAGAATACACCCCCATCTACATCAATGGAGCGGAGGTGAAGAGTGTGGAGAGCGTCAGGTTCCAAGGTGTGACGATAACCGACAACCTGTCCTGGACTTTCTATGCAGATGCAAAAAGACACAACAACGCCTCTTCTTCGTCAGGTAAGTCAGGAAATCTGGTATGTCCATAAAGTCCCTCACCAACTTCTACAGATGCACCATTGAAAGCAAACTGTTGGGGTACATAACAGCCTGGTGTGGCAACTGCTCTTCCCAGGGCTGTAAGAAACTACAGATGGTGTGTGTACAGCCCAGACCATCTCTGAAGCTAACCTTCCATCCATAGAGTCTACATACATGTGTCATTAATGTGGAAAAGCTGCCAACATCATCAAAGGCTCATCTTACCCAGGAATGCTCTCTTCAACCTCTTCCATCAGGCAGAAGATACAAAAGCTTGAACTTACACACCCACAAGGTCAAGAGTAGCTTCTACCCTGCCATTATTGGACTGATGAATGGACTCTTTAACTTCAAATAATGTTGATCTTGTTAATGTTGATCTTGCCTAGCACACATCCTGTGCAGCGTAACTTATTTGCCTTACTCTGTCCAAGGTTTTTTTTCACCCTAAGATCTGAATGTCCTTGTTTACAATGATCTGCCTGTACTGTTTGTAAAAAAAAACTTCTCACTGTACTTAGGTACACGTGACCATAAATCAAAACAATCAATCAAAATGGCTTGTTATTGTATTTTAAATGCAAATTCATGAATAAACTGTCAGTGGATGCCCAGGTCAAGCCATGTACTGTTATGGAATAGATCAAACCACCTTAAAATATATCAAGGAGATAGCCTAGATCCTAAGTTTTATCTTATTTAAGGGCAAGTATAAGGCCCTGTGTTCCAAATGTGATTCAATTAGTTCACTACTAGATTTTAAGCAAACACATTTTATTCTTATAACACAGTTAAAATACAAACAAACAGAAACGAATTGGCATAACTAACTACATCGATGTGCTTAGCAAAGTAATATATGTCGCTTAATGACCAATCATCGACTTGTCGCAATATAGCAGCATCACGTAAACATAGAGACAGTAAGAACTGCCGATGCTGGAGTCAGGGATAACACAGTGTGGAGCTGGAGGAGCACAGCAGGCCAGGCAGCATCAGAGGAGCAGGAAAGCTGATGTTTCGGGCCGAGACCCTTCTGAAACATCAGCTTTCCTGCTCCTCTGATGCTGCCTGGCCTGCTGTGTTCCCCAGCTCCACACTGTGTCCCCCAGCTCCACACTGTGTCATCCCATAAACATACCTTTGGCAAAGGCAAACTCAGCAGATCAGATTTTCTCATGTGCTATCTCTAGTCCAGGAGACTGAAGCACCAGAAAATAAAAGAATCTAGCCACAGAGAGAGAACTCAAGCTTTTAGCTGCAGTAGAGAGAGCTGTAACTAGCAGCTTCAAACCACAACTCCAACTGAAAGCAAAACTAAAACCCTGGGACTGTGTGAGCCTGATTCCAAACACTCTCACCTCTTGTTTAGCATTAAAAAAATACTCATGGAGCTCAAAGCTGTTTACTCACTTCTTCCAAAGCAAATATTCCAGTTCCAGGTGATATTTACACTCCATAGAAGAAACAGCACAGAACAAATCCCTCTTAAAGGTACAAAGCACTCAATCCACTCAAAGGTCTGGCTAAACAAAAAGGTAACTTTTGCCTGGGGAATAAAAGTATTGTTCACACTATGTTATATTTATAGTTCTCTGGAGTCAAGAATTCAAGGATTTGTGATAATATCAAACTTTTCCCAATGTACAAAAATGATAATGTATGTTGAAAATACATTGGCACATATAGAGGGATCAACATTTTTAAAGCTGAAACCAGGGTTTTATAGTTTCATTTCATCCTGTGTTAGTGCTACATGGATCATCCTATTCAGTTGCTTCTTTCAAAATGACACCGATACAGATTTAATTGTTAAACTGAGGGGAATCATGATGATTTCTGAATATCATCCATTTATTTGTTTTTGGCTCTGGGAAGGTTGAGGAGACTGAATAGATGTTATTAAAATTAGTTTATGAGTTGGAAAATAATATTTCCTTTGTTGTAGTCTGTGACAAGGGGTCATCAATTTGAAATCCTCAATAAAAGTGGTTGAGAAAAATTGGATAAAATTCTTTAGAGAGCTGTTGGAGCATGGAATTTATCTTTTATATTGAAGTACCTGAAACCATCTTTTAAAGAAATGGTGAATAAACATTAGAAGCCACAGAAGATTTGGGATTATGAGAAGAGAGCAGTGCAATAAAATTCGTATTGAATTGCTCCTGCAAAAAGCTGACACAGGCACAATGGGTTTAATGGGTATTTCTATGATTTGTAACCCCCCACTGTATTTGGTCCTCGGCCTCGTATTTCTTTTTCATTTATCAGTGTAAAAGTAACAACAATTGGGGCCTGAGTGATGAATTATCTTTTTGTTTCAGATCTGATTTATGGGAAAGAAGCATCTCCCTCCCTATTGAGTTTTAAGTCCTATTTTACAGGCATCAGGATCCTAAAAACAAACAAACATGGAGCATTGCTGTGGACTACCACTAATTCAGCACATAAAGCATAATTTCAGTCAGAGAGGGTATGCGATACAGGAACTGGGAATCTGTTACAATAGTTTCTTAAGGTATACTTTTCAGAGTTTCTTTTTAATCTCAAAAACTGTTGAGTCTTTTTTCCCTTTTTATCTAAGGTAAGAATTGTAATTTACTATTACTTTTAATTTGGATCCTAAAGTGGACAATCCAGTTTATTATTGAAGCTAAAATAATAGTCAATAATAGTTAAAATGCATTAACTAATCAAAAGAAATATTTTTGAAACAATAACTGGCACCTATGGGACCAGGAATGTGCCAGTTGATCAAATATTCTGGATAATCAAGACGTCCACATATTCAAAGTAAAAACGCACACTAAGTAATCGAAACATAATGCAGGGTTACACACATCTCTGTTACACCTTATTTACGGCGCAAATCACTAAACTAATAATGCAACTTTGCTTTAAACAAAACTTACCGGCAGCGCGCTTTTTCACTCACAGCCAACTAACTACATGGACAACGCGGTAGATCATGGTATTTGTGGAAAAATTGACTCAAGGTTGAAACAACTGCTGATATTTCGTGTGGCCATTTGCTTGGACAACAACTATATTTACATTGAGGTAAACAAAGTAATAATCTACAATAATCGATTTGAATAATACAGTAAGCCTCACAGTACTTGAGGTACAAAGTTTTTGCCAGCTTGTCAAGGGTGCTGGTTCATAAGGTGCTGCTTGAAACAAAGCTTGCTGTAAGTAAACAAGAGAAAGCTGGGTTGGTTAGGTAGGATAGGTGGTTTGCTGTACTTACGGCATGTGAGAGTTTGTGAAGAACATTACACCAGCAGATAGCAATATCTGTGATCTGCCTGTATCTGAACTCAGAGTTGTTGGGCTGGAATTTGAGCTGTAGGCATTGTGACGTTTCAGAAAGATGAAGAGTGAGTTGGCTATTTTGTTCTAGAGAGCAGTCATACCCCTTAGAGTGCAGGTTCATAGTTCCTTGAAAGTGGAGTCGCACGTAGACAGAGTAGTGAAGACAGTGTTTGGTACACTTGCATTTATTGGTCAGTGCATTGACCATACAAATTGGGAGATCATGTTGCGGCTGTATGGGACATTGGTTAGGCCGCTTTCAGAATTGTGAGTGCAATTCTGATCTCCCTGCTAAAGAAAAGATATTGCGCAATTTGGCAGTGTTCAGAAAAGATTTACAAGAATGTAGCTGGATCGTAGGGTTTGTGCTCTCGAGAGAGGTTGAGAAGGCTGAGGTTTTTTTCCCTGGACTGTCGGAGGCTGAGGGATGACTTTATAGAGGTTCATAAAATCATGAGGGACATGGATAGGGTAAATAGCCAAGGTCTTTTTCCTGGGTGAGGAAGTCCAAAACTGGAGGGCATAAGTTTATATTGAGAGGGGAAAGGTTTAAAAAGGACATGAAGAACAACTTTTACAGAGAGAGTGTGGTGTATGTATGGAATGAGCTGGCAGAAGAAGTGGTGGAGGTGGGTACAATTACAAGATTTAAAGAATATCTGAATGAGTATATGAATGGGAAGGGTTTAGAGGGATCATATAAGCTGTCTGGTCAGTGCAGACCAGTTGTACTATCAGGTCTGCTTCTGCACAGTATGACCCTATGACTCTACAGCAGTTAAACGTCTCTCCAATATAATTGGAATTATTTAACCATGACATGTTAAATTAGCAAAAATCAAAAACTAAAGCAAAATAATGTAGCTGTAATAAGGACATATTCTGCACATGCACACATAGTATGGATCCAAATTCAGAGTCACAGGTCTGAGCAAAAGTATGAACTTACAATATCAGGGTTCTTAGCAGAGGCAGTAATGCAGAGACTTGAACAAACAGCTCTGCCAATCATCCAACCCAAACTTTGGGTCTGCTACGTGGATGACACCTTTGTCATCACGAAACAAAACAAATTAGAGGAAACCTTCAAGACCATCAATAATACCCTTTACTGGCATAACATTCACAAAAGAGGAGGAAAACAACAATAAACTGCCATTCCTAGATGTCACAGTAGAGCGAACAGTCAATGGGGAACTTCAAACCAGCGTCTACAGGAAAACAACACATACGGACCAAATACTGAACTACAGGAGCAACCATCCCAACACCCACAAACGAAGCTGCATTAGAACATTATTCCAACGAGCCACCACACACTGCAGCACAGAGGAACTACACAGAGCAGAGGAAAATCACCTATACAGCGTATTCAAAAAGAATGGGTACCCAATGAACACAGTCCGCCAATTCCTCAGCAATAAACCCAAACAAACAGACAAAACGGGCTCAGAAACCATAACCACTCTCCCCTACATCAAAGACATCTCGGAAATGACTGCCAGACTACTCGGACCTCTTGGCATCAGGGTAGCCCACAAACCCACCAACACACTAAAACAGCAGCTAATGAACTTAAAAGACCCTATACAGACAACAAGCAAAACGAACGTCATCTACAAAATACCTTGCAAGAACTGTGACAAACACTACATCAGACAAACTGGCAGAAAGTTAGCCACCAGGATACATGAACATCAACTAGCCACAAAACGACATGACCCACTATCACTCATATCCTTACATACAGATGAGGAAGGACACCACTTTGATTGGGACAACACATCCATCCTAGGACAAGCCAAACAGAGACACGCACGAGAATTCCTAGAAGCATGGCATTCCAACCAGAACTGCATCAACAAACACATTGATTTGGAGCCAATCCACCACCCTCTGAGAAAAAGAACAGGAAATGACATCACCAACCCAAGGAAACCTGAACAGATAAATAGAAAGCGGGACATAACACCAGCGCTTTGTCGGAGGCTCACTGATGATGTTACCTAGAATGGTGACGAAACGTCTGAAAACTAACCTTCCAGCTCAGCGAGCAAACTCACATCCAGAACCTCATCCTGAGCGACAAATCTTCTCAAAACTCGCTATGAACTTACAAACCCAGTATTCTGTGAGAGACTGAGGTTCTATTTCTGAACAGCAATGTCAATTTATGAAGAGAAGATAAAAAAGAACAGAAAGGCAACCATAAAGCAAATTGCTCAGTGTGGTAACTTTTTATTAAAGAAAAAGCCATGATAAATGCTGATGTAGGAAACTGGAGTAAAAAATGTTGACAATAGAATGTGAAGTGCAACAAGCTGCGCTTGTTAGGTATGCCATTTACAATACTTCAAGATAGATAAACTTTACAAAGCAGACCCTGAACTGGTTCTTTACATGATAGCTAATCCCAAATGTTTCCAATCTTCCTTTCAAACTCTTCAAAGTGCACATCAACTCTTCTCTGTCCAATTCTCTCACTTGACTGAAACTTATAGTTTCTTAATGAGGACCTTTGGCAGAAAAGTGTGGAGTTGCTATGTGCTCAACTTCAACTCATTTAGTTGATTTTATCAAGCTAATTTCTGCGGGTCGATAGATTCTTATATTAAAATATGTAAGTTAATGCACTTGTGAATTTTCTGTGGCCTGATTGAAGGCTTAAATCCAAAGCATTCATCCATCTTTCCTCCACAGAAATGTTGGTAGCTCCGATGTGATTTTTAGTTTTTTTTTGTTTCTTATGCAATTTGTGTTGGCGCTTTATTTGTTCAGTTGATTGTTAGATGCATCAAGTGTATTTTTACTCATGGATCAGGCTAAATGAGTGTGAGGAATTGTGAGCATTGGTTGCATATGTGCGGTTTAAATTCCCTGCAGTGTAGAAGATTAACAGATGGTTCTAACTGGGATGTTCTGGGAGTGATAGGGAGAAATGGCCTCTTTTGGAGGGAAATCATAGAACAAGGAGCCACGGCCTCAAGATTACAGCATGGGCCTTCGAGGGCAATGATAGCAAGAATGACTCCTTCATACAAAGTCCTGTGGAAATTTGGAGCTTATTTTTCCACAAAAAAGCTGTTCTTATGAGGACAATTGAAAATTCCAAACCTCAAAATTGCTATACTTTTGTTGGGGAAATAAAGTATATAGAAGCAAGGCATGTATCAGTCTTTGAAGTTAAGATATAGATTAGAATTATTCATTTAAATGATGAATAGACCTGAGGGGTTGAATGGCCCAGTTCTGGTGCATTGAATACCATCTGATACTGTTTCACTTGCAGATTTGATCTTGCTTGATTCATAAGTTCTTGTTTGCTCACAGACTTATTTGTCACCTAGTTTATCATTTGTAGATTAATGCCAATTTTCAGTAATATTGCATCCAAATTATTTCTGAAAATGCAAAATAACGGGCATCACAATGCCAAAAGATGCTTTACTCAAGAGTGAGCACAAAAAAAACATTAAAAATCAAAACGGGTCAGATAACATCTACTGAGAGAGAGCAAGCTACTGTTTTGAGTCGAGAGCATCCTCCATCAGAGCTGAGATAGGACTGCGATAAAGAGTCACCGAGCCTCCAAATGTTAGCTTACTCTCTCTCCATGGATGCTGCCTGACCCGCTGTGATCTCCAGCAATATTTTCTTTTGGTACTGATTCCAGTATCTGCAGTGATTTGCTTCTTTACTCGGCAGCATTCCTTTCAAAACTAAGTTATCACCTCCTCTAGAACAGGGGAATAAGTTAAATGCTTATACAGCACTATCATCAACAGTAGTTCTTCAGTTTATTTTTTCAAGGCATCATCGTGAAGATCAATAATTCTTTCACAGTTAAGAACATGTCATCTAAGTCCAGTAAGTTGCATTTGATTGTCTGACACAAAGCTGAGCAACAACCTGATTTAAAACCTTCAAGCCAGCAACTGTTTTTGTTGGTTAATAGATTTATGGAATGCAGGGATTTTGACCAAGGCATTGTTTCTTGTAGAAAATTAATGTGGTTGAAAATTGTGAAAGCTTCACAGAGGGGTCCATCCATCTTGCCTTGGGTTAGATGAATGCAGCCTATCAGGTAATGCAATGGAAATATGCATTAAAAATTCATTGGTCTTAAATTGAGTTTATCTCTTTCCCTCACTCTTTGGCCGTTTCTTGTCTAAACACATTAAATAATGCAGAGCATTATTTTGTTTGCCCAATTGACGTGTGTACAAAAATTGCTAAAGTTCAGTTAGAGATTAAACTGACGATATAAAGGCCACTTCTTTGTAAATATTTAGGGGAGAACGGAAAGGAAGTAGAGAAAATCTGAAAAAGCTCAGAGCCGGAAACTGACGTTTCAGTCAAATTGCCTGATTTTTTTGTTTAGCTATTAGGTGGGATTCTTTATTTTGAAAACATATTGCTACTTTCTCTTCTGAAGATTAAAATAATGACGGAATCCACTTACCCCATCCAGTTGGTTTCTGACAGCAAGGCACCTAGCTGCCTCACCAGAATGGTAGGAGGCCGTTCACCCTTCAAGTTGGTCCTGTTATTCAGTCAGATCATGATCGCCCTCAGCTCCAATCTACCCTAGTTCCAGTATCACTCAATAGCCTTTACATAACAAACACTGTAGATTCCATTCTTGAGAACTGTAGAATCCCTACAATGTGGAAGCAAGCCATTCAGCCCAAACAAGTCCACACCAACCCTGTGAAAAGTATTCCAGTCAGACCCACCCCCTACCCTATCCTGATCGCTCATGGCTAATTCACCTAGCCTGCACATCCCTGAGCAATTCACAATGGCCAGTCCACCCAACCTGTATGTCTTTGGACTGTGGGAGGAAACCAGGGCACCCAGAGGAGATGCATGCACTCACAGGAATAAATTTCAAACTCCGCACAGGTCGTCGCTCGAGAGTGGAATCGAACTCAGGTCTCTGGCTCTGTAAGGTCGCAGTGCTAACCACTGAGTCACCGCGGTTCCTCAATGGAGAGTCCACTGTTCTAAGTGTTATCAGACTTTTGGAATAAAGAGTTTCAGATTTTAATGGACGCTTGTGTGGTCAAAATAGTTGTGATTTCATTCCTAGGTGACCTGGATTTAAATTTAAGATTATATCCCCTCATTCTTGATTAATCCCATTGGAAGAAATAGTTTCTTTGCATCTGACCCAACAAGTCCCTTTAACACTTGTTACAATCCCAGACAAGACTGCTAAATGAATGGTATGATCTTCCTAGGGACCAGTAACTATTTTGTTTAAAGTAGACAAAGTTTGAAATCCCAGGAGCTTAATAAGAAGACAGTTTTATATAAGGGCACTTTTGAACAAACAACATAACATTTGCAATGCAGAGTTAGAAAAATAAAGCAATTTACTGTACTCTGTTAGAAGTGGTGCACTGTTTTCTTTTCAAGTCCCACTTTTTCAATTAACACAGCAAATTTTGCAATTAATTCGGTTGGTTATGTGGCCAATTATATTGATTTCAGAATGTGTCTGACTCAACATTGACAACAACTGAGCTAGTTCTCTTCAGTTAGCAACAAAAAACTAGCTTATACCAAGAAAACCTACTCAGACAAATGTGTAAAGATTATTCACAACCAGTTTATATTAAGCAATTATATAAGAAAAACTAACACAAAAAAACTCTACTGAGTGTTATTTATAAAGTACTTTGGCCAAGTCATAGTGAAATGCATGAAAAATAGGGCACAGGTTGTCCCAAATTGTATTCTGAAGTTATTCCGCACATTCACCAACACCTGGCACTACAGTGTCTCTCTGGATTATTTGTAGTTGTCTAAATTTCTCTTGCTTCAGACAACGCTGTATAATCCAAGAAAATCTTCTACATGCATCGTCCCTGAGACATAAAGATGACTTTTGGTAGGTTTTGCGTTCACACACTGGTAGAGGAAGAGAGAAATACTTCTTACGCAGATTTCAAATCATGTCCCAAGAGTTCAAAAATGCAGAAGTCCTTATCCAATCATAAACTAGGTCCTGTAACCTCTCTCCGGAAGTTGTATGGACTGTATGACTCTATGCAGGCTCTTCTTGCTTCTTGTAGGCAGGACTGAATCTTAGCATTTTTGGGTGAGTCTGAGTTGTGTGCAGTTTTCCTTGGAGGGATTTCCACTGCCGAACTTAGCAATTTTCTCACTATATCTCACCAAATTGTCCTTGTTGACTACCTACCAGATTGCTGTGGCATCCCTCTTGTCCAATTCTAGCCCTGTTTAGCACACAGTACTTCTGAAACAACTCAACATTTAATAGGTGTCCTGGAATCCACTGATGTCCCTTGCATTTGTGCAATCTTTAAAAGCCCATTGTGCACATTGACAAACGGTAGATGGTGGAAGTCAGTGCCCTGCAATTTGGACAGGGTCCTGCGAGATGCCAACACAGGACGTCCTCCTCTCTAAGGGTTACCTAGGAATGATACCAGACATTACCAGATCATTCCAAGGATTCCAATCAGTTTAGTGCATCCTCAGCTGTTTGGAGGGATTCATATCATTGGAGGAATAGGGCGAATGGCCTTCACTATTCTGCCAATCACAAGTGTCGCCATCTTCACTCCAAAACATCACACCTACTCTATCTGTGCTACATTACCTATCTCTCCCTAAAGCTCATTCCATACCACTCTCTCTGTTGGCTGTAATGTCTTTTCATGCTCACTGTCACTGACCTGAGCCCCTGGCACCATTAATTCTGCATGCCCTCTGTGCTGCGCAGGACTAGCAGGACCCTGCCCAAATTGCAGGGCATTGACTTCCGCCATCTACCATTTCCAGGCAAATATCAGGAAAGGTGCTTGTCTGGATGCACAATGGGCTTTTAAAGATTGCACAGATGCAAGGGACATCAGTGGATTACAGAACACCCATCAAATGCGGAGTTGTTTCAGTGGAAGTGTGTGGTTTGAATATTACTTCCCACTTTTCAGGCTGAGCCTGTATATTGTCCAGACCTTATTGCATTTGAACATGGACTGCTTCAGTATCTGAGGAGTCACAAATAGCGCTGAATGTTGTGCAATCTCTTGTGCAATCTTTGACCTTATGATGGAAGAAAGGGCATTGATGAGACAGCTGAATATGGATAGAGCAGGAAAACCATTCCTGAGGAACTTTTGCAGAGATTACTTGGAGCTGAGATGGCTAATCTCCAACAATCACAACCATCTTCCTATGTACATGGTATGACTCCAACCAGTGGAGGGCTTTCCCCGTGTATCCTATTGATCCCAATTTTACTAGGACTCCTTGATGACACAATTGGTTGACTGCAACCTTAATGTCAAGGGCCATCATTCGCACCTCATCTCTTGAATTCAGATCTTTCATCCATGTTTAAGACATGGCTGTAAAGAGATCGGGAGCTGAGTGGCCCTGGCAGAACCCAAATTGAGCATCACCGAGCAGGTTATTGCTGAGCAGGTGCTGCTTGATAGTCCTGTTGATGACACTTTGAATCACTTTACTGATGATTGAAAGTAGGTTAATGCGGTGGTAATTGGCTGGATTGGATTTGTCCTGCTTTTTGTTTACAGGACATACTTGAACAATTTCCTGAATGTTGATGCCAGTGTTCTAGCTGTACTGGAGCATCTTGGCTAGGGGAGCGACAAATTCTGGAACAGAATATTGTCACGGCCCATAGCCTTTGCAGTATCCAGTGCATCCATCCAATTCTTGATATCACATGGAGTGAAATGAATTTCAATGAAGATTGGCATTTGGGATGTTGGGGACAACTGGAGTAGGTCAAGATGAATTATCCACTTGGCATTTCTGGCTGAAGCTTGTTATAAATGCTTCAGCCTTATCTTTTGCACTGATGTGCTTGACTCTTCCATCACTGATGATGGGAATATTTGTGGAACTTCCTCCTTCGGTGAGTTGTTTAACAGTTCACTACCATTCACAATTGGATATGGCAGTACCTCATAGCTTAGATCTGATCAATTGGTTGTGGGATTGCTTCACTCTATTACTTGCTGCTTATGAGTTTGGCATACAAGCAGCCCTGTTTGGTAGCTTCACCAGGGTTACACTTCATTTTTAGGTATGCCTGGTGCTGCTCCTGGCATGCTCTCCCACACTCTCCACTGAACCAGGGTTGATCCTCTGGCTTGATGGTATTAATTGAGTATAAGATATGCTGGGCCATGAGGTTACAGATTGTGCTGGAGTACAATTCTGCCGTTGTTGATGGTTCACAGTGCCATGGATGCTCAATCTTGAGTTGCTAGAGGATGCTCAATCTTGAGTTGCTAGATCTGTGTGAAGTCTGTCCCATTTAGCACGGTGATAGTGCCACACAACACGATAGAGGTTATTCTCAGTGTGAAAGCAGGGCTTTGTCTCCATAAGGACTGAGCAGCGTTTGCTCTAGCCAATACAGTCATGAACAGATGCATCTGCAGCTGGCAAATTGGTAAGGACAAGGTCAAGTATGTTTCCCCCTCTTGCTGGCTCCCTCACCAACTGCCGCAGACCCAGTCTCGCAGCTATATCCTTTAGGACTCGACCAGCTCGATCAGTGGTACTGCTACCAAGCCACTCGGGGTGGCAGACATTGAGATCACCAACCTAGAGTACATTTTGTGCCCTTGCCATCCTCAGTGCTTCCTTCAAGTGTTATTCAATGTGGAGGAGTACTAATTCACCAGCCAAGGGAGCATATGATTAGCAGCAGGAGGTTTTCTTGCCAAGTTATGGTGCAGGAGGTCATTCAACCCATTGCGCTTATACCAGCATCATTACTTAGTGCCAATTTCCTGTTTCTACCACACACCCATGCACACTATTTTTACACAAATGATCATCCAAAGCCCTCTTAAATGCCTGAGTTGAATCTACCTCCACCACACTTTCAGGCAGTGTATTTCAGACCCTAATGACTCGCTGTGTGATAAAGGTTTTCCTCACTTCACCTTGGTAGGGATGACCTTATAGAAGTTTATAAAATCATGAGACCTGTAGAGAGGGCAAATAGTCAAAGTCTTTTTTTCTCAGGTTGGGAAGTCCAAAACTAGAAGCATTAATTTAAGGTGAGTGAGGAAAGATTCAAAAGGCACCCGAAGGACAACATTGTTATACATAGGGTGGTGCATATGTGGAATGCATTGCCAATGGGAGTGGTAGAGATGGGTACAATGTAACATTTAAAAGACATTTGGACTGATACCTAGATTGGAAAGGTTTAGAAGAAAATACGCCATATGCAGGTAAATGAGGCTGGTTCTGTTTTTGGAAACCTGGTCAGAATGTGTGAGTTGGTCTAAAGGGTATGTTTCCATGCTGTATGACTCTATGACTCTATGAGTCTCTGACTCGAAGATCCCACATATGAGAGGTCACACATTCCACCAGCCGACCTCACTTGCCTTGAATGAAGCTTGAACTTACTTCATATTACTTGTTAACTTTTCTAATTCCTTTACCTGAGCTTTAGTTTTTTTAATCTTATTCTTTGAGTTTTACTTAGTCCCTGTGCTTCTCAGTTAATCCCTTAACAATAATACACTTTTCTAAATTACTGCTGGTAATATTGTTATTGCTCCTTTTACAAGTAGGAACAGTTCCCTATCTACTCATAAACTTTTCAAGGTAATAGGATGCATATTTGAAGAGAACTAATGTGCAGGTTCTGGAGATAAAACCTGGAACATGGTTTAAGTTATACAGCTCATTTAAATAGCAGCACATGCAGACACAGTGATGTCCAAATGTCTTGATCCATGGAATATGATTCTAAGGCATGTCTCTAATTCAGGTTCACTACGCTATTTCCCACTCCAACGTTCTAGGATATTCCCTGAAAATTAGCATCTGCAGGTTTTTTAAAGCTGAAGTGTAGTATTATCCATTACATTCCTAAAATGTTTTCCCCTTGGTCTTTCCCTAGAATTTTCAATTTCTAATTAAATTCGAATTTTGGCTATCATTCACTGAAGTTGCTTAAATGAAGAACAAACTTTTAAAGTTCTTATTGTGCTGACACTTTTATTCAAGTTCCTGAAATGTTTCAGAATTTCTCGGAGGCAGCCAAAGTAATGGAAAGGAACATGATGTTGCACTGATGCTTCTGGTGCTTCACTTTAATGTCTTTGATATGCTGAGTAGGTTTGATTTAACAATGCTGAAAGCGTCTGAATACAAACGCACTGGGATTACATACCCAATGCTTGTTTGTGTGTGTTTCATCAATGTGTTTACTGACAAGCAACTTTAATACAAGAGATACCAAGTGAAAGAGGCAGGTGTGTGTAAGCTGCTAATGTTTGCAATTAAGCCAGCAACGTTATTTGTCTATTCCTATGTCCTTGAGAGCAATGAAAATGTAATTGTAGTCGATGTGCAAATAGCATTGCTATAAGCAAGTTAATTTCTAGCAAGGGCAGAGAGTTCCTCCAGTGTAATTTGATTTAGCTTCTGAAAGCAAAATAGATGGCATAGACCGTCTGTCAATTTGTGAAGGTAAGCAAAGTGGAGAGTAAAGAACAAACTTCATTTCCAAAAGATAATGAGCAAATTTCACCAATAGCTAGTGTAAAAGATATTTGAATTTATATTGTGAGTTTTACAGCCCTCAGAGCTTTACAATCAATAAAATGATTTTCAAGAGTAGTCATGGCTCTAAAGTTAGAAACACAGCAGCCAGATTGTGTTCATCAAGATTCCACAGGCAGCAACCAGATCAGAAACAGATAACCTACTCTATTTATAGTTGTTGAGGTGCAAATATTGGCCAGGACAGTATACAGACAACTTTAACTCGAGCATGTATACACCTGACAAGAAAGTAGTTAGGTTGCAGAAAATAACCTGCAATATTATCTGAATGTTGAAGGAACTGAGGATGCCGGAAATCAGAATCAAAAACAGAAATTGCTGGAAAAGCTTCGCAAGTACGATACCATCAGTGGAGACAAATCAGAGTTAACTTTTCAGGTCCAGCGACTCTTCCTCAGAAAGCTGCAATATTGTCTGTTGTATCATAATTACACAAGTGTAACAAAACATTGTAGAGCATCCACATTGCGAACAATTCTGACTCAGGTGCATGGCGTCCACAATTAAAATAAAGCATTAATGGTCTGGTAATCGAAAATTGTCTTATCTTGCATTTAGTTTGAACGTCCAGTCATTCTTCCATGCCAATTTTATCTCCCTTTATTAAAAAGATAGAACTATGGGCTGCATTTATGTCACATTTGAAAAATAAACATTCTTCGGTGGGGCTAGTTGATTATACAGGGGTTCTCCTCATCCAACATTTCGAATTACACAGCGCAGAAAGAGGCCATTCAACCCAGCATGTCTCAGGTAGCTCTCTGGCACAGCTATTTGATTCAAACAACACCTCTGCTCTTTCTCCTCACTCTCACAAATGCTAAATTTGCAGTTAATATTCAAATCTCCTTCAAAAGTTACAACTAAACTTGCTTTCATAATCCTTTTAGACAATGCATTCCCCATTGTAACAATTTGCTGCAGATTATAAATTGCCTCCTTTCCTCATCCTGGGTTTATTTCAATTTCGAACACCTGGCAAGAATTGTAGATTTAGCAACACTCTTAGGGTGGATTTCAGACGTCCTGCTGTGTCATGAAGCTCCCTCTATTGTAACTCAACCTGAAACTAACAATAAAAAATTAACTACTAGTCTGTCTTCCCTATTTCATAAATAAACCATTTTTTTGACAATGTCTGGTAATGTTTTTCAATCAGAAAGCATCTCGGATGCTGTTGATGTTTTGGAACGTAAGAACTAAGTTGAGAAATTTCTGTAATGGAGGTGTTTCTTGACATACGAAAGATCACTGGCCAGAGATATACCAGGTCTGCGAGTCAAGTATTTGTCCTATTTGCCACTGCTGGGATCTCGTGTAATGAGCCATCTCCGCAAAGTGGATGGAACAGGGTGAGGGCTGTTTGAGGTATATTGCTGCCACCAATATTTCCTTGTCTACAATGTTTTTAGAACCTATCTTTATCGCTGTAGAGATTAGACTGCTGCTCAATCTAAACTGAAGAGGCACTAGTTTTAATTTTGCAAGATGGTTTATTACATGACGACTGCAAGTATGGTTTACATTACTCAGAGATCGCAAGAGCTGCAGATGCGAGAGTCTGAGTCAATACTGTGTAGAGCCGGAGGCAGCATCAGAGGAGCAGGGCAGTTGATGTTTCTTCATCAGGACTGATAGCGGTTGTCACGGTTTGGGCCAAATTGGGGTGGTCTGACCATTGTTGGGAGTGCATTGGGGATGCTTCAGTTGCTTAGGCAGGCTCTGAAAAAGGAGATGTGGCTGTAGGAATGGGTTTGTTTCAGTATGTGGTCAAGGAGCTTCAGGGCAGTGGAAATCACCAGTGTGTTGCAGTGGGAGAGAGATCCACCGAGGTCTTTCTGGAGGGAGAACAACTTCAAGGTGGGTATCCTTGGAAGAGGCTTCGATGTAGGGGTATAAGTCACCCAGAAATAGCAAGAACTGCAGATATGGGGTCAGAATCAAGACAGTGTTGAGCTGGAGGAACACAACAGGTCAGGCAGCATCAGAAGAGCAAGAGAGTCGACGTTTTGGGTCTATTTATATGGGCCCATTTTTGAAGAACGGCCCCGACACAAAATGCTGCCTGGCTTACTGTGTACCTCCAGCTGCACGCTGTGTTATCTCATAATTACAAAGGACTCTTTGGAGCTGTGTAGAATGCACCTGCTCTCTGCAAAGGCTAACGTAGAAATCTGCCATCACCCAAAGGCTGTGTGCAACATTGTCAGATTGGGTAGAGCCAATGTGGCTTCAATATTTGTTCTTTCAGGCCATTATCTAATGAAATAGCAAGAGTAGGGTAAGATGGTGGGTGGGTGTAAATTGAAAAACACAGATTCGATGTGTTTGCTATGGCAATGCCACCAAATGTTACAGGTATGAGAAAGTTGAAGAGCGGACACCTTACTATGATGTGGAGAGATACGAACAAAGCATGTTTAGAAGGCAATAAAATGTGTTTAAATGAAATTGACTGGAAATTTACCATTTAGTTATCATTTCATGATCAGTGCATGATAGTAACTGGTCTTCAGAGCCCCACATGCTTCAAATTAGCAACCAGAGAAACCTTCAGTTCTGAAGAGGAATCATATAGAACTCAGCTTGTTAATTCTGTTTCTCTCTGCCAGACATGCTGAGTTCCTCTGTTAATAAAATGTGAGGCTGGATGAACACAGCAGGCCAAGCAGCATCTCAGGAGCACAAAAGCTGACGTTTCGGGCCTAGACCCTTCATCAGAGAGGGGGATGGGGGGAGGGAACTGGAATAAATAGGGAGAGAGGGGGAGGCGGACCGAAGATGGAGAGTAAAGAAGATAGGTGGAGAGGGTGTAGGTGGGGAGGTAGGGAGGGGATAGGTCAGTCCAGGGAAGACGGACAGGTCAAAGAGGTGGGATGAGGTTAGTAGGTAGCTGGGGGTGCGGCTTGGGGTGGGAGGAAGGGATGGGTGAGAGGAAGAACCGGTTAGGGAGGCAGAGACAGGTTGGACTGGTTTTGGGATGCAGTGGGTGGGGGGGAAGAGCTGGGCTGGTTGTGTGGTGCAGTGGGGGGAGGGGATGAACTGGGCTGGTTTAGGGATGCAGTGGGGGAAGGGGAGATTTTGAAACTGGTGAAGTCCACATTGATACCATATGGCTGCAGGGTTCCCAGGCGGAATATGAGTTGCTGTTCCTGCAACCTTCGGGTGGCATCATTGTGGCACTGCAGGAGTCCCATGATGGACATGTCATCAAGAGAATGGGAGGGGGAGTGGAAATGGTTTGCGACTGGGAGGTGCAGTTGTTTGTTGCGAACTGAGCGGAGGTGTTCTGCAAAGCGGTCCCCAAGCCTCCGCTTGGTTTCCCCAATGTAGAGGAAGCCGCACCGGGTACAGTGGATGCAGTATACCACATTGGCAGATGTGCAGGTGAACCTCTGCTTAATGTGGAATGTCATCTTGGGGCCTGGGATGGGGGTGAGGGAGGAGGTGTGGGGACAAGTGTAGCATTTCCTGCGGTTGCAGGGGAAGGTGCCGGGTGTGGTGGGGTTGGAGGGCAGTGTGGAGCGAACAAGGGAGTCACGGAGAGAGTGGTCTCTCCGGAAAGCAGACAGGGGAGGGGATGGAAAAATGTCTTGGGTGGTGGGGTCGGATTGTAAATGGCGGAAGTGTCGGAGGATAATGCGTTGTATCCGGAGGTTGGTAGGGTGGTGTGTGAGAACGAGGGGGATCCTCTTGGGGCGGTTGTGGCGGGGGCGGGGTGTGAGGGATGTGTCGCGGGAAATGCGGGAGACGCGGTCAAGGGCGTTCTCGATCACCGTGGGGGGAAAGTTGCGGTCCTTAAAGAACTTGGACATCTGGGATGTGCGGGAGTGGAATGTCTTATCGTGGGAGCAGATGCGGCGGAGGCGGAGGAATTGGGAATAGGGGATGGAATTTTTGCAGGAGGGTGGGTGGGAGGAGGTGTATTCTAGGTAGCTGTGGGAGTCGGTGGGCTTGAAATGGACATCAGTTACAAGCTGGTTGCCTGAGATGGAGACTGAGAGGTCCAGGAAGGTGAGGGATGTGCTGGAGATGGCCCAGGTGAACTGAAGGTTGGGGTGGAAGGTGTTGGTGAAGTGGATGAACTGTTCGAGCTCCTCTGGGGAGCAAGAGGCGGCGCCGATACAGTCATCAATGTACCGGAGGAAGAGGTGGGGTTTGGGGCCTGTGTAGGTGCGGAAGAGGGCGTAACCTACAAAGAGGCAGGCATAGCTGGGGCCCATGCGGGTGCCCATGGCCACCCCCTTACTACTCTGTTACTATTTTAACCTCACTGCGAAGCCTCTTCCAGGGATGCCTAACCTGAAGAAGTTACCCTCCTCCCTCCGGACCAACCTCAGGGAATCTCTCTCCCATTGCAACTCTCTTGTAATCTCTTCGGCCTTGAAACTGCTCGACCATGTCCTGAAGCAAACCAGGTACCACAGCCACATCACCTTTCTCAGCACCTGCCTACGGAACCAGATCATCCCCAAGGGACTACAGTCCACATTTCAGCCTTCCCAATTTGGCCCCAACCGTGACCACCTCTACACCCAGAACATTCAGACCCTTCAGAAGCGGTTCTCCCTGCGAGTCCTGAAACAGACACTCGCAGCCATGCGCCGGCACCTCCAGGCACTGCAATCCAGCCTACCCCAGCTCAGAGCCTCCCTCTCCCAGACCTGCAAAGGACCCCTGCTGTTTTTTATCCTCCGCAGGATCCACAGACTGAACACCCAGTTCCACTCAGCTTTACTGGACACCAAAAATCGTAAGTACAACCAACTCACGGGCCCCTGCCACCCACAAGAGGATTCCTGTACCTCCCAAATCCCGACTCTGTCCCTGCCCCTCCCCCACCATGCACCCGCCGCCATTGACCATGAGGACACGGCCGGAGACCCCACCGATGACGTCACATCCGCCTCCGCCGGCCACAGAACTTCCGGAACCGCTGCTGCAGTCACCACCTCCACGTCCAGATACTACAGCCCACACACCACCCTCACCGCAGCTGCTGCCGCCCACCCCGATCCTCCAACCGCCGACGGAACCCCGCCCACGCTCGACGCCGACGGAACCCCGCCCACGGCCGACGCCGACGGAACCCCGCCCACGGTCGACGCCGACGGAACCCCGCCCACGGCCGACGCCGACGGAACCCCGCCCACGGCCGACGAAACCCCGCTCACAGCCGACGGAACCCCGCCCACGGCCGACGGAACCCCGCCCACGGCCGGCGAAACCCCGCTCACAGCCGACGCCGACGGAACCCCGCCCACGGCCGGCGAAACCCCGCTCACAGCCGACGCTGACGGAACCCCGCCCACGGCCGACGGAACCCCGCCCACGGCCGACGACCTCATCGCTCCGCCCACAACCTCCACAGCCAGCAACCCCAGAGAAGACAGCCACACTGAGCCCTGCCGCATCTTCACCATCCCCCCAGACCTCCCACTGACTGAGGATGAACGGTCAGTCCTTAGCAAGGGGCTCACCTTTGTCCCCCTACAACCACACATCAACGAATACCAGTCACGGTCGGACATAGAGCAGTTTTTCCGCCGTCTTCGCCTCCATGCCTACTTCTTCAACCGGGAACCCAACCCTCCTTCCACTGACCCCTTCACCCGCTTCCAACACAAGTCCTCCTCCTGGACACCACCCCCAGGCCTCCTACCCTCCCTCGACCTCTTCATCTCCAACTACCGTTGAGACATCAACCGCCTCAACCTCTCCGCCCCTCTCACCCACTCCAACCTCTCCCCCGCAGAACGGGCAGCCATCCGCTCCCTCCGCTCCAACCCCAACCTCACCATCAAACCCGCAGACAAGGGTGGCGCAGTGGTAATATGGCGCACTGACCTCTACATCGCCGAGGCCAGACGCCAACTCTCCGACACCACCTCCTACCACCTCCTCGATCATGACCCCACACCCGAGCACCAAACCATCATCTCCAACACCATTCATGACCCCATCACCTCAGGGGACCTCCCACCCACAGCCTCCAACCTCATTGTTCCCCAACCCCGCACGGCCCGTTTCTATCTCCTTCCCAAAATCCACAAACCTGCCTGCCCTGGTCGACCCATCGTCTCAGCCTGCTCCTGCCCCACCGAACTCATCTCCACCTATCTGGACTCCATTTTCTCCCCTTTGGTCCAGGAACTCCCCACCTATGTCCGTGACACCACCCACGCCCTCCACCTCCTCCAGGACTTCCAATTCCCTGGCCCCCAACACCTCATATTCACCATGGACGTCCAGTCCCTGTACACCTGCATTCCGCATGGAGATGGCCTCAAGGCCCTCCGCTTCTTCCTGTCCCGCAGGCCCGACCAGGCCCCCTCCACCGACACTCTCATCCGCCTAGCTGAACTCGTCCTCACACTCAAAAACTTCTCTTTTGACTCCTCCCACTTCCTACAGACTAAGCGGGTGGCCATGGGCACCCGCATGGGCCCCAGCTATGCCTGCCTCTTTGTAGGTTACGTGGAACAGTCCCTCTTCCGCACCTACACAGGCCCCAAACCCCACCTCTTCCTCCGGTACATTGATGACTGTATCGGCGCCGCCTCTTGCTCCCCAGAGGAGCTCGAACAGTTCATCCACTTCACCAACACCTTCCACCCCAACCTTCAGTTCACCTGGGCCATCTCCAGCACATCCCTCACCTTCCTGGACCTCTCAGTCTCCATCTCAGGCAACCAGCTTGTAACTGATGTCCATTTCAAGCCCACCGACTCCCACAGCTACCTAGAATACACCTCCTCCCACCCACACTCCTGCAAAAATTCCATCCCCTATTCCCAATTCCTCCGCCTCCGCCGCATCTGCTCCCACGATAAGACATTCCACTCCCGCACATCCCAGATGTCCAAGTTCTTTAAGGACCGCAACTTTCCCCCCACGGTGATCGAGAACGCCCTTGACCGCGTCTCCCGCATTTCCCGCGACACATCCCTCACACCCCGCCCCCGCCACAACCGCCCCAAGAGGATCCCCCTCGTTCTCACACACCACCCTACCAACCTCCGGATACAACGCATTATCCTCCGACACTTCCGCCATTTACAATCCGACCCCACCACCCAAGACATTTTTCCATCCCCTCCCCTGTCTGCTTTCCGGAGAGACCACTCTCTCCGTGACTCCCTTGTTCGCTCCACACTGCCCTCCACCCCCACCACACCCGGCACCTTCCCCTGCAACCGCAGGAAATGCTACACTTGTCCCCACACCTCCTCCCTCATCCCCATCCCAGGCCCCAAGATGACATTCCACATTAAGCAGAGGTTCACCTGCACATCTGCCAATGTGGTATACTGCATCCACTGTACCCGGTGCGGCTTCCTCTACATTGGGGAAACCAAGCGGAGGGTTGGGGACCGCTTTGCAGAACACCTCCGCTCAGTTCGCAACAAACAACTGCACCTCCCAGTCGCAAACCATTTCCACTCCCCCTCCCATTCTCTAGATGACATGTCCATCATGGGCCTCCTGCAGTGCCACAATGATGCCACCCGAAGGTTGCAGGAACAGCAACTCATTCCGCCTGGGAACCCTGCAGCCATATGGTATCAATGTGGACTTCACCAGTTTCAAAATCTCCCCTTCCCCTACTGCATCCCTAAACCAGCCCAGTTCATCCCCTCCCCCCACTGCACCACACAACCAGCCCAGCTCTTCCCCCCCACCCACTGCATCCCAAAACCAGTCCAACCTGTCTCTGCCTCCCTAACCGGTTCTTCCTCTCACCCATCCCTTCCTCCCACCCCAAGCCGCACCCCCAGCTACCTACTAACCTCATCCCACCTCTTTGACCTGTCCGTCTTCCCTGGACTGACCTATCCCCTCCCTACCTCCCCACCTACACCCTCTCCACCTATCTTCTTTACTCTCCATCTTCGGTCCGCCTCCCCCTCTCTCCCTATTTATTCCAGTTCCCTCCCCCCATCCCCCTCTCTGATGAAGGGTCTAGGCCCGAAACGTCAGCTTTTGTGCTCCTGAGATGCTGCTTGACCTGCTGTGTTCATCCAGCCTCACATTTTGTTATCTTGGAATTCTCCAGCATCTGTAGTTCCCATTATCTCTGATGCTGAGTTCCTCTAGCTGTTTTTGCTTTTATTTTAGGTGGCCTTTTACCACTGTCTCTGTCAGCCGTTCCAAAAGGCAACATTCTCAGAGGGGAAGAATGAAGAATAGAGACTTAGATGACCAGCAGCAGGTGTCTCTAAGAATGCAACCACTAACATGGGTGAGGGTGGGGTGTGGTGGAAGTAAGGATGGGGGATTCTGCAGTGCGCTATGGCACTTGGTCTTTAGACAGTACTAAGGAGTAGGCTTCAGGGATAGTAGAAGGCAAAGATGGTACTAGAATAGAGGGGAGACCATTTAGCATTCAGCTGATCAGACCAGTCTTCAAGCCACCCCCAAAGAAGATGAGGTGCAGAGCAGAGAAGGCAACGATCTGGCAGCGGGAATAGCTAGAGGACTAGCCTCTGGACGGCATACCAGCCTCTGGATGGGCATACCGGCCTGTAGATGGTTATGCCAGAGAATTGTACAAAGGGCATGCTGCTCCCCATCAATAGGAGAGAGTCTATTAGACAAGGCTGGATTATCTGCAAATGTCCCAAGTCCTACAATGTGATAGTCCTATGACACTACTGTTGATTTATGTGCCATGCTACATGGTAGGTTAAGGCCTATGTTTTAATATAAACCTATGGTTTTTGGCAGGAATCTCAAGCTCTCTATTTACTGTTACCCTAGCCCCTTCAACAATGGAGCACACAATTCCATGCACCATCATTTGAAGCAACATCCAGGCCCTAGAGGTGAGAGCAGTATTTGGTTGGGCGAAGTGTATGTTTCCATGCTGTATGACTCTATAACTCTTTGGAGACTCACGCAAATGGTGCAAAGCCTCCTTTGAACAGCTTGTGCTGTGGCCCCTGGATTCCATGGTGTGGGGAAAATGCTAGGGGTTACCTTAAAATTGCTGACATCCTATTCGATCTCCGTTCAGGTTGGAACAGGCCAGGGAGATGTGTCTGTTAGTGCTGTGGGGGTAAGATTAGGGCCTGCCTTGTCTTTACAGCTGGAGGAGAAATGCCAGGAGGCATCACTGAAACATGGCACCGTCTTACTATGCCATTAGCAGCAATCTCAAAATGATCTCTTTGGGTCCTTTGGACAGCGAACTGGAATCTTTGGTACTGTTATTGAAGCAATCTTGAGGATTAAGACAGCACTGCGACATAGAGCTAGGAGCCCTTTGAAAGATGGCACCAGCACCTGCCTTTCAATCAGGAGATACTGCCACTGGCATCATGACTCTCACTCCCTCAAAACTCCCCCCAACCCCTCGACTCATCAGTTGGCAGCTGGCAGAAAGCAGAGAGTGTGCATGCATGACTCTGTTTCAGATTAATGCCATGTGATGAGTGAGGCCCTGCAGGGGCCTGTACTAGGCTTCCAGCTCTTCACAATTTATTTCAATCACTTAGACAATGGTATTGAAGGCATGGTGGCTAAATTTACAGCTGGCTCAAAAATAGGTAGGAAAATATGTTGTGAAGTTGACTTAATGAGGAAGCAGATCAAGTGATAGATTAAGTGAAACAGCAAAAAAATGGTCGAGAGAAGTATAATGACAGAAATTGTGTACTGTTTACTTTAGCAGGAAAAATAAAAAAGATAAGTACAACTTAAAAGGAGAGTAATTGTAGATGTGCGTAAGGTATCCTAGTGCCACAAAAAGATAGTGTACAGTTACAGCATATAATCAGGAAGGGTCTTCAAATGCCATCATTTATTATCATAGAATCCATAGAATCCCTACAGTGTGGAAACAGGCCCTTCAGTCCAACAAGGCCACACCAACGCTTGGAGCATCCCATCCAGACCCAACCTCCTATAACCCACCTAACCTACGCATCCCTGAACGCTACAGGCAATTTAGCATGACTAATCCACTTAAGCCTGCACATCTTTGGACTGTGGTAGGTAACTGGAGTGCCTGGGGTAAACCCACGCAGACACAGGGAAAATGCATAAACTCCATGCAGACAGTCTGCTGGGGCGGAATTGAACCTGGGTCCCTGGCGATGTGAGGCAGCAACACTAGCTCCTAAGCCACGGTTTATTACGAGAAGAGCTAGACAGTGTTGAATAGTGTTAAAGACCAAAAGAACTGCAGATGTTGTAAATTAGAAGCAAAACAGAAATTGCTGGAAAAGCTCAGCAGGTCTGGTAGCATCAGTGAAGAGAAATCAGAGCTAACCTTTCGGGTCTGTGGAAGGGTCGCCAGACCCGAAAACATTAACTCTGATTTCACTTCACAGACGGCGCTAGACCCGCTGAGCTTTTCAAGAGAAATTAGAGTTAACATTTTGGGTCTGTTCGGGTCTGAGGAAGGGTCATCGGACCCGAAAATGTTAGCTCTGATTTCTCTTTACAGATGCTATCAGACCTGCTGAGCTTTTCCAGCAATTTCTGTTTTTGTTCTTGAATAGTGTTACAGCTTTGGCCTCCCTATTTAAGGAAGAATGTAAATGTATTGGATTCAGAGGAGATTTATATCCGATATTTGGAATATGAGGGAAGACAGTTTTGCAGCAAATTGTCGGTAAAGCTCAGCATGTCTGGCAGCATCTGTGAAGAAAAAATCAGAGTTAATGTTTCGGGTCCAGTAACTCTTCCTCAGAACAGACCCAAAACTCTGATTTTTTTCTTCACAGATGCTGCCAGATCTGCTTAGCTTTTCCAGCAACTTCTGTTGTTGTTCCTGATTTACAGATCCGCGGTTCGTTTGGTTTTTATTTTGTGTAGCAAATTGGCTTGTTTTCGCCAGACTTCATTAGGGAAAGCAGTGACTTGATTGAAGTTTGGAAGATCCTAAATGATATTGACAAGGTGGACATTGACAGGATGTTTCCGTTCATCTTTAATCCAGACCTAGGAGGCATTGTGTTAAAATTAGTATTGTCTTCTTAGGACAGAGATGAGGGAATTTCTTTTTTCTCTCAAAGAGTGGGGCAAGTTTGGAACTTACTGCCTCAGAAGGTGGAGGAGCAAAGGTCATTGAATATCTTTAAGAGGAAAATACATAGATTCTTGTTAGTCAAGGGAATCAAAGGCTATTGGTGAAATGAAATGTAGGATTTGGAACATAATCAGATCAGCTATGAATAGTATTGAATGTATCGAAGAGTAGAGCAGGCTTGAAGCACCAAATGACCTACTTCAGCTCCTAATTTGTATCCTAAAGTGTAACTAGTTGAATCCCATACCTGCCTGCAAGCTGTTAACTGGCTAACGACTGCATGATAATATTCAGCAGGTCACAGGTCACTCCTGCAGTGACCAGCAATGCCTGAGCAGAAGTTGGTCCACCAGTAAATGAGGGTGAACCATTTTCAATACATTACCCACTGGTTCGCACAATTGAATTTCCAAAACTGATTTCATTTTTAGCATCAGTACCAGGCCAGTGACAGAATAAGCCATCTTTGCAACCAGGCAAGCCATAAACATTAACAAAGTGTGAAGCTGATGCTGCTTGGCCTGCTGTGTACATCCAGCTTCACACTTTGTTATCTTGGATTCTCCAGCATTTGCAGTTCCAATTATCTCTGAAGCCATAAAGATTGACATGCAGAAAACCTCAGAACAATCGGGTACTTCAAGTCTGAATCAGGGGAAATTCTCTAAACATTGATACCTGTCTTGGGTAATAGCTGGATGAGTTTTGACCACAAATCCTGTTACTTGTAAAGTATGGAAGACATTTGGAAGACAAGTCACCCCATCCAAGATGGGTAATCTCCTAAACTTTGTTGGCACAACCAAAACATGCTGGACTGTAAGACTACTGCTAGTCAGAGTGGTTTTCTTCAAGATGACCAATCAATGAAATTTATGGTATTTCCACCTCTACCGTTATGTGGTAATGTGTATGGGTTGTTTGAGGTAGGTTGCATCGCCAATTCTCCTTCATCTTTACTTTGTCTTGGGCAAATCTAGTGATTTGTGATAAAGGACCCACCACTGTAGACTATCAACAGAATAAGAAACATTCTTAGATAACAAGATGGTTTATTGCATGAAAGCAGGAGCACATTTGGTTAGGTGTAATTATCAAGGCCTCGGAGAACTGGTTAAGATATGTATGCTCACTCCAAAGGCTTAAGTAGAACTCCTTGCCTCTGATTTGAGGACGTGTGATGTCAGTAGATGGATGGAGAAACTGTTTCAACAGCATTAATCTCTTCAAAACCATTCCCATACAGAACACATACTGAAAATGATTTCCAGCGCCGATTGTTACTGAAGCTATAAGGTAGAACTGACTTATAGCAACCAGCTGCCACACAACATGATACATAAATGGAGAAAATAACATTGTATTATAACCAAAGAACAACAGCAATAATTTATGAAGTCATTTATAAATTTGCTAAACAGTTTGCTGCTATGAAGTATCCCTGCTCTGCACTCCAGTATTCCTTCTATATAAGAAGCCTCCAATTGTTGCAGTTTATGGTGCAGTAGTCCATCAATTTTAACAAATTGAAATTGATCTCTGTGCTCAGCACTCGATGCTGTGAAACTGATAAGTGATTTCAGACTTCAGGCAAATCATGAGATTTCCATCATTAAGATTCAAGAGAAGAAAGGACGGTAAGAAATAAAGCAGCAAACTACCTTTACCATCTCAAGGGGTTAAAAGAGAAGAAACTAAGACCTGTTAAAGCTGCATAGTGGCACCCCATTGTAGTGACTATTGATTTCCCTTCCAAAACCTCAGTACCTCATTTGCTTCTCTCTTTAAAACATCCTTTTTCGACCAAGCTCACGTCTCCAGTTCTAATGTTTCATCAAGTTAATTCTTGTGTAAAGCATCCTGAGCCATTTAGTTATATTAAGAATGCAATATAATTTGATTTTGCTTAATAATACTTTTATAGTTAATCTGAAAATGCTTTGTAGTTTATGCATGAACAGCACTGAGTCATATTCCTTTCTCTCTGTCAGTTTGAAAGCTTTTAAGCAGGGTCACAGTGTTAGCGTGGAGTAGGCTGTTTAGGACTGAGATGAGGAAACATTTTTTGACTCAGAGGGTGGTTAATCTGTGGAATTTGCTTGCACAGAAGGCTGCGAAGGTCTGGTCACTGAGTATATTCAAGAAGGACAATTATAAATGTTATTGATATTAGAGGATTAAGGAATACGGAGAGAGAGTGGGAATACGACATTGAGAAAGACAATCAGCCACAATCCTATTGAATGACAGAGCAGACCCAAAGGGTGGAATGACCTACTCCTCCTCCTCCTGTTTTCTAATAAAATCAACTGGTCTATCTCTTTCAGCTGCAGGATAAACACCAGCCCATGTTTGGGATAGGGTGTTTAGGCTCAGAGTCTAAACTCTACAAGCTGTCAGAAATAAAGCTCCACTATTTCAAATTCTGTCATAAATTGGCGGACCCTCTGTGCTATTCATTGCAGTAAATTGGATACTGTCCATTGGCAAAGGAAGGACAGAGAAGCTGTTGTCCATGAATTATCAAAGTTGGTGATAGGTACAAGCCAATGAAATAATTCAGAGAGAGGTTTGCAACAAAATGTTGCCAGGGATGGTGAAATGTGTTTTTTTTGGCCCCTGGAGAGTAGTCATGTTAATCACTGAAATATCAAGAATATCTGGTCAAATATTATAGTGTATGTAAATTAAGTCACTGCATGAAGATAATGAGAGTACCAGCTTTCCAACTGTGGAGTTGTTAAGTTCTGGATTTTATAGTAAAGATCAAACATTTCTTCAATACGACCTTTAGGTTCTTCTTTTAACTTTTTAATTGTAAAGCATTTTAAGTTACAAACTTCTATTTGGAAGTTTCCACCAAACCTTTTTCTTCCTGATGTGGCTACTGCTCTCTGAACGCTCAGATTAATATAAACAAAATGAGATAGTTGCTGTGATTAGAATGCTTTCCAAACAATAAAGACCAAAGCTAGTTTTCAGTTCAGCTGTAACTTTATGTTCTGTCATTTTTAAAAATATTGTAGGTGCTGAGATTCTGATTTTTTTAAATAATTCATTTGATAATTATCTCCAATTATAATCTAGATGTGACAAGTTCCCTCAGTGAGGGTTCGATTTCATGTTGTTCTGTAACATAGCACTGTGCAAACAACCCTTGGCTTTACTGAAATGTTCCTTTCCTCAGCAGTTCTCCAATCCTGTCTTTGCTGTCACCAAATTGCTATGAGAATAGAAAGCTCTTCTCTTTCTCTCATAATAATTCCTGAGAGATACTTGCCTTATTTCATTCGTATGGTGCTGAACATTGAAATGAGTTGAGGCATTTTTAATTAACTAACTTTCAAAAAAACTCTATCGCCAGAATTGGTGTTTCGTTCCAATGGGATCAGGCTGTATAGTTGCAGTAGTTTGTGGAAGATATTTCTACAAGCTCTGTTTACTGGACATCTCATCACACAGAGGTGTACTCACACAGGGCACACTGAGTTACTTTATAATGTGAAACAGTGACTCTTCAGATAAACTGCAGGGAAGAGAGGAAGAGACAAAGTTGAAAAGGAAGGGTCCTAGAAGAGGCAAGTTGAACTGTCAAGAAAACAAAGTTGCAATTGTTTCGGCTACCACTGGGATTAAGTTAATGCATCATTATAACATGTACTCAGGAGAGCGTTTTCAAGTAATTAGCTGGCAATTATTCTTTGTTGCCTTGTTACATCTGTACAGTCAGCTTTCTATAAGCATCTTAGCATCACACCGAGCTAGAAGCCTACATCATCCAGCTTTGATGATACAGGATATTTGATCTCATTGGTGCTAAAGTAACATCTTAATGTGCAAACAAATAACATTTGGTTGACATTTCAACACTTTGGGTTGAGGCTTTAATCAATCTAAAATTGACAAAGTTAACACCTCTATTTCAAATGAATGCACAAATCAACTGCATTCATTCTCTCCAACGTCCACATGGCTCAGTGGTTAGCAACACTGCCTCACAGCACCTGAGACCCAGGTTTGATTCCAGGTTCGGGCAAATGTCTGTGTGGAATTTGCACATTCTCCATGTGCCTGTGTGGGTTTCCTTTGGGTGCTCCAGTTTCCTCCCACAATCCAAAGCTGTGCAGGTTAGGTGGACTGTCCATGCCAAATTGCTCATTACGTGCAGGCTAGGTGGATAAGCCTTTGGAAAGTCAGGGTAGGGTGTGGGACTGGGTGAGATGTTCTTTGGAGTGTTGGTGTGGACTCAATGGGCTGAATGGCCTGCTTCTACACTGTAGGGATTCAATGATTGAACACTAGTGCAAAAGGACATATATGTTTCATCAGCCTTTGGTGGCAGCTTCATACTCACAACCCCTACCTTTGAGAAGGACAAGTGTAGGATGCACATGCAAGCAGCACTGCCTGCAAATTCACCCTCCAAGCCACACACCATCCTAATTTGGAGCTATATTGCTAATCATTCACTACTCTGGGTCAAAAAACTGGAACTTCCTTCCAAACAGAAGTATAGGTGCTCATGCACTACATGTGTGCAGTGGTTGAAGACAAGGTCAGAAATGACATGACACCAGGTTATAATCCAACAGGTTTATTTGAAAACACAAGCTTTTGGAGCCTTGCTCCCTCTTCAGGTGTTAGCACACAATTAGTCGGTCAATGTGGCATTTTATGAATTATTACTTTGGAAATAAAACCAGTCTGGCTCCAAACCAAAATGCAAACAGTTTCTAGACAAGGCCTCACACCTAACATGCATTGCCTGACCTAAAACGTCACTTCTTCTTTACACTGATAAAAACTTTAGTTCTCTTCGGACAGTGGATTGAAAGAAATTGAAGGAATCACATGTACATACTAATCATTTTAAAACCTTCTGAATGATTAAAGATTTAACAGCCCCCTAGGTTTATTTAATACGTCGTCATCAGTGGTGTGATTCTTTGACCTTTTACTTACAAATTCTGTGTCTGATACCACCTGTCTCCCTAACAGCTAAGAAGGAGCAAGGTTCAGAAAGCTTGTGATTTCAAATAAACCTGTTGGACTAAAGCCTGGTGTCATGTGATTTCTGACCATGTCCACCTCGGTCCAACACCGGCACCTCCACTTCCTGGTTCAACACGTCCACTCACCATCGTTTTCTCAAGGACAATTCAGGTGAAAAGTAAAAGCTAGCCTCACTAAAATTTTCCACATCGATGTGGATTGACAAAGGGAGAGCTAGGTTAAGCAGAACCTCTTTCTGAATCCATGCTGAACTGTTGATGTTGTTGACTTGCTCGCCGAGCTGGGCTTGTTTTCTTTCAGACATTTCATCACCATGTTAGGTGTCATCACCAATGGAGCCTCCGACAAAGTGGTGTCATTCTATTCCGCTTGGAATTTATACTGTCCTGTTCATTATGGTGAGCAGTGTCATTTCTGGTTTTGATCTGTATGGGTTTGTATATGGGGTCCAATTCCATATGTTTGTTGATTGCATTATGGGAGGAGAACCATGCCTCTAGGAATTCTCGTGTGTGTGTATGTTTGTCTTGGGCTACTGTGGTTACTTTGTCTCAATTAAACTGATGGTCTTCATTGCCTGAATGTACATATATTAAGGAAAGATTGTCATGCCACTTTGCTGTTAGTTGATGTTTGTGTGTTCTGATGGCTAGTTTCCTTCCTGTCTGTCTTTTGAAATGTTTATGGCAGTTGTTGCATGGTATTTTGTAGGCATGCAGTAGGCGTTCATGAATAAAGTTGCGGAGGTATCCGTTCATAACGAAGATTTTGGATAGGTGCTCTTCCTCTTTCCTGCGCAGTTCCAGAGTGTTGCAGTGTATCCTGGCCCATTTAAATAGTGTCCTAATGCAGCTTTGTTTGTGTGCATTGGAGTGGTTGCGGTGGAAGGTGAAGATTTGATCAGCATGGGTTGCTTTTCTGGTTACAAAGTTTAGAGCTCCCTGTTGGTCATGGGCTCAATTCTAACATCCAGAAGTGGAAGTTGATTGTTGTTTTCTTCTTCACTTGTGAATTTAATCAATATGAATACTTTGTTGATTTGATGGTGGGTGTCTTCTAATTGGTTGCATTTAATAATGGCAAATGTGTCATCTACATACTGGATCTACAGTTTATGTTCAATGCAGGAGAGAATGGTATGTTCTAGACTTTGCATGACTGCTTCTGCAATGAGTCCTGAGATGGGTGACACGATTGATGTACTGTTGATCTGTTTGTATGCTTGATCATTAAAGACAAAGTGTGTGGTGAAGAGAGATAATGGGAACTGCAGATGCTGGAGAATCCAAGATAACAAAGTGTGGAGCTGGATGAACACAGCAGGCCAAGCAGCATCTCAGGAGCACAAAAGCTGACGTTTCAGGCCTCGACCCTTCATCAGAGAGAGGGGGATGGGGAGAGGGTTCTGAAATAAATAGGGAGAGAGGGGGAGATGGACCGAAGATGGAGAGGATAAGATAGGTGGAGAGGACAGTATAGGTGGGGAGGTAGGGAGGGGATAGGCCAGTCCAGGGAGGACAGACAGGTCAAGTAGGCAGGATGAGGTCGGTAGGTGGGAAATGGAGGTGTGGCTTGAGGTGGGAGGAGGGGATAGGTGAGAGGAAGAACTCGGTTTGATTGGATGAGTAGAACAACAGTGCTTCATCGGTGGCTTCACTGATGATGTCACCTACCATGGTGACAAAACGTCTGAACGAGAACATGCCAGCTTGGCGAGCAAGTCAACAGTGTCTCTCACAACCCGAGCTATAAATCTTTGCTGAAACTTTAAGCTGAACTGTTGTTTAGTAGACAATCAAGTGGATAAAAATGAGAAAGATTAAAGGTGTAATTCCCATTTTGTCACCGTATTTTCAAAATGGGTTTTAACTTAAGCTGTTTCCAGGTAATCAGTAAATCACTGTTATTGAATGACTTTCTCAAAAGTATTCATTGCTTGCTGTGGTTAGTTTAAAACTCAGTTTGAGGAATAGTGACCCTCGAAGAGAGGTTCAATGTTCACAACTATTCCTAGGTTCAGTCAGTCTGACAGTCTATCAGTTTTGCGCAGTTCCATTAGATTCTTGACATGGAATATCTTTGAAATTGATGGGAATACTGAATATAGTTCATTATTCTACTGAATTTAATTTTACTGTTTAAGCAAGCTAAGCTTTATCACTACGGGAAACAACTCGAGTCTTTGCAATTCAAATTTCATATTTAGTTCTCAACAGCACTTGGAGAAATGATACTTGTGCTGCCTTTATCTCTGATGGAGTATGTCTGTAGACCTGAGGGAATGAACAGAAAAAATATTCATAAAAGTTTATTTTCACCACACTGCACAGCACAGACTTTACATAATTACATTTGAGCAAGTGATGGAACGGGAGAAGATACCACTGTTGCAACAGATTAACTTCTGCCGATGCTCAGAATAGGTTGAAGAATTTTGGGGTTGGAGGTGTACTAATCTGAGTGCTATCCTGAGGGACTACTAATGCCCCTCCCAAAATCCCTCAGACTCCATCTCCAATGTGGCATTCAAGAAATATCCAATGAACCAGATCTAAACTCCATACCGCTACGTTACCATTCAAAGGTGCTAGGTGACTGAATAATTAATATGAGGAGGATGCCTAAAAAGCACCTGTCCTCAAAGCCTAGCATATCAGTGAAATAAAACATGGCAAATTGTATACAACCACTTTCAGCCAGCATCGTTGAGCGGATGACCCATCTCAGCCTCCTCCTGAGGTACCAATGTCAGATGTCTGTCTTCAGCTAAATTGATTCACTCTGTGTGATGTCAAGAAACAGCTGAAGGTACTGGTTTCTGCAAATCTATGAGCCCTGACATATTATGGCAATAGTGCTGAAGACTGAGACCTCAGGCAATTTGTGCCCCAGCTTGAGCAAAAAGCTACGACTTTGGCATCCATCTGACAATGTGGAAAATTGCTGAGATATGTTATTTGCACAAAAAGTAACACAAAATCTGACCCAACCAATTACCACATTGTCGGTTTACTTCCAGCAATGGAAGAGGTCATCATCGGTGCTATCAAACAGCAATTACTTGGCAGTGCCTTCCTCATTGATGCTCAGTTTGTATTCTGCCAGGGCAAGTTCACTCCTGACCTCATATGGCCTTGAGATTGAGAGTGACTGCCTTTGACAGCAAGGCAGCATTTGACGGAGCGTGGAATCAAGGAGACTTAGCAAAACTGGAACCACTGGAGATCAGGAAAAAACTGTCAGTGTAAGGAGTCATATTTAGAACGGAAGAAGAGGTTGAGAACATTTGAAGCCAATTGTCTCAGTTCCAAGATATTGCTACAGAAGTTCCTTAAGGTAGTGCCCAAGACCCAACCACCTTCAGCTGCATCACTGATCTACTCTCTGACATGAGGTCAAAAGTGGAAATGTTCGCTGATGATCACACAATGTTCTCCACCATTTATAACTCTTCAGATACTGAAGCAGTCCATGTCAATATGTAACAAGACCAGGGAGATTTTCAAGCTTGGGATGAGAATGACCAGTAATATTTATATCACACAAATTTAGGCAACGACTGTCTCGAACAAGAAAGAATGTAGACAGCTCCCCTTGACATTAAATGACATTGTAATCACTAAATATCCCACAATCAACATTCTGAGGATTAGAATTGACCAGAAAATGAACAGGACTTGCAATCCTACAGTGAGCAACTCGTCTTCTGACCTCCTAAAGACTGCCCACCATCTGTAAGACACAAGTCAGGAGGATGATGGAATATCCCCACTTTGGTAAGTGCAGTTCAATCAAGAGGCTTGACGTTATCCAGGACAAAGCAGCCTGTTTGATTGGTATCACATCCATCACCTGAAAGACTCACTCACTACAAAATGGACTCACAGTGCCAGCAATACAAGTGATACAAATAATACATTGACTCATCAATCCCCATTTGATAGCATCTTCTTAGACTCTACCTCCGAGAAGGACATGGACAGCAGATGTATGAGGACACCACTACCAACAAGACCCCTCCAAGCTAGTTACTACCCCTAATTGGAATATGCATCTCCATTCTTTAGTCTTCATTGGATCCAAATCCTGTAATTCAATTCCTAAAGCACTCTGGGTGTAGCCATACCATCTGGACTGCTGTGGATCACGAAGACATCTCGTAATCACCTTCTCAAGAGAAATTGGTAATGGGCAACAAATGATAGCCTGACCGCAACTATTTATAAAAAAAAAGTAAAAGTAAAATCTAGGATGTCAAATACAGCTATCCCTTTGAAATTATTTATAAATCTACACTTTAAATGGTGCAATTCATTTGGTACCTTTCCTGTATCTTTTCACTTGTTTACTTTATAAAAGAGCTAATATAAGAAATAAATTTGCATCTCTAATCATATTAACAAAATCCACTTCTGTCCATCATAAGTTTCTTCCTCTTATATTTATATATAAAATATTTTCCTTAGTCAAGCACTAATGATATTTCAATGTGATGACTCCATATCCTGGGGTTAGGGGGTTACATTATGAGGGAAGATAACAAAGTGTGAAGCTGGATGAACACAGCAGGCCAAACAGCATCTCAGGAGCACCAAAGCTGACGTTTTGGGCCTGGACCCTTCATCAGAGAGGGGGATGAGGAGAGGGAACTGAAATAAATTGGGGTGGGAGGGGGAGGCTGGCCAAAGATGGGTAGAGGAGAAGATAGGTGGAGAGGAGAGTATAGGTGGGGAGGTGGGGAGGGGATGTGTCAGTCCGGGGAGGACGGACAGGTCAAGGAGGCGGGATGAAGTTGGTAGGTGGGAAATGGAGGTGCGGCTTGAGGTGGGAGGAGGGCACAGGTGAGAGGAAGAACAGGTTAGGGAGGCGGGGACAAGCTGGGCTGGTTTTGGGATGCAGTGGGGGGAGGGGACGAGCTGGGCTGGTTTTGGGATGCAATGGGGGAGGGGGAGATTTTGAAGCTTGTGAAGTCCACATTGATACCATTGGGCTGCAGGGTTCCCAAGCGGAATATGAGTTTCCGTTCCTGCAACCTACAGGTTGCATCATTGTGGCACTGCAGGAGGCCCATGATGGACACGTTGTCTAAGGAATGGGAGGGACAGTTGAAATGGTTCGCGACTGGGAGGTGCAGTTGTTTATTGCGAACCAAGTGGAGGTGTTCTGCAAAGCGGTCCCCAAGCCTCTGCTTGGTTTCCCCAATGTAGCGGAAGCCACACCGAGTACAGTGGATACAGTATACTACATTGGCAGATGTGCAGGTGAACATCTGCTTAATATGGAAAGTCATCTTCGGGCCTGGTATGGGGGTGAGGGAGGAGGTGTGGGAGCAAGTGCAGCACTTCCTGCGGTTGCAGGGGAAGGTGTTGTGTGTGGTGGGGTTGGAGGGGAATATGGAGCAGACAAGGGAGTCATGGAGAGAGTGGTCTTTCTGGAAGGCAGACAAGGGTGGGATGGCAAAATGTCTTCGGTGGTGGGGTTGGATTGTAGATGGTGGAAGTGTCGGAGGATGATGCGTTGTATCCGGAGGTTGGTGGGGTGGTATGTGGAACGAGGGGGATTCTCTTAAGGCAGTTGTTGCGGGGGCGGGGTGTGAGGGATGTGTTACGGGAAATGTGGGAGACACGGTCAAGGGTGTTCTCGACTACTGCGGGGGGGGGCGGGGATGTTGCAGAGCTCGAAGAACGCAGCAATCTGGGATGTGCGGGAGTGGAATGCCTCATCCTGGGAGCAGATGCGGCGGAGGCGAAGGAATTGGGAATAGGGGGTGGAATTTTTGCAGGTGGCTGGGTGGGAGGAGGTGTATTCTAGGAGGCTGTGGGAGTCGGTGGGCTTGAGATGGACATCAGTTTCTAGCTGAATGCCTGAGATGGAGACAGAGAGGTCCAGGAAGGTGAGGGATGTGCTGGAGATGGCCCAGGTGAACTTGAGGTTGGGGTGGAAGGTGTTGGTGAAGTGGATGAACTGTTCGAGCTCCTTGTAGGAGCAAGAGGTAGCGCCGATACAGTCATCACTGTAAGGGAGGAAGAAGTGGAATTTGGGGCCAGTGTAGGTGCAGAAGTGGGACTGTTCCACTTAACCTACAAAGATTATGAGGGAAGTTTGGACTGGTTGGGTCAGTAACTATTGGAGTTGAGAAGAATAAGAGGTGATCTGGTTGCACACATATGATCCTGAAGAGAATCGACAGGGTGGATATTGAAAGATGCTTTCCCGTGTCACAGATGCTGGAACTAGGAAATATGGATTAAAGATAAGAGACCTTCCATTAAAGAAGGAGAACTGGTGAATGCATTGAAAACAAGACAACACAGATTTAAAGTAGTTGGCAAAAGAAGCAAAAGCGACAAGAAGAAAACATCTCACAGAGTGGACTCTTTTTGAATATTCATTCACAGGAAAAGGGGTCTGTGGACGAGGCCAGCATTTATTGCCCATCCCTAATTTCCCAGAGGGCAGTTAAGAGTCAATTACATTGCTGTGGGTCTGAAGTCAAATGTAGGCCAGACGGCAGTTTCCTTCCCTCAAGGACATTCAGTGAACGAAATCTTCTTTTCCTGACAATTAGCAATGGGTTTATGGTGATCACTGGACTGTCAATTCCAGATTTTTATTGAATTCAAATTCCACCATCTGCTGCGGCAGGATTCAAACACGTGTCCCCAGAACCTTTTCAGTGTCTTTGGATTAACAGTCCCACAATAACACAACTAGGCCGTCACCTCCCCGTGATCTGAAGTGTACTACCTGAGTGTATCGTCAATCAAGGCCTTCAAGAGAGAATGGGATTGTTATTTCATAAAGAATGTGGGGAGAAGCTGTAAGATGACATTAAGTATATTTTTCCTTGAGAGAGTTACCACAGGCACAATGGGCAGAATGGCCTTCTGTGCTGTAATAATTTGAAAATTTGCACTTGAATGACTACCCAATACCTTCATAGAGAGCCTGTTCTGAAGGTGTGACACTCACTCGTTGAAGTAATGTTTCTAAAGATGGTCGCCCTCCTCTCCAGTCCCCTGACCACATTAAGTGCAGAACACGTCCTGTGGTCCTGGACTAGGTGACTGAACTTGCTATATTATCCACTGTCTTTAAGATCCCAAATCAGTCATGCCATCTCAATCTCTTTTCCAGTGAGAACATGCCTCGTTTCCATAATTGGTTTCAGAGGGATTGCAGGTTCCTCTAGCTCTTTGCCAGGGTTTTGGGTATTTAATTTAAATCAAATGTTGTTTTCCAAAACTGGCTGTGATTAACTGTGATTGGATGGGGCTATTGGATTGTCAAAGCACTTAAGTCTGATGAGACTGATTATTAATTCTAAGGTTTTTCTACCAATGTAATTATAGTTCCATTTGATTGAAGTTTGTCCCAGTTGTAAAAAAAGAGATAAAACTTAATTTTATTGAATTTATGCAAATTTAAGTATAAAGAAAAATTGCAATTCTCTGAAGAAGTCAACCACAACAGCACAAAAGTATCAGAGAAAGCAGCCAAGCAACCTCCAACTTAATCCTTTCATTTTGTTAAGTTATTTTTTGAACTTTAATGTTTTCATCATCTCTTTAAATCTCTTTACTTCCTCAAGACAGAAAACTGGCTAGTTATTTCTTTAGACCACAGCTAAGACAACTTGCTTCATGCTAAAAATGACAGGTTAGTCATCTACCTGTGACTTGCAGAACATTTGTTTTAAACTGCCGTTACAGAAATAAAAGGTCAGGAAACCTTTGATCTACGCAGGGAGATGTGAATATATATTATTACGCTGATGTTGTACAGAAGATGGCATGGCCATGTGTCTCTGTTTCTAACAATTCACTTGATTTGATTTATTATTGTCAAATGTACAGTGAACCGTTTTGTTTTGTGCGCAGTACAGGCAGATCACACCATACAAAGTGCATCAGGGTAATAGAACAGAGCCAAGAATACAATGTGATGGCAACAGAGAAGGTGCACAAAGAGCAAGAGCAGCATTAAATTTAAAAATTGAGGGGTTCATTCAGAATTCCAATACCAGTGGGGAAGAACAGGTTGGAAGTGATTATAACAGGGGTGGGAGGGGATTTTGATTATGTTGGCTGTCTTCCTGAGGCAACGAGATGCATAGATAGAGGCAATGGATTAAAAGTTAGCTTGTGTGATGGACTGAGCTGTGTTCAGTGAACTCTCTGCAGTTGCTTACAGACCTGAGCAGAGCAGTAACCATACCAGGCCATGCTACATCCGGATTGAATGCTTTCTATGGTGCATCTTTAAAAATTGGTAAGAGTCCTGTGCAGAATGTCCTTGGCCTCTTGAGGAAGTTGAGGCACTGTTGTGCTTTACTGACTGTAATGTCAACGTGGGTGGACTGGACAGATTATTGATGATCATCATTCCTTGGAATTTGACGCTCTTGACCATTTCCACCTCAGCAGCATTAATGTAGGGCATGCGCTCCACCTTGCTTCCTGAAGTTAATGACCAGATCTTTCACTTTGCTGCCATTGAGGGAGAGATTGTTATCTTCACATCATGCCACCAAACACTATCTCTTTCCTGTATTCTGTCTTCTCATTGTTTGAGATCCAGCCTACTGCAGTGTATAGGTAGTTAGATAGTTTCTTAATCAGTTGGGAAATCAATAATTATAGGGAAAATACCAAAAGGTGACACAAGGAATGTCAAATCAGCCATGATGCTATTGAATGATGGAGCAGGCTCAAGGGGCTGAATGACCCACTCCTGTTCCTATCTCTTATGATTGTAAGATTGCAAATGGACATAAAATAGTCTATGAATATGTTATCACCTTAAATATTAAAAGGGTAAGTTTTACAATACTGGTCCAGGGTTCTTTTACCTGACGGAGAATTCAAATGCCCTCATTTATCCAGATCCACAAAAATAGGATCAGTTCACTAAACTACTGTGCATAGGGGCACTGTTAGAACGACACAGCCTAATAGCTAAGAATATAGCCTTCCTACTGTCTAGTTTAGATGATTCTATTTGTTATGACACTGGATTCCATGTTTATTCTAGCCAAGCTGGAAAAACCTTTGTTTTAGTGGAAGGTTTACCAATCCATGTTCCATTAGTACACAGCCAGTTACCCACTCACGAGTGATGCGCTCAATGCAATCATTGTCAGCTCGGGCGTCCCGCTAACTGAGCTTGCCATAGACAGTTGACAGTTTACAGCTTTTCAACACCAAAGAGATTCTACTTCCCTCCTTTCGCAAAGGGACCCATAACATGTGACATAAAAGAAATATTTCCTTAGACTGTCTCACACACTTGTTTGAGGCCAGTTATAGGTTAAAGGAGATTGGCAACTCCAAACACGTTTAATTCTCCATCCTCTTATCTATAAATGGTCTTACTTGATGAGATAGGTTACAAAAGGCAAAATAGGGTAAGAAACTGTATTCAAGCTACTACTAGTCAGGATAGAACAAACTGTCTAAAATCTGGTACATCTCTGGTTAGCACATTGCAATGATGTTATTAATAAAGAAGTGCTAACTTTTTAATGATGAATATCTTTATATTTTTATTCATAGGAAGCTCAAAATTAGACATCATACGCACCAGCTATTAATAAATCCAATAAGGAATTCAGGGAAGTTATTTTGTATGCAGTGAAAGTATGGAACATGGAACAGTTTACCATATCCTCACTATTCTAGTTGAGATTAATAACGTAACAGCGTATCTAAACGCACAACTATGAGTCATGGAAAAATAAGCAGAGGACTGGCTCCTCACCCGATTAATGCTATCATTTAATAGAAAGCTGGATAATTGTTCAGAGAGAAAAAGAATCCAAGCATATGCTGAGACAGGAGACTAATTAGATTAAAATTCATGTGGGGAATCTACACGATCAGTGACCAATTGGACCAACTAACCTGTTTCTAAGCTGTAATTTCTATACCAAATAAAATAGGGAGGGTTTGTCAGTTTCCATGGTTGGTTTCTATTGATAGCAACTGCATTTATATTTCTAGATTTCATTGTTAACTATGCAATTTTACTTGGTAAGGTCTTATATTTTCCAAAGTGACCTGCATTGAATTCTGATCATTGGGCAATGCCCTGAATTTTTTACATTTTCATACACACAACTTCTTGATTTCTACCTTCTGGTTCATTCAACTCTGGCTGGGATCATCTTATCCTTCTAATCCTATTGCTTCTAAAGGGAACTCCTACCTAGAAAAGATGAAACCAATGATGCTCTCATTTAATTCACCCCCTCAGAGAAGACCAGAAGACAGGAAGATCTGCAGAAAGGACAAAGTTGTGTGTAAAAAGAGGAGGAAGTTGAGCTGGCTTCTAGAAAGGCATCTTGTGAACTTACAGCCAGACTACAGCTCACACAGGATGGCATCTTTGCAACATCATAGCTTAACTAAGCTTCACCCTCCCTTTCATTGTCTCGTTTCCATTATCTCATTTTCTTGACCAAATTCCTGCGATAAAAGTCATCAACCAAGATCTTATAACAACAATAAAACAAGAGATTGTGGCTTGAGTGATGTGACTGCCTGAGCTATATAACTGGAAGTGTGTGAAAGCAGCATGATCTTGTGATGATGTTATTATCATTAGAATCTGGGTAGGGACATGATAATTTAAATGTGTGCCACATGTGGTCCTATGTGACAGGGTCAGATGTCAGTGGTAGGAGCAATGTGATGTGGTATGGTGGTGATATCACAGATTTTCTGGACATCCTGTTAAACACGAGGGTAGCTAGCAATGTGGATCCCACTTAGGTCTCAAAGGAAATGGCCACTGGTAGGTCACAAACCATTATTCTTGTGCCCAAACATGGCTGCAGGCCAGGTTTGAGCTTTCATTCTTAGCAAGGTATCACTTTTGCTCTTTGTAAAAAGCACAGCTTACATGCGAGAGAATAACTATGTGGTTTCTAATTTGCAAATAAACCTTCGATAAATCAGCACATGACATAGAATAAGTTGATATTTTAAATTAAAATAGTTTGACTGCTAACCTGATGACTACAGACTTGGTTGAAGTTGATGTTGGACCAATGTGACTATCTAAATGCAAATCTGACTGGACCAATTGAACCAGCCTCCTTTCCTCTTATTATGGCAGGCTCATCCTGAAAGGCAAAGAAGATCCACTCTTCACGTCAAACTACATTCAATTCAGGCACGAAATATGAGGAGATCATGAATTTCCTTGTTTGTAAAATTGAAGGTAAATGCTAAGCCACTCCCATCTCCTGCACTCCTGCTTTAATCCTCCTGATTTCTAAATCCTATTCTCTGCAGTATCATAGAACCCCGACGGGGCAGATAGATGCCTTTTGGCCCGCTGAGTCTGCACTGACCCTTCAAAGAGAATTCACCCAGAACCACACTGCCCCATCTTCAGCAGAAACCACACAAACACAGGGGATGTGTAAACTCCACTCAGGCCGTTTAGGATCCAACCCACTTCCTTGGCACTGTGAGGCAGCAATGCTAACCACTATGCCACCACGCCGCCCAGGTGTTTAACTTTATTGCTGCACAAAGCCCCATCACCGAGAAATTTCTCCCCTCGAACTGTAGTCTTTAGGCATTTTGGGAAATCTCTGACCCCACACAGCTGGTTTTGTTGGGCCCTAGGCAACATAATGAGAGTCAGTGGGCAGCCATGCAGCACTCTCATTATAATGTGACCGCGGGAGGACTACAGTATTTCACCTTGAATTGAAATTCTGAAATTCAGAAAATTTTCTGAATAAGAGTCTAGGCCCAAAACGTCAGCCTTCCTGCTCCTCTGATGCTGCTTGTCCTGCTGTGTTCAGCTCTATGCCTTGATATCTCAGATTCTCCAGCATCTGCGGTTCCTACTATCTCTGCCTAGCCATTGTTTTCTCTGAGTTTTTTTTAGCAGACATCAGCAAGAGCATCTACTGTGACTACACTGTCTCTGTGGATGAGGCGATCAAAGAATTTCTAATCCTTTTAAGTGAAAGGTGATCTGCCAAGCTATCAATGTGATGGTACTGATAACATTCCTGGTCCAACAGATCTGAAATTCTAGTTGTGTTACTTGCCACTTTGTTTCATACATGAAGAGCCATGGAGATTTTCAAGTGTGGCAGACCGTTCTTTATGACTTTTTGCTGAAGTTTTTCACAATATCTTCCAACAGCACAAGGTACTATTACAATGTAAATATTTCTGCACATTGGTTTGCAGGTGAATAGCTGTGAAGAGTAACTTTGATAATTCCTGCAGTATCTCTCTTCCCTCAATTGTTGCAATGGATACACTCGAAACATGTTTTTGAGCAGCCTCAGAGCACTGACTCAGTGGTTAGCACTGGTATCTTGCAGCACCAGGGAGCCAGGTTCAATTCCAACTTTGGATGACTGTCTGTGTGGAGTTTGTACATTCTCCCCGTGTCTGTGCAGTCCCCCTCTGTTATCTTCCACAATCCAGGGAGGTGTAGGTTAGGTGGATTGGCCATTCTAAATTGCTCACTATGTCCAGGAATGTGCAGGCTGGGTGAATTGGCCATGGGAAGTGCAGGGATGAGGTGGGTCTGGGGGTGATGCTCTCTGGTGGTTATTGGGCTGAATGGCCTGCTTCCACATTGTAGGGATTCAATGATCTTACTGATCTGATTGTGCCTGAGGGTCAGATGTATATGTCAACATCTACTTCAGAACAGAGGCAGAAGTGCTTTAAACATACTCCTGTCCAACAAACTTTACATATGAGAGACAAGAAATTGAATAATGAACTCATATTGTGGGAGTGGGCGTTGCAGGACCCCTTCAATTTTTATCAACTTGGGTTGGCTTTCACAGGAGTTATGTTCACCAATCTTTAGCGGAGTTGTGAACCATGGGGAGTTGGGAAACAAAATCATATATAAGGCATTCAACGTTTCCTTTGGAAAATACTCCCCTATAAAACCACCCAATTAAATACAACCAATGCAAGTTCAGTTGAAGAAACTTTCAATCCCATCCCAAATAACAACACAGGCATTGAAAAACCACTTCGAAGAAAGATCATATTGCTTATTACAAAGAAAGAAAACTACTAATCAAATAAAGCTAGATGACCATTTTGTAATGATGCAAACAGCCCCCACAAGTCTTAACATATTAGACATTCTTGGAGCGTAGGCTTCTTTATTAATGAGACTATCTGGAAAAACAGAAGTCCAATCGTTTGCGTAGCTTGTTCCTGCTAATATGTTCACCAGATCATATCCTAATGAATGCTTGGCTGAGTTGCAAGAATGACAGATGTATCAAACCATGAATTAGGAATGAAATAAAATGGAGGATACATGCAATTGTGCAGGGGGAATGGAGGAGACATGTAATCCATTAGAGAATGTGGTGGATAGGGAGTGGGGGTAAGGGCTAGAAAGCTAACATGCTTGAATACAACTGAGAAATTGTCCCAGTGGCAAGAGCCAGGTTTTCTAAACTGCCAACCTTATCAATCACCCACAATTTGTGCTGACTTGTACCTTCCTCTAGAAGGTGATAAGGCCTGGCTCCATAACATGCCTGCTTCCCTGACATGAATATAGGGGTTCTCTGGAATAGGACAGGATATCCTTGTCAAAAAAGAGTCCCAATTCCTCAAACACATCTCCTAAATACAAATCTGGCCCTCAGATTGGAGTTTGGTTACTTGGCAATGTTATCATTAACTTTGAAATGTCACGATGGTTTCAACAACAAATATTTGATGTGGTGAGTTGGTCGGAATAATGAACATGATCAGAAAGGTTTGGTTGTCTTGGCACTTCAATGTAATGTAAGCAATGCTAGCCTAGATTTTGTGGTTGGTTGTGGAGCGAAAGCACTTGAACTAATTTCAAGAAGAACTGTTCACAAAGCTTTAACGGGCTCTGGAGCATTTATTTCTTCTAATCCAATGTCACTTTAAGTTTAGTACTTTCTGAGGCATCCAAAAATAGGGCAGGCAGTGGACAGTCTGATCAGCCAGTCAGATTAAATGATTCACTCAAACAGTAAAGCAGGAAGAAACAAAACCATGGATCCTAATTCACGTACATTTTCGTGCAGAAAATAAAATATAGATTGTGACTCACAAGTGGAATTAAGGAAAAAGCTTACAATCAAGGCAATCTTTAAATATATGAAATATAATATTTATTCTTTGAAAAAAATCAATTTTCATATATTCTGATGAAATGCTAATTTATAAAATTAGTTTTTGAGGGAATGTGAGATATTACATCAGTAATTATGATTTAATTCATCTCTGAAACTGCTCAGCCTTAGCTAATCTGCAAACATTACTGCTTGAACAAGCAGCTGTGTAAACATTGCTTACAAGGAATATTGGTTACTTTCTTTCATAATATGCAGTAATTCTTTGTTTTCAAAACAGCTCCTTTATCACTTCGACCCACAATTAAAAATACAAAGAAGTAAAAGACACGGCCTGTCTATCTGGCTGCAAGATGTTGTGAGCCCCACCTGTACTAAATTTCAGAGCCGATCAGCATCTCCTATTGGACCAAATGAAGTGATAGTTTGATTGTAGCTTTGGAACAAGAAATGGATCGGTAGCTCATAGTGAGTTAGTTTTGAAGGTCCACGAGCTGAATGCTGAGATATGGCAAAACAAATTGGGGGTGATGTGGGAGAGGTCATAGATAGTATGTTCAAAGTATCTTTATTGCCATTTTTGCGCCAGAGGATCAACATTCTCATCCATGCCTTATGAGGGAGTTGGCAGCTGATGGTTAAGCCTAAAACTTTATTGAGGATATGTTCACCAGTTCTAAGACTGATTTAATTGTAAATGAGGGTCACTGAGCTCGGCTCAAATAAGGAGAGCAGCTTAGTCATTTCACCAGCTTGTCAGTGACGCTTTGATATATATTGTAAAGAATAGCTTCATAGGGGATAATTACTTACCTTTAACAGAATGGAAATGTGATAATTGATCTACTATTAAAGTGAAAATTACAGGCATGTTTTATGCTCCAAGCATTTCCAGAACAGTGTTGGTATGGTGTTTTGTGGATGATGTGATGCTATTATGCTTCCCTGATGATCCGTTGCCCTCTTTTTCCCATTTGGACAATGGGCTCATTATACAGCAAAGACTCCATGTATAAGATCAGATCATTTAGTCATTGATTGAAACGTGATCTTTTTTAAAAACAAACTTTGTAACTTAGTTTTTTGGGAACGTTCCACTTTAGTAAGAGATGCTTTATCCTTCAGTTAGGGAAAATAAAAATCGGTTTTAGCACCCCAACCATTATATTGGATCAGAGTTGGAACCTGCAATTGTCTCAATCTTTAGAATTTTGCTCTTTACTGGATAATCTCTTAAACTATTTTGTTCATTGAGACCCATAAATTGACAGGGTCTCTGTAATGTACATCTTTACATCTAAATTTAAATTCACTTCGTAAGTTACATTGGGGCAGAATGAGAGAAATGAAGAGGGAGACTTATAAATTCTGCCACTTGCATTACAACCACACTTTTATTGAAGATTTTTATGATATTAGATACTATTCAAAGTAAATATTACTGAGAGATGCATAACACTTTGCAATACACACAATCACATTTATTCTAAACTGCAAAGACTCCATGAAAGGTCATGTATAAACATTAATGTCTTTTATAGCTTTAGCATTTAGCTAGGCAGGCATTTGATTTGAATGTGAATTCTTTTCATCTATCTAAGTTCATTGAGTATTTGATGTTAAAATCTAGCATGACAGCCACGTACAAGATCGGTAAATCTACGAAATTGAGGTTAGATTGAATTAGTCACACCATTTAATACTTTATTAATTGATAGGACTGATCAATTATGGGCCAGATTAGATTCACTGACTGTGCAGGTGGATAGTATATGGTAAAATGGACAAGTTGAAATAGGCTCTTTTCTGACTTTCTTTTAGATGTTACAAGATTTGCTGTTATTTCAAGTATTTTCTATTGTTAAGAATAGGCATCCCATATCTTTTATTTTTATGTGTCACAAGTCAGAGGTCTGCATTGTCTGATGTGCTACCTTGCAGATTAAATGTTAAATTGATCCCTATCCTCTCTCACGGGTGTATGACAAAGTTCAATTTCATGATTTGAGTGAGAGCAAGGATTTCCCCTAATGTCCTAGTGAACGGTTATAAATCAATTAACATCTGATATCTGTTTCTTTATCTGTTCATTACCGCATTTGCTGTTATTAAGATCTTGTTAAGTGCAAATTTGCTGCTGCATTTCCCAAATGATTACGCTTCAAAATGCTCTCGTTGGCTGTGAGATGTGCTGAAGTTGTGGAAAACATGAACTGTAAGAGTTTTATGAGGAATGAGAAATTAAACAGCATAAGTTTGGACTGCTGTGTTGCAGGGAAAGATGAGTTTTGTTTTATAATTTAAAGGGAAAATAGAACTGTGCGGTATTCATCTACCAGTTACACACAAGATTATAACTTTTAGAGAAGCTGAACTTAATGCTCTTGTGAAACTAGCTGTCATCAGGTACTTTTGAGTTAAATAAAACAACTGTCCAGAAACAGCTTTTGGATGGTTTTAAATTTGTGTTTACCACAGAACTAAGTGGAGAGAGTAGTTGTCAGTACAGCCATTCAAAGCTGCAAGCATCCAGATCGCTCTCTCTCTTTCTCTGAGTGGAGGAAAACCAACATTAAAAGACAGTGCAAGAAAAAAAAACTTCTGCTTGAAGCTAAGACCTGGGTCCAACTGGCAGGCTAAAAATTGAAGATTGCTGCAGTCACCAACAGTTTAACATCATTGCAAAAACGAAGAAGGAACTGTGAGAAAGTCACCTTATTTTATCGTGTGGTCTGTCTTTATCCACAGACGTCTTTTTGCTGATTGTGGCTACCACAATTTTCCTGAAAAACTACTTATCTTATCCATCTTATCCATTCTATTTGTGACTGAACATTATGTGTTTGGATTTAGAACATAGAACATAGAACAGTACAGCACAGAACAGGCCCTTCAGCCCACAATGTTGCGCCGACCATTGATCCTCATGTATGCACCCTCAAATTTCTGTGACCATATGCATGTCCAGCAGTCTCTTAAATGACCACAATGACCTTGCTTCCACAACTGCTGCTGGCAACGCATTCCATGCTCTCACAACTCTCTGTGTAAAGAACCCGCCTCTGACATCCCCTCTATACTTTCCTTCAACCAGCTTAAAACTATGACCCCTCATGTTAGCCTTTTCTGCCCTGGGAAATAGTCTCTGGCTATCAACTCTATCTATGCCTCTCAATATCTTGTATACCTCAATTAGGTCCTCTCCACTCCTCCTTTTCTCCAATGAAAAGAGTCCGAGCTCAGTCAACCTCTCTTCATAAGATAAGCCCTCCAGTCCAGGTAGCATCCTGGTAAACCTCCTCTGAACCCTCTCCAAAGCATCCACATCTTTCCTATAATAGGGCAACCGGAACTGGACGCAGTATTCCAAGTGCGGTCTAACCAAAGTTTTATAGAGCTGCAACAAGATCTCACGACTCTTAAACTCAATCCCCCTGTTAATGAAAGCCAAAACACCATATGCTTTCTTAACAACCCTGTCCACTTGGGTGACCATTTTAAGGGACCTATGTATCTGCACACCAAGATCCCTCTGTTCCTCCACACTGCCAAGAATCCTATCCTTAATCCTGTACTCAGCTTTCAAATTCGACCTTCCAAAATGCATCAGCTCACATTTATCCAGGTTGAACTCCATCTGCCACCTCTCAGCCCATCTCTGCATCCTGTCAATGTCCCGCTGCAGCCTACAACAGCCCTCTATACTGTCAACGACACCTCCAACCTTTGTGTTGTCTGCAAACTTGCTAACCCATCCTTCAATCCCCTCATCCAAGTCATTAATAAAAATTACAAACAGTAGAGGCCCAAAGACAGAGCCCTGTGGAACACCACTCAGCACTGACTTCCAGGCAGAATATTTACCTTCTACTACCACTCGCTGTCTTCTGTTGGCCAGCCAATTCTGTATCCAGACAGCTAAGTTCCCCTGTATCCCATTCCTCCTGACCTTCTGAATGATCCTACCATGGGGAACCTTATCAAATGCCTTACTGAAGTCCATATACACCACATCCACAGCTCGACCCTCATCAACTTTTCTAGTCACATCCTCAAAGAACTCGATAAGGTTTGTGAGGCATGACCTGCCCCTCACAAAGCCGTGTTGACTGCATTTGATCAAGCTATGCTCTTCCGGATGGTCATAAATCCTATCCCTCAGAATCCTTACTAACACCTTGCAGACGACAGACGTGAGACTTACTGGTCTGTAATTGCCGGGGATTTCCCTATTTCCTTTCTTGAAGAGAGGAATTACATTTGCCTCTCTCCAGTCCTCAGGTACAACTCCAGTGGAGAGCGAGGATGCAAAGATCCTCGCAAGTGGCGAAGCAACTGCATTTCTCGCTTCCCGAAGCAGCCGAGGACAAATCTGGTCCGGGCCTGGCGACTTGTCAATCTCAATGTTTGACAAAATTTTCAGCACATCAGCTTCCTCTATCTCTATCCATTCCAGCATGCACACCTGCTCTTCAAAGGTTTCATTCACTACAAAGTTCGTTTCTTTCGTAAAGACAGAAGCAAAAAACTCATTTGGGGCTTCCCCTACCTCCTCAGACTCCACACACAAGTTCCCTCTGCTATCCCTGATTGGCCATACTCTTTCTTTGACCATTCTCTTATTCCTCACTTAAGTGTAAAATGCCTTTGTGTTTTCCCTAATTCATTCTGCCAAGCCTTTCTCGTGCCCCCTCCTGGCTCTCCTCAGACCATTTTTGAGCTCCTTCCTTGCCCGCGTGTAATCCTCTCTAGCTGAACTTGACCCTAGCTTCCTCCACCTTATGTAAGCTACCTTCTTCCTTTTCACAAGAAGCTCCACCGTTCTCGTCATCCAAGGTTCCTTTATCTTACCCCTTCTTGCCTGTCTCAGAGTGACATATTTACTCATCACTCGCAACAACTGTTCCTTAAACAGTCTCCACATGTCTATAGTGCCCTTACCATGGAACAATTGCTCCCAGTCCATGCTTCCTAACTCATGTCTAATCGCGTCATAGTTTCTTCTTCCCCAATTAAATATCCTCCCATTTTGCCTAATCCTCTCCTTCTCCATAGCTATGTAGAATGTGAGGCAGTTCTGGTCACTATCACCAAAATGCTCTCCCACCACAAGATCTGATACCTGCCCCGGCTCGTTTCCGAGCACCAAGTCTAGAATGGCCTCTCCCCTCGTCGGCCTGTCAACGTACTGTGGTAGGAAACCCTCCTGAACACACCTTACAAAAACAGCTCCATTCAAACCTTCTGCTTTAAAGGGAGAAATGTTTAAGTTTGCTTATTAATCATAAATAATCCATGTCACCATATGTTAGGGGATAAATTTGTTATACTAAATAAGATCGTTTGGTTTTTGTTCATTGATGAAGCCTGGTGTGAGTTTCTTCTATTTTAAATATTTTGATTTGATTAATTATTGTCACATTTAATGTGATACAGGGAAAAGTATTATTTTGTGTGCTAACCAGATGAATCACAGTTTACATCGGTATATCAGAGTAATAGATCAAAATGCAGAATATAGTGTGACAGCTAGGGAGAAGATGCAGAGAATGATCAACTCTGATATGTAAGATAACAATGGAGAAGAAGCTGTTCTTTAAATCTGTTCATACACGTTTTTAAACTTTTGTATCCTCCGCTTGATGGAAGAGGGTTGAACAGATTATAACCTGTGTGGGAGACTTATCGGTTATGGTGACAGGTTTCCCGAGTCAGCAGGAAGTGTAGATGGAGTCAATGGCTGGAAGGCTGGTTTGTGAGTTGGACTGAGCTGCCTTCATAGCTCTGTAATTTCTTTACAGTCTTGGGCAAAGAAGTTGTCATACCATATTGTGATGTTTCTGGATAGGATAGTTTCTATGGCGCAGCTAGAAAAAGTGGTAAGAGTCATTGTGATCATGTCAAATGTCCTTAGCCTTCCGAGCAAGTAGAGGCATTGGTGTGCTTTCTTGCCCAGGATAGATTATTGGTGATATTTACTCCCAGGATCCTGTGAATTAAATTGGCCATATTTCACATCTGTGGTGACTCGGGGTTTCCAGGACATCCTTTCCATTAGGATTTTGACAAAATATATATCTTTCTCACTGAATGACCCAAGTCATACCCTCTAATGAAAAACTAAGTAAATCATCTATTGTATCTATTCGGCAAGGCAGACCATGGCATAAAAATCCACAGGAACCATGATCCGAGCCACTAAAATGTACAAGATAAGTTTGGGGTGGGATGTGGGTCTTGCCTGGAGCCAGTCCCTGCTGTGATTCTAACTTGGCGGTGATGATCAGTTCTCCCAAAGAAACTGGTGCAAGGTCCAATTTCTTCACTCAGACTGAGTTTAGTTAGTTTAAACAGGAGTCTACTCATAAAAGTAGGAATTAATCAAATAATTTCATTTGCGATCTTACCTGACAATGGTTAATTTTATACCTAGGCTCTAAGGTGTGGTTAATTCCACACATGGGCTAATGCAGATTAGTTGCATATCAAGTCCTGTGTTCCACTGCTCAACCTACATAACTCATTCTTCTGAATGCCAGATCAGATTCAACACATTGTATCCTCTTAAGGAAAATATGAAAAGAACCTCCAATCTTATCAGAACCAGAGGCCATCTCCTCTATTAGTTAACAATTGTTGTCTGGTGGCAAACCCTTTGAAATATAAAAACTGAATGAACTGCAGATGATGTAAATCTGGAACAAAAACAAACTTGCTGGAAAAGCTCAACAGGTCTGGCAGCATCAGTGAAGAAAAATCAGAGTTAATGTTTCGGGTCCGGTGACCCTTCCTTAGAACCATTCTGAGGAAGGGTCACTGGACCTGAAACGTAAATGCTGATTTTTTTCTCCACACATGCTGCCAGACCTGCTGAGCTTTTCCAGCAACTTTGTTTTTGTTCCTTTGAAATATGGCCCGTCACACACTATATGAGTTAAGTATTGGCTTTAACTTTCAAACATAGGCAGGCAATGACAAGCCTGTACTTAGCTTTCATGGGGTCCATAGTGAATCTCTCCTTATTCATCATTTTGTTTATACTGTCAAAAGAGATTCATCAGATCTCCTTCTCCATATGAGTTGTGAATGTTATTTCAACTGATATGTGAGATGCACAATGACTGGTAAGGATTAGACTTCAATTGTGTCAATAGTACCAAGACAGCCCATGGACAAAATAAGAGCAGTCTTGTGAAATATTGAGCCAAAGCGGTTCAACCCTCTTTTCAGTCACACAGTGTTAGTATTTATGCTCCACACAGACCCCGTCCCACCTGACTTCTTCCAATGCCTTTCTGTCTGGAGCCTGTGCTCTATAACCAAACATAGTATTGGGAATTAAGAAAGATACGAATCTATCAATAACTTTCTCACGTGTAATTTGTTCTGACAATTTAATGAAGAACCAAATTAAGTTGGGGAAAAGGGATAAGATAGAGATTTAAGGAAAATCATTACACCCAAAGGATGTTGATAAATGAATGAAGGAATTAATTTTTTAAACCATTCATTTTGGTCTAAGCATGGCTCAGTCCTGATGGCCTGCTAATAGTGAGGATTGGAACAAAAACTCCAAAAGCATAAAAGGTTGAATGCTTTGTGTTACGTTGATCCCAGTGAATAAGTTTGATATGCAATACACACATACGAACACACACACGAAGTGCTAGACAATCAGTGAATGCAGAATAAAGGCAGAAATAGATGCACAGTTATTCATAACATAGAACAAACACAGAGATAGATAGCTGTACAAATTTATACATTCATAAAGATGCGCACAGCCGAGATATTAGTGTAATGTCCCTGCAGGCATTTTTATATAAAGCTAGGCACTAGATGTTATGAGAAAAGCACAGATTATTGATTGATAAAAACGCCTTCAAATGCCAGGAAGCAAATATTAAACCTGGCTGAAAACCTATAACACTGACATAAAATATCCAATGTGACAGCTTGCATCTATGATGAAAAATCTAATTTAGTTTTCCAGCTCAAGAAGTGAGCTTGTAAATCTGTAGAGCTGAAAGTCTCCTGACCTGAGGTAGAAACCTCTTCTCATGGAGGAGGTGAACTTGCAGGCAGGGAAGGTGTGTTTGTATGTGTGTGTAAGCGCTTGTGTCTGTGTGTGTGTGCATGTGTGTGTGTGTGCGTGCGTGTGTGTGCGTGCGTGTGTGTGCGTGCGTGTGTGTGCGTGTGTGTGTGTGTGTGCGTGCGTGTGTGTGCGTGCATGTGCGTGCGTGCATGTGCGTGCGTGCGTGTGTGCGTGCGTGCGTGTGTGCGTGCGTGCGTGTGTGTGTGTGCGTGTGCGTGCGCGTGTTCACCTATTCAGCATTTACTACTATCAGTAATCCTTTTGTCTGCTTTTCTTTCTTCCTGGCCAAGCACCCTCACCATCTATTTAGCACATCACCTGCCCGCTCCCCAATACCACACCTGCCATCAGCATAAACACTACTGTTTCCCAGCCATTTTCAGTTCTGACAAAGGGTCACGTGACTCAAAATTTTGACCCTGTTTTTTCTCTCTACAGATGTTACCAGACCTGCTGAGTTTTTCCAGCATCTTCTGTTTTGTTTCACACTAAATGTTGCCCATTTCTCTTGGGCAGAATTTTTGGGGCAAATGGCTGGCACAAGAACCACCCCAGCTGAAGTAACAGAATTGAGTTCAGGAATCCAAACACAGCTGACAATTACACTGAAACAATATAATAAAATGTGAGGCTGGATGAACACAGCAGGCCAAGCAGCATCTCAGGAGCACAAAAGCTGACGTTTCGGGCCTAGACCCTTCATCAGAGATGAAGGGTCTAGGCCCGAAATGTCAGCTTTTGTGCTCCTGAGATGCTGCTTGGCCTACTGTGTTCATCCAGCCTCACATTTTATTATCTTGGATTCTCCAGCATCTGCAGTTCCCATCATCTCTTACACTGAAACAACATCCCTTTTTGCTGCAATATACACTGTATTCCATAGTTTTGAATTCTTAAAGCCACTTCACGGCGATTGAGAGAGGATGAGCACAAGAGTAAGGGCGGGGTGTCAGCTGAGTTATATGAATGATTTGGATGTGAATACAGGAGGTATGGTTAGAACGTTTGAAGATGACACCTAAATTGGTGGTGTAGTGGATAGAGAAGAAGGTTCTCTCAGAATATAATGGGACATTATCAGATGGGTCAATGGGAAAGGAATGGCAGATAGAGTTTAATTAAAATAAATGTGAACTGATGCATTTTGGTAAGTCAGGGAAGATATACTTAATTCCAGGGCCATGTTGCTGAACAGAGAGGCTTAGAGGTGCAGATGCATAGATCCTTCAAAGCAGAGTTGCGGGTAGGCAGAGTGGTGAATAAGGTATTTGGTACGTTTGCCTTCATTGGTTAGTTCATTGAGTACAGGAGTTGGGAGGTCATGTTGCAGGTGTACAGGACATTGGTGAGGCCACTTTTAGAAAACGACATTCAGTCTGGGTCTCCCAGCTAGAAGAAAGATTTTGTTAAAACTTGAAAAGTTCAGAATAGCTTTACAAGGATGTTGCTGCGAATGGAGGGTTTGAGTTGAATCGGCTGGGGCTTTCTTCCCAGGAGCATCAGTGGCTGAGGGGTGGCCTTATAGAGGTCTGTAAATTCAAGACGGCATGGATACGGTAAAAGAAGGCAGGGTCTTTTTCCCAGTGTAGGGGAGCCAAAGCTAGAAGACACAGGTTTAAGGAGAGAGGGAAAAGATTTGGAAAGATTTAATAGGAATCTGAGAGGTAACGTTTTCACGCAGAGGGTGGTGCGTATGTGGAATGAGCTACCAGAGGAAGTAGTGGAACCACGTACGATTACAACATTTAAAAGGCATCTGAATGAGTATATGAATAGGAAGGGTTTAGAGGGATATTGGTCAAATGCTGGCAAATTGCACTTGATCAGCTTTGGGTAACTGGTCAGCATGGACAAGTTGGACCGAAGGGTCAGTTTCTTTGCTGTATAAATCTATGACTCTATGAAAAGGGTCAGGAAGCCAGGTAGAGAGGGGGTAGCATGCCAGGTGGGTGAGGATGGATTGAACACACCCAGAGGGGAAGGCCAGTAAAACTAGCAAATGAGATATATTGGTCAGAATTAACTTGTATATTTCAAAATAAGCAAGTCCAGTACAACCAGCCTCTTCATTTCCAAATATTACAAGCTTTTCATTGTTTTTCCCTCTGCGATAAGTGACAAGGGGTGATGTGCCATGTGTGTAAGGGGAGGTAATATATCAGATAGACTGGTCGGAAATGTTCCCTGCTGGTGACAGGGTTAGGTGGCATATAGGTGAAGGAGTAAGTTGACAGTTAGGTGAGGGGTCAGGTACTAGACGAATAAGGTGGGAGTAGGGTGGCAATTGCCAGGTGGGTAGTGACATTCATGTGCCAGCTTGATGGAATAGGGTGCCAGGTGGGTGTGGTGGTTCAGATGGGTGAAATGTAAATGAGAGATGAGGTGCGGATATGTGGCAGGTAAGTTGGCGAGGGCTTAGGGTAGGTCTCAGGTCTGCCTGGAATTGTCAGGGCAGTCTCAATGTGCTGAATAGCAAACTTTTATTGCTGTGTTCCAATACCACAGTCACACAGTCTCCAATATCGATACAGTTGTTCCAGTCATTGTCCTGACCAAAGCAAATTAACTGCAGTTGGCCTCAAATAGTCGAGAACTCCTCCCAATGTCGTGTATTCTGTTTCCCACAGTGCTCATCCTTTCAGTTAAATTGTCCATATTATATAGATTAATGAGCTACTTTTATCATTTTGGAACAGCAGTAACAATATTCAAATTCAAACTCTCATCTTCCCAGTTTGGGTTGGATTAGATTGGAAAACCGCTCAGCTTTATATGTCCTAATACAAAACATTGTCAAAGATGCCCTGCCCATAGATAAACAGGACAAATCCAATAGCCAAGATAATAAAATGTGAGGCTGGATGAACACAGCAGGCCAAGCAGCATCTCAGGAGCACAAAAGCTGACGTTTCGGGCCTAGACCCTTCATCAGAGAGGGGGATGGGGAGAGGGAACTGGAATAAATAGGGAGAGAGGGGGAGGCGGACCGAAGATGGAGAGTAAAGAAGATAGGTGGAGAGAGTATAGGTGGGGAGGTAGGGAGGGGATAGGTCAGTCCAGGGAAGACGGACAGGTCAAGGAGGTAGGATGAGGTTAGTAGGTAGATGGGGGTGCGGCTTGGGGTGGGAGGAAGGGATGGGTGAGAGGAAGAACCAGTTAGGGAGGCAGAGACAGGTTGGACTGGTTTTGGGATGCAGTGGGTGGGGGGGAAGAGCTGGGCTGGTTGTGTGGTGCAGTGGGGGGAGGGGACGAACTGGGCTGGTTTAGAGATGCAGTTGGGGAAGGGGAGATTTTGAAACTGGTGAAGTCCACATTGATACCATTGAGCTGCAGGGTTCCCCGGCGGAATATGAGTTGCTGTTCCTGCAACCTTCGGGTGGCATCATTGTGGCACTGCAGGAGGCCCATGATGGACATGTCATCTAAAGAATGGGAGGGGGAGTGGAGATGGTTTGCGACTGGGAGGTGCGCCTAAACCAGCCCAGTTCGTCCCCTCCCCCCACTGCACCACACAACCAGCCCAGCTCTTCCCCCCCACCCACTGCATCCCAAAACCAGTCCAACCTGTCTCTGCCTCCCTAACCGGTTCTTCCTCTCACCCATCCCTTCCTCCCACCCCAAGCCGCACCCCCATCTACCTACTAACCTCATCCCGCCTCCTTGACCTGTCCGTCTTCCCTGGACTGACCTATCCCCTCCCTACCTCCTCACCTATACTCTCCTCTCCACCTATCTTCTTTACTCTCCATCTTCGGTCCGCCTCCCCCTCTCTCCCTATTTATTCCAGTTCCCTCTCCCCATCCCCCTCTCTGATGAAGGGTCTAGGCCCGAAACGTCAGCTTTTGTGCTCCTGAGATGCTGCTTGGCCTGCTGTGTTCATCCAGCCTCACATTTTATTATCTTGGAATTCTCCAGCATCTGCAGTTCCCATTATCTCAAATCCAATAGCCAATGACCATCCCATTAATCTACTCTCAATCAGCAATGAAGTAATGGAAGGCATCATCAACATGGCAAATCTATCAAGTGGCAAAAGCAGAAATTGTTGGTAAAGCTCAGCGGGTCTGGCAGCATCTGTGGAGAGATATCAGAGTAACTGATGTTATCAGTTCTGTGGAAGGGGCACTCGACCCAAAATGTTGACTCTGATTTCTCTCCACAGACGCGGCCACACCTGTTGAGCTTTTCCAGCAATTTATAGTTTTTGTTCATGATTTCCGGCATCCGCAGTTCTTTCTCGATTTTTTTTAGTGCTATCAAGTGGTACTTACTCCTCCTCAAATTGCAAACATAAGTTTAGCTTGGGTTTTGTTAGGATCACTCTGCTCCAGCTCTTATGACAAATTTGGAAAAATGTGCACAAAAGATGCAGTGGGAGTGACTCCCCTTGACATCAATGCAGCATTTGGTCGTATCTGGTATATCAGGAACCCTAGCAATGTTAGAGTTGATGAGAATTGGTGGCGGCGGGGGTGGGGGGGGGAACTAAGGAAGATATTTGAGGATGTTGGAGCTCAGTCATCCCAGTACCTAACATCTCTGTAGATATTCCTTGGGATAGTGTTCTTGGCCTAAGCTGCTCCATCAGTGACCTTACTTCCATCATGAGGTCAGAAGTTGTGATGTTAATTTAATATTACACAGAGTTAAGTTGTATTTATAACTCCTCAGTGACAAAGTAATTTGCGTGAACCTGTCACAAGACCTGGACAACAATCAGGTTTGGGCAAATAAGTGGCAGCAGCAGATGCCAAACAATGATTATCTCCAATGAGAGAGAGTTTAATGACCTTCCTTTGATAATACCATGGCTGAATCTTCACACATCAACACACTGAGAGTCACCATTGAGGAAAGATTCATCTGTACCAGCCTCATAAATATTGTAGCCGCAAGTGCAGGTCAGAGATTAGAAATTAGTAATAAATCAATTCCTGACTCCCCATCGTCTTTTCTCACCTACAAGCTGCAGGTCAGGAGTTTGAAGAAATACTCTCCATTTTCCTGGATGAGAGCAGCTCCCATGGCACTCGAGATATTCAGCACCATGCAAAACATTCCACTTTATTAGCACCCTAACTTTCCCCTTCAACACTCATGAACTTCTACTGATATCCCTTCTTTCCAGAAGGTCCTGCAGCACTTCAAGGCAGCAGCTCACCACCACTTCCTCAAGGGAACTAGGAATGTGTGGTAAATCTGACCTAGCCAGAGGCATCTGCATCCTAAGGATGAGCAAAGAAATTAAGACTTCAGAATTGTGAAAGCAGCTTTGAAGCTGCATGAACCAGATTCCACGTGCATGGTTTAACAACATAATAACCAAAAAACAGAATATTTGTGGGGAAAAATACTTGCCTTTGATGAAATTTTGCTACTAAATATACATTGCACAAAGAATAATAAGGTCATAAGATTGCCATTCATCACCAAAAATAGGAGTAATTCCATTGCGGCTGCTTTGAATGCTACTTGCTACACTTCCTTGTCACCTTTTCAATTATTTCAACTATTTTTGCAGCTAAAAACCTTCCCCAACACATCTAATAGTTGCTGGGAAGCCTATTTGCAGCACACCTCTTTCTCATTCCATTTTCCATGCTCAAATTTTTTGAACCTCTTGTCCAGGAGGTTGTGGCATTTGATTGATTGAGTCTTTTTCCATTATACACTTATTGAGCTCCTGTACCCTTTTCACGAGATGTTTCATTGCAGAAAATGAATTGTATTTCTCTGAACATGTGCCAATTTGAAGGTATTGCAATTTTAGTTTAGCAGATTCAGAAGGCTTAGACATAGCCTAACTGAGGGATTTCAAGCTAAAGGTGCCAACGGAATTTTTAACATTTCATTATTCCAAGATATTTACTAAATGCCTCTATAAATTATGATATTGAAACAACATCGATTGTGCCAGAATAAAATGCAAAATCTAATCTTGGCTCCTGCATGCTCACCATTTACTGCATCTTGTAAACCATATCGCCCATCACCTTTTTTGACACTTTTGCTCTCTCTTCGTCAGTTTTTACACTTTCTATGGGTAACTTTCACACATTTTTTCCTTGTGGTCTCCCAAAATTCTTATACAGTTCTCTCACTTCTTTCTCCCAGAATGATCAATCTCCCTTTATAGTGTTGTGCCATATAACAAGATGGTAGCCAACATATACTGGTTGAAAGAGAGGCTTATTTGGGGATGGTGATAGATGTCATTCAGGCCAGAAACCAATTATGAATGGTAAGAGAGCAATGTAGTAATAGAGATGGATGGAGAAAAGAAAATTGCCAGTTGGAAAACACCTTAAATACCATGAGAAGCACGGATAGGGTAAATAAAAAAGGTCTTTTCCCTGGGGTAGGGGAGTCAAAAACTAGGAGTGAGAGGGGAAAGATTTAAAAGGGACCTGAGGAGCAACTTTCTCTTACAGAGGGTGGTAGGTGTATGGGATGAGCTGCCAGAGAAACTGGTGGAGGATGGTACAATTCCAACTTTTTAAAGGCAACTGGATGGGTATATGAATAGGAAGAGTTTAGAGGGATACAAGCCAAATGCTGGCAAATGACACTATATTTATCTAGGATCTCTGATTGGCATAGACAAGTTGGGCCGAAGGTTCTGTGTCTGTGCTGTACATCTCTATGGCTCTATGACTCTGATTCCTGCGACAAGAAATAATGGAGGAATTGGAGCCGAGGAGAACACACAGATGGAGGAAGATGGGGTTCAGGCTCACTTTTGTAAAAAGGAAGTGGTATTCATGCTTGTAAGTGCATTGAGTATAAGACAGTTCAACCTTGAGGGCTTTGAAGCGATGGGCGAGTTGTATTATTACAGTACTGTTAATCCAGAGTCCCAAATAATAATCTGGGGTCCCAGGTTCAAATCCTGCCACAGCAGATGATGGAATTTGAATTCAATAAAAATATCTGGAGTTAAAAATCTAAACCCATTGCAATGTGGTGGACTCTGAACTGCCCTCTGGGCAAACAGGGATGGTCAATAAATTCTGCCTAGACAGTGATGCCCTCATCCTGCTAATGAATGTAAAAAAAAGCTCCAAGGACTAGAAAGTTAGTGACACTAAAACAACTGGAGAAAAAGTCATCACCTCCTCTAAAACATTGTGACACAAAACGTGAGCTGAATGCGTTAAATTTGTGCATGATAGATTCCATGAGGGAAAGTTATTCAAATGTAAAATTGCTTTTAAATTAGTACCTTTTAGAAAACTGTGCTTTAGACATCAACTGTTACTTTTGACCTGTTTGGGAGGCAAAGAGGTTGTTTTTGCTGTAATTGTATTTCATTTCCCATTAGGTACTAAATGTCAGTCCATTTCTCTGGCATCTGCATCTTAAAGATTGAAAAGATCTTTTAAAATCTGGCTGACTATTTCTGTCTTGCTTAGCTTTTCTGTCCATCAATAAGAAACCAACTTTCAAAATAGTTAACTCGGTTCTGCCCGGCTCTTCCTCCCCAGAGCAGTGACTAAGGTGACTGAATAAACAGTCTCTTCAGAAAGACTATTTCTAGGAGTGTTGAATAAAGAATAAGCAGTCTTCGGAATAACGTTTACCAACTACATTTCTTCTTCGTGTTTTGAAGTTCTCTTCTCATTCATGCATCTTATCTACTGTGGCAACTCACTGTGTGTGAGCCGTAGAGTGAGTTTCAGTGATAGATGCCAACTGATGCAACTCACTGAAGTAAATTGATAAAAGAGCCAATACAGCTCTCCAAAGACTGACAAAGTGAAAAACAAGGAAGAAGCTCAAAAGCACCCCTGATAGTAAACTCATGGCACAGGGCCATTGCTTTAACTCTGTGTAGCAACATGGTATTCCAGGGTTTCTGCTCAAGTTTTGGGATCACTGTCCACTGCAACAATGTCATGTGCTGAGATCAGTGGCCTCCAGCAAACTGCAACCAACTTCCTTTGTGCTGTGTGGGAGTGCAAGTAGAGGAGAACAATGTTTGTTCAGAAGTGCACGGGCCACTTCGAGGTTCCCCAAACGCTGATCTGTGGGATTAGCTTGCCAATGCATTGACTTCCAGTTTCGGAAGTCACTCGTGTACATAGACTTTGGAGGTCCACACACCACAAGTAAATACAGGGCAGTATCGATAGAGAGCTTTCCCCTGATTCCCAGTAGGTATTGAAACCACAATCAGTCAAATGCTGCTTTGAAGTCGAAAACAATGATCGACCCTTTGGTCTAGCCTGTCCATGCCGACCATAATCCCAAACTAAACTAGCCCCAGTCACTCTCACCTCACCCTGGAATGTCTTGTCATTAAATCATTTGCTAGCTTTGACTGAGGGAGAATTATTGACGTCTGACAGTGCATGAATTCTTTGCTCTTTAAATGGTGAGATGGGATCTTTGACTTCCAGATTGTCAGTGATAGTTTTGAAGGACAGTTCTTTCAGTATGATAACCCAGATTATCTGTTCAGTTCCAAGAGCTTGGATTGGAAACCCCAACAGCTTGCCTCAGAAGTGATAGCTCTGATACTGATATCACCAAACTAATCCCTGATGCTACACACTGTCACAGCTTTAACTTCCTGCCCCCAACTCACACGTCATCGCCATATAGAAACTGCACCCTACGTTATTGAATGTGGCTGGAAAGAACTTGAAAACTCAGAGAATTTTAGCTGCCACTGGAGGCTGGGTATGGACAGTGACTTAAAACCCCCAAACTTTATTGGGCAGTTAGGAACCCATCCACTCCCAGTTTGAATCTGAGTTTGTTTGCATGCAGTAAGGGAGTCACATTGAGTTGCCCAATAAGTAATTCAAGCATTTATTTCCCCAATTAAGTAAGGGTTTACCCCAGACCTGTAGTTTTAACTGTCAGTGCGTGAATTTCCGGTGTGGAACTTGCCTGGGTCCACTCAGTAAAAGTGAAATAAAGAAATCCTGTTCAGTGAAACTGACAGGCTGGGAAGCCTTCAATGAATGAAAATGAACAGACAAAGCTCTACTTAGTTAAGAAGCTGGTACTTACAGCATTTCTTGTGAGTGCGTGCTCTCACTGCTTCACAACTGGTTTGCAACTAGCTGGAAGCAGCTTGCCTGCCGTAAACTTCACTTACATTGGCCTACACTTCCCTGCAGCTGGCCTTTACCATGGTATCAGATCAGCTTATGCAGCTGCATCTTGGACCTCATTTGAGGAGTAAGAGAACCAGAACCACTAGCATTAGTTTCAGCAGGGCTATCATTAGCATGTTTTGCATTTAAGGGGCTTGTAGATTAATACATGAATAAGCACTTAAATATGCAAGGAATGGAGGAATAGCAGGCAGAAGGGATTATTTTAATTTGGCCTATGTTTGGCACAACAATGTGGGCCAAAGTGTCCATTCCTGTTCTGCACTGTTCTATGATCTATGTCCTATGCTTTCCCTCAGTCATATAGCCCTTCACAGATCACAGCGATCCAGTTGAAACACCAAGTGCAGGATCTTCAGACATAGAAGCAACTTGCTTGATGTGCATGAGCTCCAGTGTGTGTAGAAGTTCAGTATTCGCAGTAGGTCATTGCTTAAGTCTGCTGCCTCTTGCCACAAGATCCCCTTCCCAGTGGGCTCAGTAGGCATGCATTGGCAGTGGCAGGCAAGGTGGCTGTCACTAGGAGAAATCCCTTACTAGCTATCAGCCCCTCTTGATTTCTGAACTCTCATGTCCTGTAGGAAGAATAGCAGAGTTGTGAATATGTGAATTAGGCTGTGTGGTAAGGAGAGAAGAACAACAGTTGCAGAGGATTGCCGTGAGGCACGGGTGTTAGATGCACAATGACGGGGGTGAATTTGAGTGTTGGATGTGCAGATGGAAATATGAGGAGGTGCTTGAAGAGAAAAGGATAAATGCAAAGTATGTTGATCCTTTTTTTATTGATTCAATGGATGTGAGTATTGTTGGTTAGGATTGGGTGCCCATGCCTAATTGTCCTAGATAATGTGGTGGTGAGCTGCCTTCAGGAACCACGGCAGTCCATGTAGTGTGGGTAGACCTGACAGTGATAGTAGGGAGGATTTTGATCCAGTGACGCTGAAGGAACAGTAATATGTTTCCATGTCAAAATTGTGGGTGACTTAGAGGAGACCCTACAGGTGGCGGTGTTCCAATGTATCTGCTGCTCTTTTTAAATGGTTGAGGGTATGGGTTTTGAAGCTGCTGTCAAAGGAATCTTGGTGAGTTGCTGCATTGCTTCTTATAGATAGCACACACTGCTGGCATGGGGTGTCTGTAGTAAAAGGGGTGAGTGTTTATGGTGATGGGAGTGGTGCCAATCAAACAGGCTGCTTTGTCTTGCATTGTGTTGAGCTTCTTGAGTGTTTTTGGAGCGCACCCATCCAGGCAAGTGGAGAATATTCCCTCAAACTCCTGGCTTATGCCTTATAGACAGTGGACACACTTTGGGGAGTCAGGAGGTTACTCACTACTGAATTCCCAGACTTTTCCCTGCTCTTGTAGCCACAGTACAGGTTGGGTATCCTTTAATCACATGAATGAAAGCTTAAAAAACCTAAAAAACTAAAGGTCTTTTTGGAAGTGTACCCAAGTGAGCTCAAACAGACCTGTGGACGTGCTGAGTACCAGCCTTTTGGAAAAAGAAAATTGCTTCTGGGTCCATTTGGGTCCATTTAGGTCAGTATTTTTTTTTTCCTAAGGGACAATGGACTCAAGCAGACCCAATGGACCAAAGGGGAAGTGTATCTGAAAACCAAAAATGTCTGGAAAACAGTTGGTTCCCATTTTTTTGGAAGAAAGTTTCTGGACCTGTATTGAAATAGCTGGCCCATTCAGATTCTGGTCAATGCCAACTCTCAGTGTGCATAATTCTGAGAGGAACTGTGGCACTTTTAAGTATGGAGCCATCTGTTTGTAGCGAGTTTTGAGAAGATTTGTATCTTCTGTTTGTCATGGCATCAAGTTTTGGACCTTAAACTCTGAAGTGGGAGAGGGGATAATGCAAGTAAATTACTAACAGTTGAATCCTTTCTTGATAATTTAAATTACAGTTAGGGCTTGGGTGGATAGTTAGGTATTTCCATCTTCTATCCACTGTATTCAATGGTTTAACTAATCTGCTTGATTATCTTATTTTGCTGGCTGATCAAATACACTGTACACTGTATTTTATTGCTTCTGCCAGTGAGTAGAACAAGGGGGCTAAGTAAATGGAGAAGAAAATCCTTTAAATTTTGAGATAGTTTAAAGTACTGTAAATAAAACTATTGTAGATTTCGGCCTGGTTTCATCCCGTATTGCTCTGAGAAAATCAGATACCTATGATATATCAAAAACCAGTGAGCATTTAAAACCAGCTACCCATCAGCAAAGACACTATGTCAAGAGAAATCTGCCCAATATGTTACCTAATAGACCCAGGCTGACCTATTCTTCACATTTTTCATCAAAAATCTGATAGTGAACCTTTGAAAGACCTTAAACTTTACAGTTTCTTCTTTAGGAGGATGAATTCACATGTGCGTAAAACCATGGTAGTCTTTCACACCCTTTTGAGACTTTATGTTCCTCACTAGCATTGCAGAGCACTATTCTGACTGCCACAGGGTATCCTCTTAACTTTCTTGCTCAGGAAAATACATTTACAAGAACACAGTTTGTTTGAGAAAACTGACCATCAGTCGGACTGAGACTTATGGAGCTGAATTCCCACCATCTCACTCTCAAAGAGCAGGCTGGCAAGGTTGCCCAGCTGAAGATTCTCTGAAGAAAATCGGTGCTAGGCATAAGACTCTGTGATGATAAATGTTTGCACCATCAGTACATAGTTGTCTGAATTTAAGCCTTGTCCACAATGATGGAGCCAAAACTACTTCTTTTATTTTGAAGATTGTATGGCTGTTTGTGTAAATTAATTCTGAAGAGGTCTCTTTTTGCTTTCATGACTACATGTTCAAGATCAGAATTACTCACAATTTGGCTCTAGTTTGGTTTAAGTTAGTAATTTGTCTGAAAAATTGTAAGGATGGCTGGCGTGGGAAGTACAAATGGTGCGACACACAATGCTCCTTCAAGTTCAGGACATGTTGTTGCGCAGATTCGAGGAAGTTTTGATATCAAGGGAGTCCTGCTCTGGCAGAACTCCTTGCATACGGTTTCCCAATGTTGAGCCAGATAAATTGGTTCTGTTGCTTGCTTGTCATTCAATAGGGCTTCCCATGTATTAACAGATGAATTGTGTAATAGTTTCAGGAAGGAAAAACTCCACGAACAATAAGTGCAGCTCCAAAAGGATTTTCTGCCATGTTTCAATGGATTAAGAATCTGGAATTTATTCCAGTGCAAACCCTCGTTCCAGATAACTCAGCTATTCATGTTACTTGCTTCTGAATTAAATAATTCTTGTCTGTTCCATATTTAAAATTTCATCACTTCACCACCATGCCATCAGCTGCCTATGCCCTAAAAACTGGATTTTTGTTGTCCCTTCGATACTCTGTTTCTGAACACCATTCTCTGCATTTTGATAAACCTAAAAACCAGCTGTTAGCTACCTGTGCTTCTAATCTGTTCAGCTCCTGCATGCTCCCGTATAAATGTAGTTCAGACTGTGGTTTGTTTGATAATATACTTGTGAATTTCTTGAGAGGTTTCACCGCATTAAAGCTACAATAAAAATGCAAGGTATTGTTGCTCTTCATCTCATATGACCTTGACTGTTGTATTGAAATGAAGCACCCAACATCTGATGACAGCAATATTCTCATAATTAAGTATACCTCTCCACATCAAATTAAAACCACTTATTATTTGAATAGTGTATCCAAGGAGTGTTTTCTGCCTAACCTTGGGACACAGGTCCGACAATAAGATGCTTGTGTTTCTTTCCTGCAGTTTATGAAGCCATCTGCTCCCTTTTGATCAGTTTACAACGGCCAGTCATTTTATCACTCTTTGCTCAATGAATTGCCGTCCAAGCTATTCGTTCATACTGCACTGTATTTCAGTTGAGCAATGAGACCAGTTTCAAAGGTTGTGACAACAAAATGTTAATAATGTTTTTTAAAGGATTTTATTCACTTTTTTCCTTTTCCACAACAGCAAACTCCACGCATGCTAATAGTCTGCCAGTACTGTATGCACTTGAGTGACATTCCATGTGTGAGCCTCAAGTTCTGCTGGTGGGAGCTATCCCAGTGAATTATAGTCCTGGGATCTGCTTTTCACTGTGAGGGCTGGAGTGGTGATTATGTGGGCTTCATTTGTGAAGTTTCCATACTTCAGTGTCCGAAGGGCAATTTAGGATTCTGCTTTAGTTAATCTGCATGGGTTAGAAACATAAATAGTGAAAAAAGCATGCTTTATTAAATATCAACTCATTTAAAAAGCAGCAAAGTACACATATAACCCTAACGTGCAATAAATATTATCATCTAACCCTAAAATCCTTTCTCAAAAAAAGACATTTTTGATTCCCTTCCATTCCAGTTGTTACACCTATCCAAACACAAATATTTCGATATCCTTACAATCATCTATAACCCCTTACATTTATATCATTCTTTAATTTATATAGGGGCAGGAAAAGAAAATTACCCCGATTATATTGGCAGATTGGAGAGAGCAATGATGAGGGATAAGCTTTAACTATATAAATGTGAAACCAGACACCAGTGAGACAATATTGGAGGGGATTTGAGGAAATTGGAGGAGAGATCACTGCAGGCGATGAGATGATTATATTTGAATGGTTTGGGCAAAGAGGATCAGGGAGGAGAGTTCAAGAAAGAAAGAATGGTTTGTCATGAGACAGACAATGAAAAAAGTGAGAAAAAGACTGCACTATGTTGTTCATTCTTTCATTAATATTTTGAGTCTAATTCTGCAATTCTTGCCTGGTTGTGAATTTCTGATTTTTATTGCTCCACTCTTTGGTCTTCAGCTATCAAGACCATAAACCCTGGCAACCGCTTCCCTCAACCACTTTTCTTCTTTACAAGGGCCCTTCAAATCTACATCTTGGACTAAACATTTCGGCTATGAGTCAAATTTTCTCTGTCGAGTTTAGTATTAGATATTCTCTGCTAAACTTTCAGTGAAGGGGCTTAGCTTACTTTATTCCATTGAAGGTATTAAATAGCATCAGTGCAAGTTATATTTATTGTGTTTAAGCTTCCACCCGTTTTCTGTAAGTTCTGGAAAGGTTACTTTCTCTTTTATATGCCAAAAATTCTGCTTCTGAAGATTAATTTCCAACTACTCATCACAACAAAGCCTTGTACATAGTTCAAAGCACAGGAGAGTTCAGAGCGTTGTTAAGCCTAGTTCTGTTTGGGGACCTGTTAAAAAAAGAAGCTGAATTGTGTGAATCAATTTCAGAGTAAATTTTCCACTTGTCAGCCACTAGCACTCTCTGACAGCATGCATCATCATAAGTCATCAACATTGTGTCACTAACATCAGTCATCAACACTGTCAACTGTAGCTAGGCGTTTTCCTGTCCACCCACCCTGGCTACGTGCCTGGATTTGGGAAGCTGAGTGAATCCTGCAGTGTCTGATGGTATAAATGATAACAGAAGGATAAACTGGAACTTACACAGATGGGATAACACAGTGTGGAGCTGGAGGAACACAACAGGCCAGGCACCATCAGAGGAGCAGGAAAGTTGACGTTTCGGGTCAGGACCCATGAGTTGGGCAGCTGACAATGAGTTTCATAGTGAATAATTGATAGGAGTGAATTGAACACAGGAAAATGTGCAGCTTGCATTGAATTCATAGAAGTGCATTTTAAGGAAAACAAGAGGCAGAGAGATGGAAGCTACCATTCTGGTCATGTAATCATTCAGACTGGTTTGTACATCTTTGATGTTGAGCTTCTGACTACTTGTAAGCATATGCAATGAAAGATGTTAAAAACAGGTCACAATGAACTTATTCTCATTTATTGTGTAAAGACATGGTAAGTATTTACGGACGTCTTTTGAAGCTCCTGGATTTTCCCATGGGAGAATCATTCTGCTGGGGGAGATAATCTCATTTTGATCATATTGCACACATTGAATTAACACAGGGCCTGAGAAAAATGCAGGAGCTGCGTGCTTCACAATTGTGTTTCGGTTTAATGCACATTGGACTGTTGTTTATTGTAATTTGCTGAAATCTCTAATTTACCTTCCAAGTTAAATTATGCTAACAATTTTTATCCACCTCTCTCGAACCTCTTGGCAACAACGATTGTCTTATTTATACCTTGCCTTTAGCTTAAAGCAGCCAACCATTAAATTAGCAAATTGACAGATTGCACCAGACGCTGGGAGCTGCTCATAATTTTGCTAATTCTGTCCCCTGCTTGCTGTTTTAGACTTATACATTCAGAGAATTACAATCGAGGAATGTGCAGCATGATATTAACAATTTAAAATTTTAAAAATGCAAAGCGACAAAGAAGAAACATGGTTGACAATTAACATTTGGTCACAAAAATCATAGAATGATATTAATCAGAAGGAGATCCATTCAAACCATTTTGTCTGTGCCAGCTAATTGGTAGCACTTTCCAATTAATTACACTTCCGTCTTATCCCGTGGCCCCTGGAATATTTTCCCCTTTCAAATAATTGCTCAGTTCTGTTTTGAATACTACAGTGAGATTGTGATGATAGCCCAAAATTATAGAACCCAGAACACAAGACTTTTTCCCAGGGCAAAATGGCTATTAAGGGGACATAATTTTCAGGTGATTGGAGGAAGGTATAGGGGAGATGTCAGAGGTAGGTTCTTTGCCCAGAGGGTGATGGGCGTGTGGAATGCGCTGCCGGCAGTGGCAGTGGAGTCAGATACTTTAGAGAATTTTAAGTGACTCCTGGATAGGCACATGGAGGATATTAAAATGTAGGGAATGCAGAGTAGATTGATCTTGATTGATCTTAGTAAGACAATAGGTCGGTACAATATCGTGGGCCGAAGGGCCTGTACCATGTTGTACTGTTCTAAGTTCTATGTTCTGTGTACTTGTGGCAAAGTTGCCAAAAGTTCCGAACTGGTAATTCTGGATAATGTCAGACTCCTGCATGCTTGTCATATGACCATAGAAGATTATTGGCAAGCCATCAAACATTGCGATCTCTCTGTGAAAGGATACACAAACACTATGTGGCTAAACCTGAGAGAAGGTTAAAGGTTCTGTTGCTTGGAGTCAAAGTGAAATGGAGGCAAAGACATGGGATCAGCAGGAGTTCACCTGAAGTGATGAGCGGTTGGGATGGATTCAAGATATGGCCCTGCAGAATGACAAAATGGAAAACATGCTTGAAAGTGTTGATTACATGGCAGACTGTACCGTGTTTGCCCAAAGGCAATAGAAAAAAATCGTTGAGTTTTTTTAGAGCTATCTCCCATAGTTTGCAATGTCTTTTACTGTACAAAATCAAGCTGCTGTAAGGTTAGAAAAATTGAAAAATGCAGCCAATTTTCATAGAATTATACAATATGGAAGAGGCCATTCAGCCCATTTAATCTGTACAGTCAAAAAATTATCAATACACGCATTAGTCCCACTTTCCTATGCAAGGTCCATAGTCTTGATTGCTGTGACACTTCAAGTGTTCATCTAAGTACTTTATAAAGATTGTCAGATCTCCCGCCTCAATTACCCTCACACGTGGTGCACTCCAGACCCCTACCCACCTTCTCAGTAAAAGCGATTTTCCTTGAATCCCCCCAAACCTTGTGTCCTTCACTTTAAAATTATGCCCCCTATTGACCCTTTGAATAAGGGGAACGGTTGCTTTCTGTTCACCCTGCCCATAACCGTCATAATCTTATACGCCTCTATCAGATTCCCCCTCAACCTTCTCTGCTCCAAAGAAAACTAACTGAGCCTGTCCAGCTTCCCTTCATGCTGAAATGCTCCATCCCAGTCAATGTGCTGGTGAATCTCATATGCATCCCCTCCTGTTCAACCACGTTCTTCCTATTGTGTGATCACTCAGTACTCCAGCTGAGGCCTAACCAAAATTCTCTACAGCTTCAGCATAATCTCTTTACTCTTGATTTTATGCTGCAACCTATAAAGATAGACATCTCACATACCATCTTAGCTACTCCATTAACATGCCCTGCCACCTTCAGCAAACAGTGGACAAAGCACCAAAGCATCCTTCTGAAAGTCTGAGCTTCCCAGTGTCCTGTCATTCATTGAGTACTCCCTTGTTTTGTTCCTTCTTCCAAATTACATCACCTCACATTTATCAAGGCTAAATTTCATTTACCACTGATCTGCACATCTGGCCAATCCCTTTACATCTTCCGGTAAACTAACATCTTCCTCCTCACTAACAACCATGTAGCTAATCCTTGTGTCATCTGCAAATGTTCATATCACTTCCACCACCTTCTCATCTACTTCAATTACAAATATCAAAAACAATAGAAGGACCCAGCACTGTTGGATCAGGCCACATCTAGAGTTGTATGCAGTTATTGAATCCACATTTTAGGAGGAATCTGATTGCACTGGAGATTAACCAGGATGTTACCTGGGTTGGACAGTTCGAGTTATAAAGAGAGATTGGATAGATTGGGGTTATGCATCATCACACAAACAGCCTTCTACCACCTCCCTCTGTTGTCTGCCACTGTGATTTCATTTTTGGTTTGACATTAAGTATATTAGTAGACAGGTTGAGCTGCATGGGGAAATTCCTTTGTTATCTCAAAGATCTGCATAACAAGCATTTGCAGGCAGTTTCCCCACAATCCAGCTTAGTGTGATTTCACTATATTATTGAACTTGGTTCCACTCTTTTTCAAGAAATGCATTCCAAATTACAACAACTCAGTGTATTTAAAAAAAAGGTTTGTTCGCGTGATGATGAAAAAGAGCAATTTACATTTAAAACAGGATTCTGTGTGCCTTGAAAGGGTAATTGAAGATAGTGGTGTTTCTATGACTGAAGGCTTAAGCTTCTGTTGCCAATCACCTTAAATCACCAGCTTACATTGGAACTAGTTTCATTTTATTTATTCTATGTAACATTCATGACTTTGAACATTTCAATTGAATCCCCTCTCCATCATTATTGCTCAAAAGAGAATGACTCAAGTTTCTCCATACAACTGAAACTTCTCATCCCTGGTATGATGGAACTACATTTCTCTTTCCCCCACTTCCAAGGCCTTGGCATCCTTGCTGAAATGCAGTACCCAGAATGGAACACAATACTTACATGCTTATAGCCACTATGTTGGCTATCTCTTAATATGTTGAGCATCTCAAATGTATGCCTGATAAACGTTGCAGATGGTTGATACATGTGTAAGTAACAGTTCTCCCAGAGTACTTCACACACAAGATAAATTCAGTGTAAAAATAAAAAAAAAAGCAATGTATGTGTGTACCAGATAACTGAAGACTGTAATGGTAAAATTGTCCATCCTCTCTGTAGCTTGTCATCACACTCCCAAGAACCCAGCTCTGTTTAGAAGCCGATTTGGGTAACCACAGTGTAGTGACTTAATGCTTTTACCTCTGTGATTGATTCTCCTCTGCCGATAACACAAGGTGGCTTGCAATTTGTGTTGTTATCTTTTCGAGATATGTTCCAGCAGTCTGCAGTAGAGGGGTAGATGCTGCTTTTCTGAGGTTGATTCAAAGGCACATTGTTGTGAGTAGGAACACTTTACTCTGCCCTTGGTCCCTATTTGCCTGAAGATTGCACAGAGATTGTCTGGAACAAAGCTGGGTTCTGTTCCCCAATAAGATTTTTTACGTTGAGAAAGTCAAATTTGACATGAGGCGTAACAAAATCAAAAACCTTGCATGCTTTAGGGCTATAGGATATGATGCTGGCTGGTGTGATTATGAAAGCAGTTCATACAGAAGCTGAATAAATTGTTGTCAACAATTATTGAGTGTTTCGTTTCTTCTCTTCGAGCACTGCAGCACATTGACATATTGTTGGTTTATTTTTCTGTCTCTGATAACTCAGCTGCCTAAGGCAGACCATACTGCCTCTATCTAAATTATGCTTCTCTTACACTTTAAATGAATATGCTATTCTGTATGAGATTGTAGTACCTGAGATAAATTTACGATTTAAGCATTGCATCAGCATGTTATGTGAATATCATTCACGCACAAATTTTGGATCCCACCTTATTTTGTTTATTTCCTTTTTAAGCTTATCAGAATTATAGACACCTGGAAAACTTATGAATTGTATATTAACAGCTTCCACCTTTGCCTTTCCATCAATTTATCTGATTTATAGTTAGTGAGGTAGAGGTGGTTTAAAGTTTTGTTTTTGTTCAGACATTTCAGCACCATTCTAGGTGACATAATCCATGAGGCCTCCGATAAAGGGGTGTTATTCTACTCCGCTTATAATTTATACTCTCCAGTCCGTTATGGTGAGTAGTGTCATTTCTGGTTGTGATCTGTATGGGTTGGGTTCCAATTCTAATGTTTGTTGATTACATTATAGGTGGAGAACCATGCCTATAGGAATTCCCGGGCATGTCTTTGTTTGGCTTGGGCTACTATCATCACCTTGTGCCAGTTAAACTGATGGCCTTCATTGTCTGAATGCATAGATATTAGGGAGAGTTCTTCATGCCATTTTGCTGTTAGCTGATAGCTGTATTCTGATAGCTAGTTTCCTTCCTGTTGTGGAAATGGGGTCTTTTCTCCTTGTGAGTGTTTGCTGTAGAGTGGCTGTGTGCCACCATGATGCCCAATTGTCTCAGGAGTGTTGTTTTCGGTTCTGGTATGTTTTTGAAGTAGTGCAATGTGGCCAGCATGTTTGGGCGTACTGTGTCCTCCTGTTGTTGTCAACAGACAGCAGTATAAATATCAAGTGGAGTAGAATAACATCGCTTCATTAGAAGCTCCACTGATGGTGCCACCTAGCATGGTGATGAAACGTCTGAACGAGATCAAGCCAGCTTGGCGACCAGGTCAATAACCTCAGGTAGAGGTGGTTTTGCTTCTCCCTAACCTTCAAGCACCAGCAGCCAAGACTTCACAAAATGGTATGAGCAAAGATTTTTGTACTTGTTCATGGGATGTGGACTCTTTGAATAATTGTGGTTTTGCAGTTTAGGTGTACCAATGGTGGTGTTAAGGACGGAGTTTCAGGAATTTGACTCAGCAACAGTGAAAGAATAGCAATCAAGTTCCAAGTCAGGAAGGCATATGGCTTAAAGGGGAACTTGTAGTTGGCGGTGCTCCCACACATCTGCAGGATGATTCGTGACTCGGAAGGAGCAGAGGTGAGCTAATGGTGAGTTACTGCATTACATCTTGGTCAAAGAACAAGCATTGTTGCCACTGTGTCACAGTGTTGGAGTGAGTGAACATGGATGGAGGTAAATAGGATGCCATTCAAGTGGGTTACCTTATCCTTGGTAGCATCTAGCTTCTCAACTGTTGTTGGAACTTCATCCATTCAGGAAAGTGGGAATATTCCATCAATCTCTCGACCTGAGCCTTTAAATGGTAAACAGGTAGCAGGGAGTGCTCAGTGCAAAATTTCTTGCCTGCTCTTGATTCTTAGATTCTGATCCTTAGATTCTTGAAAAGCTGCAGAGCAGAGGGTTGGGAAGTTGCCAACAAAACATCCTTAACTAAACAAAAAGAGGAAGACAAAAACAAAAGACAAATATAGGCCAGTTAGCTCAATGTGTCAGAGGGAAAACTAGATATAGTAGCAGAGCATTTTGAAATGGACAATATAACTGAGAAGAATCAGCATGTGTTCATGAAGAGGAAATCATGCCTGACAAATTTATGACAGTTCTTTGAGGAGGTAACAAGATGGTTAGATCATGGGGAACCAGTAGACTTGATATATTTAGATTTCCAAAATGTATTTGTTTACGTATCACACATAAGGCTACTTAGAAAGATAAGGGCTCATTGTGTTTGAGATAGTATATATTAACAGGAAAAAGTGGCTTAACTACCTAATAGAAGACAAGGAGTTAATATAAATGATGCAATTTCAAGAGGACAACCTGTAATTCATGGAATGCCACAGATTGGTGCTGGGGCCATAGTTATTTACAATCTATTTTAACAACTTGGACAACAGAAGTGAATTACTATAGCCAAGTCTGTTGTTGAATAAGAAAAGGGAAATGAATATGTGAAGGTCACACTAAGAATTTGCAGATGGATACTGACAGGTTGTGAGTAGGCAAAAATTTGGCAGATGGAATATAATATGAGAAAATGTGAGGTTATGTACTTCGGCAGGAAGAATAGAAGGGCTGAATTTTAATTTAATGGAGAAATTCTGCAGAAAGCTATAGCACAAAAGGATTTTGGAATCCTCGTGCAAGAATCACAAAAGCTAATGAGTGAGTTCAGCAGGTATTAGGGAAGGCAAATAGACTGTTGGCCTTTATTTCAAAGGCAATGGAATATAAAGGTAGGGAGGTTTTGCTCTAACTATTCATGACATTCACCAGACCAGTCCTGGAATGCTGAGAACATTTTTGAGCCCCTTATCTAAGGGAAGAAGTCCTAGCATTGGAAGTAGCCCAGAGAAACTTCCTTAGTTTGACTTTGGATGAATTTTCTTATGATGACAGATTGAGTAAGCTGCACATATGCTAATTGAGTTTAGAAGAATTAGTTGAGCATTGGCAGCAGCTATCCCAAACTTAAGTAAGTCTGTCAGTGCACATTCCTGGGCCTTAGACCAACAGGTTTTGGGCAGTCTAAAGAGCACCTTTCACCGAGTCAATGGTCCTCCAGGTTTAGTTGACATTTGTCTTGGTGCATGCCCTGGGAAACAAACTGTAGAGCGCAGAGTCCTGCATTATGGAGCTGCTTGGGGCAAACAACAACAAAAAAAAATCACTGCACCTCACTCCAATCTTCCTTTGCGGAGGCACAGTTCAGAAGGAAGTGTGCACAGTCTCACTCTCCCATGCAGCTGCTTCTAGGGCAGTGTGCAATGATGCACAGAGTTCGAGCATACATGGACCATCTCACTGGTAGTGCCCTTCTCACAGCTGAGTGATGTCCTGGTGCTTGTTGGAAAGTTCTGGTGATAAGGTATTCTGCCGAATGGCTTTGAATGCCTCCACAGGGAACCATGTGACAGAATCCACCCTCTTCTTTTCATGCAGGGTCTCGAAGACATGACATGCTGACCACTTCCTGATGGCCTTGTGGTCAAAGGTGTTTATCTTTGTAAATTTCTCCATTAAGGGACAGGTGAATTGGAATGGTCCAACGACTTGGGGCATTCTGTGGCAATGCGGCCAGACCCATCCTTCGCAACACCGGGGATGGGTAGTACCCCAGCATGTAATGGCATTTCGGGGTCTACGCACAACTTGACACAGCCACACTCAACAGTCGTCATCAGAATGAGGGCAGCATTGGGTACGTTACTTCCCCCCTTACCTAGAGCTTTGTACATGGTGTCCCTGCAGACACAATCAATCTTAGTCCTCCAGATGAGGTGGAAGATAGCTTGGGTGACTGTAGTGTCACAGGTTCTAGGAATGAACTAGACCTGTGCCATGTAAAACAGCAGAAAGAGTATCTCACACCTGATGACCAGGTTTTGTTCAATAGAATGAGAGTTTTCTTTGCCTCTGAAGCATCTGCCTCCTGTGTTTTCTACCACACCACATTCCATACACAAGCTGAGAGTAAACTGCGTCTTTATTCTCTGGTGTTTAGAGGAATAAATGTTGCTCTTGCTGAAATATTCAAAATTATGAAGGGGCTTAAAATGCTTATGTATTGAGAGGTTGCTTCCCCTCTCTGGGGAGTTGAGAACATGAGAATACAGTCTCAGAACAGGGGCTGATCATTTAGGAGTGAGATGACAAGAAATTTCTTTACACAAAGGGTTATGAATCTTTGGATTTCTTTATCCCAGGAGTAATAGATGGTCCATCAGTAAATATATTTAAGGTTTGTTTGGACAGATATTTCATCTCATGAGAAACCAATGGAAGAATGGGTTTAAAAGGGTATTTCAAGCCCATGATCAGCAATGATTGTATTGAATGGCATATCATGCTTGATAGGTGCTTACTATCCTGCAGATTATTTCTTATATTTTATGCAAGTAAACAGTAACAGATAGTAATCATTAGAAGAGCAATATACTGATAAGCAAACAACTAATGGGAAAGGCATGGAAGACACTGTACAGCACAGGCATTGTTATTGTTCACTGCATTGAAGTTTGTGCTCATACTCGCTGTAAAAGAATAACCTTGCTTTCAAAAGGACAGAAGGTGTACAATAATGTATATTGAATAAAAACATTTGTAAACTGGAGACTCAATTGCAGACATCATTGGTAAGGTTGATTTAAAGGTTATACATGATTGCAAAGACAGTGTACATGCCAAGTTTGTGTTAATTTGGTGTTGCATTACCAAGTGTTCCAGTCATTGGTATCAATGATTGAGCAGCTACGTGCAGATAGTAACTGTATTGTAGTAATGTTGACAGAAACATGATGATGTTCCACCCCTTCTGACAGTATCACAACAATACAAGGAGGAAAGTACAGTCCTTCATGTCAGGAATCCTTTCCCTCACTTTGATAGAAGAATGTAGTTCTTCCTGTGGTTGCCTGATCACTGAATACATCACAGCAACTTGCAGCAGCATGCATGGGTAGCGTAGAGGGTATACCTCATAAATATTTAGGGAATGTCAGAAAAGGCTGCAGAGCCCAGCTGTTTTAGGAGGCAGGGGAGTTTTCCCCATTGCTGTTTGAGGTCACAGAGTTTGCCTTGCCCTGCTGAACTGTTTCAGAATCCAGTTTCAAACAAAAGGTGGAGCAGGAATACGAGCGCTAATGAGAATGGTTACATCATGCACCGGTTTGTCAACAGTGACAGAAATCCACCAACTAGGTATATCCCAACTCTAATGCAGACGGCTTTGAATACAAGACTTTGAATTGAATCCTTTAAAACTAGAAAGGTAGCTACCAACACTCGATGTACGTGTTAATATATGAGGCGTCTTTCCTGATTTTATGTGGCTGATGTGGAGCCTAGTCCACTGACAACACATGTTTTGGTAAGTTTGGGGTAAAGGGGTCAGGCACTTTGGGTACATTTAATCACCAATATTCTTGCTGTGACTGATCTATAAACTAAGAGATTTCTTCATTATTGCAGAATTCCCCTGGTACCCCTCTCTAACTTTACCGGATGATAGTGGAAGCACCATAAACAATGTCCACTCCGGGGCTTAGGCTTGGAGGTACGGGTCTGTGTGTTAGGGCAGTGGAATGTGGCCTAGGGAACCTACCACCTTCATAGTCTTCTCATCTCAGTCCAAGACAGGAAGGCTTGTTTTTTTTATCAATCTGGAGTCTGTAACCTCTTAAAAACTTCATCCTGCTATGACTCGTATTCAACCAGTATCCTCTGGAGAATTTGGCTTAAACCAATGCACAGAAAACCCCACTGAGTCTGTTTGTGGCATCCTTGGGGGAAGGTGGGAGTGTGAAATGGCAGATTTCCTTGTTCTCAGGCTCTCTGTGTCCAAGCGAGAGATAAAACATTGGGAAGGGCAGCCTCATTTGAAGGGCCCTACTTTGTTCTATCTTTCTCTCCATCTTGATCAGTGCTTCCTGCTTTAGATCCCATATGTGCCCATACTTCATCTCTCTCCAGATGTTCTCTCTTCTGGGTTCACCTCAGTGCAATAACAACAATGGCCCCCCATTCCAGTGACAATGCTGTTACTACCAATCTGCCTGCTTTCAATTGCTTGGTTACACTTGGATGGAAGATATCTGCACCAGACATGGGTGTGTAACAATGTAATGATCCTGATGGAGCCTGAAACCCAAGCTGTATTGCTTCCACAACCATTTAGGAGCCTTATTGCATCAGATCTCCAAGAGATTTGGGTAACAGGAGTGCTACCAGATTCTGTAGCATGTCAGAAATATCTGCAGACCTTATAAAATTCCACCTCATATATCAAGCCAGCCAGGGAATTGAGAACTGGTGTAGTTATTTCTTCTACACCTGTTCTTCTTTCTTATGTTCCTATTCAGAGTTGTTATTAGAAAACAGCCATGTTAACAGATTTTTGAATGTTAACATCTTTAATATTAACATTGAACTCTTTCTGCACCTTCTCAGCCGCTGGAACACTATATCCTGAACTCTGTTCTATTACCCTAATGCACTTGTATGTACGATCTGCGAGTAAAGCTCATAACACAACACTTTGTACTATATCTCAGTATACAGGATAGTAATAAATCAAATTAAATCGTATCAAAAGGCATTACAGCCTTAAAGGAATGATCCATTCCAGCTTATGTTTCTTGTATTCTTATGTAGTAAGTGTATCAGGCTCCAAGAAACAGGCAGCTTGGGTGGCATGGATGGCTTGAGGTGGGATGCTCTTTGGCGAGTTAGTGGTAACTCAATGGGCTGAATGGCCTACTTTCACACTGTAGGGATTCTGTGAAACCTGAGACCAATGGATCCCCCAATAGTGTTTCTGGGGATTTTTTTTGCTACTTTTGAGCCTGCAGTAGACTGGTTGTTAGAAATTGATTCCAATGAATAATCAAAAACTTCACCATCATTGGTCATATGTTGTGTGATGAATCCTCACCACTGGTCATCATGTCTTGTGAGCTGCCCGACTGATTTACTACCGCCATCCACTTTCCTGGTTTTGATCTCCAGGGCCTACGTGGTCGAATGAGGTGGAAGAGAATCGCTTGCAATCCAAATCAGAAGAGACTCTTGTCTTAAACAAAATGTAGTTGATTGCATGATAGCAGCCATGCAGAATTCATATCCACATATTCAACATTATTGTAAAAACTATGAGAAAGAACCTTCATCCAGTAAAATCCTCAGCTGTTCTCCCATTTCCCCCATAAACATAGTGGGTCGTACTATCATCTCCTCAGCATTAACCCTTTCAGACACTATCACGGTCAAACAAGTCACTTTGAGGCTATGGTAACAGAGTGGTCCACCAGTGGGGCTTTCCCTGTGCTAAGTTTGGGTGTGTAGCAGACTGGTTGTTAGAGGTTGATTAAAATGAATAGTCAAAAACTTCATTGTACTATACAACTACCAGAACGATAGCGGATGAACTCGATTGACTTTGGTCTGACTTCATCTGCACGTTAAATGTTCACAATATTTCACTAACATTCACTAACAGTTAAGATAAATATTCGTGTAGTTCACTAGAAATTAAGATAGTGTTTTAATTCTTTGATTCATTTTTACCTTTTGCACGGTTAAATTTGTGACTCATGTTTGGACATTGCTCTATTGTCTGCAGTCTGAGGCATCTCAACACTTCTGTGCTTTAACAGAAATTGACATATGCCCATTGCTGGTATTTGATTCAGTCAAAACGGGCGAAAGATCACTTCGGGACGAACGTCCAGGCTCAGTATCGGTGGACTGTGTTGATCCAGTCAGGAGCGACAAAACTTTTCCTTTTCTGAAATATTCATAGCCCTGACAAGGTAATGTGCTCTGCAATGAGTGCAGGAGGGAGATCATTCAAGATTAAGAGCATATATTTTTAGATTTTAAAAAAATCGAAGCACAAAGAGAAACACCACTCACACTTCTCAATGAATGTGAAATTCAGCGCCTGGTATAAAGTAGTGACACCCATTTTGTGCACCATAATATCCACAAGCAGCAAATGAGTTCAATGTCCTGTTAATCCGTTTTCGGGGCTACAAGCAGAAGGAGAAATGAGTTTATACTAAACAGTTTTGCGATTGGACAGGTCTGTGGTTCATACGTTCTGCGTTTGATGAATCTTCAGGTTTTTGCACAGTATTGTGTTCCATTTGTACAGACTGGGATAGCTGCCTATGATGTCAGCTACTACTCTCGGTCCCCCATACCAAAATACTGTAACGTGTTTGTGCAGCTTGAAATCATATCTTACAACCCTGAACAGTGCCATTCAGACCTTCTCAAGGGCAACTAGGGACGGAAAATAAATGCTGGTCCAGCCAGCAATACCCACATTGCACAAAAATGAATAGTTAGAAAGAAAAAGACTCTATATATCCACAAAGTCTTGCCAGAGGGCAACAAAATGCTGAAATCAAACAATTCTTCTGCATCAGTCTTTCCCAAGGTTGGCAGTGACGAGTCCGTACTTAAGAGTAAAATAACTCTGTTTCAGTGGAAAATAGAAGACCCAGAGATGCAGATTGCGAGATGGGGATGGTGTAATGTTGTGAGGGGAACGGAATCATTCACAGGTATTTTGAATTCAATTGGTTTTCGTAAAGGTAGGCGATCAATTTCACCAGATTATTGCCTGAATGGTAGTCTTCGCACGATATAAGCAGCGTGAATAGTTGCCTGTTTTTCTGATTACCTCAGTAATGATACACCTCAAATAACACTGACGGCCCATACAATATAGTCCGACCTTTTAAACATCCTGAACACGCTGTGATGGAAATATATTTTCTCTGTAAAGGTCAGCACAGATTTCAAAGTGATTGTGTGTATTTTGAACATTTTTTTCTGATCTTATTTTCTCTGGATTTCTCAAGTGTTCCCCAAACACATTGAAGAACTGGCAAGACAGACACAAGTCAAATGCAATCCATTATTGTTAAAATAAATAATCTTTTCCTTCATATCACTCTATTCACTTGCAGTGTTCAGTGCAAAAAGCCTTACAGAGAAATTTTGATGAAGGTTTATAAAACAAAAAAAATCACTGTAATTCCACACTCAATGGAAACGAAATACTTCCTGAAATTTCTGGGCATTTTGTCCAGAATAAAAAAAGCCTTTCACAGGAATTCACATTCCATGTTTCTATTTATTAAAGTAAAACTGTGTACCTTTAAAATTTTAATTACAGGTAAGATACTGGGAATTCAGTGATGAGTAGCTCATCTCCTGTCTCCCTAGTGTCTGTCCACAGTCTAAAAGGCACAAGTCAGGAGTATGATGGAATGGTCTCTTTTCCCCAGAAGAAGGTGGCTTCAACAACACTCATTAGCTTGACGCCAAACAGGATAAAGCGCATCACCTGATTGGCAATTCGCTACTATAAACATTTATTCTCCCATCACTGACAGTCAGTGACAACAGAGTATGCACACAGTGCATTGTAGCAACTTAACAAGTATCACGTGACAACATCTACCAAAAACACAGCATCTGTCATCTAGAAGAACAAGGGTATCAAATGCATGGGGAACACTGCTACATACAAGTTCCCCTCCACTCCTGACTTCGAACTATAACTCTGCCGCTTCACTTGATAAAAACCCTTGAAATCCATTCCTAATGCCAGTTGCAGATGTACCATAAGGGCAGCATGGTGGCTCAGCAGTCAGCGCTAGAAACCTAGGTTTGACTCCACCCTCGAGCAACTGACTGTGTGTAGTTCGCACATTCTCCCCATGTCTGCATGGATTTCCTCCAGACCCTCCAGTTTCCTTCCACAGTCCAAAGATGTGTGGAAAAGGTGGATTGGCCATAGGAAATGCACGGTTACAAGGGTAGGGAGGAGGGATGGGGTCTGGGTGGGATTCTCTTCAGAGGGTTGTTGTGGAACCTATGGACCAAATGGCCTGCTTCCCCTCTATAGGGATTCTATGATATGAATAAGAACAGCTCAAGGAGGCACTCCATCAATCCCTTCTCAAAGGCAGTTAGGATGGCCCACAAGGAGCGGCCTTGCCAGAAACACAACATATCATGAGAGAAAATATAACTCAGGACCATATATGACTCATGGGAAGATGGTCATCTTCCTGCAACTGCATTGACGATGCTTCCCCCGACAATGTATGGCAGGGTATGGACAACATCTGGAGACATAGTTACCAGGCGATAACTAGCTCAGCTCAGAGAAAGCTCATCTGTCTTCCATGCTATGTCACTGATCACTTGCTGGGGACATTTTTAAGATCACCGCAGTTCAGAAGTTTCATTAATCTATCCATATCAACACAGAAACCAAGAAAACTAAGTAGATTTTAGCTGATGGGTAGCTCACCTGCTAACCCTTCAGAACATCTTCACCATGTACTGGATCAAAGTCAGGAATGAGACAAAATACTTACCATTCACCTTGATGGGTGCAATTAAAACATCCAAGAAACTCAAAATCATCCTGAGAGAATCAATTCACTTCAGCCACTAGAGTCAGTGAACTGAATGTGTGGTAGTTACAACAGTGAAAGGAATTTTTATAATTGGGTGAAATAGAAATTCTGCGTATATGAATATCTTTTATTGTCACATGCATTCAATATAAAATATAGTGACAAATGTGTACCATCACTGTACAAGAGCCATTCACAGAACAAAATAAAAAAGATAACTTAAAGAGTGCCCAATTTTTCCTTCTCTGCTGCTACAGCATACTGCCTCCAATGTCCTGCTCCAGCCTCTCACCATACCACCACCAAGAGTGTCCCGCTCTGGGCTTTCCACTCTACACCGTGCCACTGAGAGAGTGTGCCGCTCCGGGCTTTCCAGTCCACACCACGCTGCTGTCAGCGGCCCTCTCCACAGAAAAGTGAGAGTCCCACTCCAGACTTCAGAGGCTGACCAACTGTTTATGTAGCCATGCTGCCTCTCAAAACACTGCTGCCACTCTAGAACCCATCAAAGCTGTCTCCTGCCAGAGTGATGTCTTTATCATGTAGGTTTGAGAAAAAAAGGGATAGCAGGAAAAACAAAACAAGGAAAATGTAGGTGAGAAGGACAAGCCTGGGCACAGGAGCCTGAATGCTGCTTACTCCGCTGCTGCCATCTTGATATTTGGAAACAAAGTGTGGAGCTGGATGAACACAGCAGGTCAAGCAGCATCTTAGGAGCACAAAAACTGACCTTTCGGGCCTAGGCCCTTGTGCTCCTAAGATGCTGCTTGGCCTGCTGTGTTCATCCAGCCCCACACTTTGTTATCTCGGATTTGTCCAGCATCTGCAGCTCCCGTTATCTTTGATATTTGGAAATCCTGATGTGACTGTCAGTGATAGTCCACAGGATGCGCTTGTACAGTCTTTATCGATGTTAACTGTACAAAAACCATTGTTATGGTGTTAACTTGAATTAATTAGTAGTCTAGCTACAAAGATTGATGAGGAAGTTAAATTATTCAATCAGCAGAAGCTCATTCTTTTAGAATGTTTTAAATCTCAATTACCATTGAATCACCTCTCTCGCCCTGAAAAATTAATTTCAGAGTTCAGTGTCTCCCTTCCTTAAAGGAAGTTGAATTTTTCAAATATAAATATATACATAGGTTTTAAGTTTATGCTTTGCTTTTGATGTTCCTTCCTTAATCCTCTGTAGATGTCTTAATCTTTATTTTACTTCCTACGCAATGCTTTAAATATAGCTTTTATTGCCATTTTTTATTTCCTGCTTTGCCACCTATTATAATTCTTCAATCTGATTGGGTGGTCAACCCACCTACTATCTTTGCTGTTACTGAGTGCCAGACATCTCCCAATGGAAGATGCTAAATATGAAATGATATTAGAAAGGAAGGCGTTTGTGGGCAGCTTTTGTCACAGTGAATGGCAAGCGCTGGTCACTGTCTGCAAAATTGAACAAACATCTCCACAGGGTAGGCTCATCAAGACATAATTTTTCCTTCACTATCATTAGACTTCTCTTATATATTCTTTTAGATTATCAATGCAAAGACTACAGAAATTGAAAAGAAGTGCACAGGAAAATCTTACAAATAATCACTAATACAAAGGCAAAATCTAAAGAATGAACAGAAAAAAAACATTTGGTCATAAGGAATAGAAACAGGAGTAGTTCATTTACACTCCTACAGCCTGCTGTGCCATTTAATAGGACAATGCACCAGCTGGTTGTGGTGTAAATTCCATTTGCCTCTGCCACAATAACTCTTAGTTACCCTGTAGATAGAAAATCCGTAATTTAGTTTGTAATACACTCAATGACCCAGCTTCCACTGCTGTTCTAAAGATCACTAATGTTCTGAGAGAACAAATTTGTTCTCATGACTGTCTTAAATGGGAAATCCTTTATTGTGAAACTGTGCTTCCCTGAGTTCATGCTGGGAAGTGTTTTCTTGGTTCCCACACTGTCAAACTTCTTCAGAAACATAGATGTTTGAATAAGATTATTCTCATTCCTCAAAACACCAATGAGTATCAGCTTAACATTGTAACCCATTCCAAATGAAACAACCCCTTCATCCCAAAAAATCAAGCGAGTAAGCCTTCTTTGCACTTCCTCAAATTCAAGGATTTCTCCCCTTAAATAAGGAAACCAAATCTATTTGCAGCTACCTAAATGTGGTCACAGCAGCTCACTGTATACTGATAACAAGCTTCCCACAATTTTATGCTATGTTCTTGCAACAAATGGTGACATTTCACTTGCTTTCCTAATTACTTGCTTTAACTATATGCCAATATTTTCAGATTCATCGAAATCCAAATCTCACAAGCCATATAATTCTGCAGTCTCTGTCCATTTAAATAATATTCTGCTTTTCTATTTTTCCTACCAAAATAGAAAACTCCACATTTTTCCTACATAATGCTGCTGTTAACAAGGTTTTTGCCCATTCACTTAACCTGGCTGTGTCCTTTTACAGGCCCTTTATGTCCTCCCAAAATTTGCTTTTTCACCTACTTTTGTATTATCACTACATTTGGTTGCAATAAGTTATGTCCTTTCATCCAAGTAATTAATACGGATTGTAAAAAGATGAGGCCCCAGCACTGATCTCTGTAGAATGCCACTGGTTGCAGTTTACGAACTTGAAATGGCTGCTTTGTCTCATATAGTAGCCTTTTGCATCGGAACGTATTGGATACATTTTTGAAATTCAAATATACCAGATCTACTCTTTCACCTTGTATTCACTGGTCGTTGCATGCTTAAAGAACACAGATAAATTTGTCAAAACTGATATTTCTCTTATAAAATTATTTTGGCTTTTCCTGGTTGCATTATGAATCTCCAACTGTCTAGCTATTATCTTCTTAATAACAGATTTCGACGTTTTCCCATTGTCAGATGTTGGGCTAACTGACTGGCAACTTTTGGCTTTTTGTCTCCTCGTTTTCTTGACAATTGCAATTTCCCAAACTACTGGGACCTTTCCAGAATCTAGAGAATTTTGGAAGATTACTGCAGCGAATCAATTTTGTCTCCAGTCACTACTTTTGAGATCAAGGGATGCAAGCCATCAGATCAAGTATACTTGTCATCCTTTAATCCCATTGATTTTTCTAGCTCTTTTTCTCCGGTGATGGTAATTATTTTAACGTCATTCCTCAGTGTTCAACAGTATAGGCATCTGAGTTCTGTTTTCATTAGTGGAGTGTAGCCTGTTGCTTTCAGAATGTTGTCATGTTTGAGTGAACATGTCTGAGCCCTTTACAGCAGGAACCTGACTGTCAAACCCATTTGTTTTGAGCAGGTATGTCATTTTCACAAAAATATGAACATGTCCAAAAACAGAAATTTGCTTTCAAAATTCAGCAGGACAGGCAGCATCTTTGGGATGAAAAACAGAGTTAATGTTTTGTTTCCAGTGCCTCTTCAGAGCACATTCAATTGGTGCTCCTGGTAATAAAACAAACAAAAGCACCAATTCTAGAGTCCACTTCGGATTGCTATTGTTGCTAGTTTCATTTTGTAGCCAGTGGCAGTGTTTGGATATGTCTTTTAAATTTAAGGTCAGAAGTGCAGTGATGGAGGAAATTTGCTACCACCTTGCAAAAGGCTAACTTCAGATGGAAAATAAATGTTAACTTTACCAAAAAATCCCACATCTCAAGAACTTATTTTCTTAGTGAGTTTTGAGAAGATTTGTAGCTCAGGTTGAGTTTTTGAATGTGAGTTTGCTCGCTGAGCTGGAAGGTTAGTTTTCAGACGTTTCGTCACTTTTTTCAAATAAAAAAAACATATACTTTATTCGTAGAATGTACAAAAAATAAAACATTTATACACATACCCAGTCATGCAAGCTGCTCCCGGTTACCCAGGGGGTACGTACACCAAAAAAAAAGAAAAAAAAACAAAGCAAAGAAAATACCCCGGCAGTAGTCTCCCCACACAGTCCCCGTTGGCCCCCTGACCAGTTGGGGAAGGCGCCAGCTGGGCCCAGTTACCAGATAGGGCCCTTTTTTCTATTCTGGATGAGGGGTTTCATACCGTGGTCTTTCCCCACTGTGCCTTGACGGCAGTTGCCCCAAGCTTTAGCGCGTCCCTCAGCACATAGTCCTGGACCTTGGAGTGCGCCAGTCTGCAACACTCGGTCGGGGTCAGTTCTTTCAGCTGGCAGACCAGCAAGTTGTGGGCAGACCAAAGAGCGTCTTTCACCGCATTGATGGTCCTCCAGGCGCACTTGATGTTGGTTTCGGTGTGCGTCCTGGGAAATAGCCCGTAGAGCATGGAGTCCTGTGTCACGGAGCCGCTCGGGACGAACCTCGACAAATGCCACTGCATCCCCCTCCAGACCTCCTGCGCATAGGCACACTCCCGAAGGAGGTGATCGACAGTCTCGTCCCCCACGCATCCGCCTCGAGGGCAGCGTGCGGTGGTTCAGAGATTCCGGGCGTGCATAAAGGATCTCACTGGCAGAGCCCCTCTCACCGCCAGCCAAGCAATGCCCTTGTGCTTGTTTGAAAGTTCTGGCGATGAGGCATTCTGCCAAGCAACTTTGGCAGTCTGCGTGTGGAACACACGACGGAATCCACCCTCTCCTTTTCCCGCAGGGTCTCGAGGATACTACATGCTGACCACTGCCTGATGGCCTTGTGGTCAAAGGTGTTTCCTTTCAAAAATTTCTCCACGAAGGACAGGTGGTACGGGACGGTCCAACTACTCGGAGCGTTCCGCGGCAACGAGGCCAGGCCCGTCCTTTGCATCACCGGGGACAGGTAGAAACTCAGTAAGTAGTGACACTTGGTGTTTGCGTACTGAGGATCTACACACAGCTTGATGCAGCTGCACACAAAAGTAGCCGTCAGGGCGAGGGTGGCGTTCTTTACACCCTTTCCCCCATTTTCCAGGTCTTTGTACATGGTGTCCCTGTGGACCCGGTCCATCCTCGACCCCCAAATGAAGTGGAAGATAGCCTGGGGTGACCGCAGCGGCGCAGGTCCAGGGAATAGGCCAGGCCTGAGCTACATACGACAGTACAAAAAGCCCCTCGCACCTGACAAGCAGGTTCTTACCCGCAATGGAGAGGGACCGAAGTGTCCACCTGCTCAGCTTCTGCTTCAGTTTGGTGATACGCTCCTCCCAAGTCTGAGCGCACGCCCCAGCTCCACCAAACCAAACACCTAGCACCTTCAGGTAGTCTGTCCTGACGGTGAAGGGGATGAAGGAGCGGTCGTCCCAGTTCCCGAAGAACATGGCCTCGCTCTTACCCCTATTGACTTTGGCACCCGAGGCCAGTTCAAACTGGCTGCAGATGTCCAACAGCCTACTCACCGACCAACGATCGGTGCAGAAGACGGCGACATCGTCCATGTAAGGGAGGTCTTGACCTGAAGGTCTCCACTGCCTGGGATAGCCACGCCCTTCAGGCTCACGTCCTTCCTGATGGATGCGGCAAAGGGCTCTACACAGCACACGAACAAGGCAGGAGAGAGCAGGCAGCCCTGCCTGACTCCAGATCTGACGGGAAAACTGTCCGATTCCCACCCGTTGATCGAGACTGCGCTAACGATGTTGGTGCAGAGCATCCGGATCCAATTGCAAATGCCCTCCCCGAACCCCAATTTGGAGAGGACGTCCCTCATGTAAGCATGAGAGACCCTGTCGAAGGCCTTTTCCTGGTTCAGGCTGACAAGGCAGGTGTCCACACTCCTGTCCTGCACGTAGGTGATCGTATCCCTGATGAGCGCGAGGCTGTCAGCGATCTTCCTGCGCGGCACAGCACAGGTTTGGTCAGGGTGAATCACCGACTCCAGGACAGACCTGACCCGGTTGGCTATGACCTTGGCCAGGATTTTGTAGTCCACGTTCAAAAGTGAAATGGGAAGCCAATTCTTAATTTCTTCCCTCTCCCCCTTCCTCTTGTAAATGAGGGTGATGATGCCCTTCCTCATGGACTTGCACATTTCCCCTGCCCGAAGCGCACTATCGTACACCTCCAGCAGGTCCTGGCCGACCAGGTCCCACAGAGCGGAATACAGCTCGACCGGTAAGCCGTCGCTCCCGGGAGTCTTATTCCTCTCCAAGAACTTGAGGGCTCTTGTCTGCTCATCCAGGGATATCGGCCGGTCCAGCCACTCCCTCGTGCCGTCATCTCAGACCTCCGTTTTAGATGACAGGAACGACTCGGAGGCTGTGCTGTCCGTGGGCTTCGCGTCGTACAGCCCGGCATAGAAGGATCTGCTGATCCTGAAAATTTCGGGCTGATACAATGTCACCGAGCCGTCGTCCTCCTTCACCGGCTAAGCACAGAGCCCTCTTTGTGCACCTTCTTAAAGAAGAAACAAGAGCACGTCTCGTCCTGCTCCACGGAGCGGACCCTGGACCGGAAGATTATCCTGGAGGCCTCCGCGGCGAAGAGCGAGGCTTGCTGGCCCCTCACCTGGCGGAGGTCCTCCGTGACATTGACCCCCATCGACTGCAGAAGGAGCAGGTTCTGCACCCTTTTCTGGAGTCGCAACAGCTTTCCCCGCCTCTCTCTCGCCTTCTGAACACCCTTGAGGACAAAGAACCTTTTGATGTTCTCCTTCACCGTCTCCCACCAGTCGCCTGGAGACTCAAAGAGGGATTTCACGGTTCTCCGACTGGCGTATTCCCTCTTAAGCTCCTCGACGTTCTCTGGGGTCAACAGAGTCGTGTTGAGCTTCCATGTCCCCTTGCCGGCCGGCCCGTAAGTGACAGACGGCCAGCAGGAGGCAGTAGTCAGAGAAGAACACCGGCTCGACGCCGGTGGACCTGACCGAGAACGCCTGTGACACAAACAGGAAGTCTATCCTTGAGTGGATAGACCCGTCTGGCCGCGACCAGGTGTATCTCCGCTGCACTCCGTCTACAGGGGTGCTGAAGATGTCGAGCAGCTTGGCGTCCTTCACTGTGCCCATCAGGAATCTGGACGTGACGTCCAGTTGACTCCCCCCACCCGCTGTCCCCACGCCAGATCTTCCATCTGCATCAATGATGCAGTTGAAGTCTCCGCCTAGGATGACCGGCCTGGACGTAGCCAGCAGGGGTGGAAGCCGCTGCAGGACGGCCAACCGCTCACTCCGTACCGCTGGGGCGTACACGTTGATCAGCCTCAGGGGAGCGTTCCTGTGGGTGACAGGAGCCACTAGGAGGCACCCCCCCACCACCTCCTGAACGTGAGATGGTGAAGTTGCGCCCCCGCAGCAGAATAGCCAGGCCCGAGGAGCAACAGTCATTACCCGCCCAACCAGATCGAAGGCCCACAGGTCCAGGTGCCCGACCATTTCCCGTACCTGCTGAGGTGCGGTATCCCACACTCCTGCAGAAACAGGAGGTCTGCCTTGATGGTGGTCAGGTAGGCCAATGTGGACACGCATCTTGCGGTGGACTTGACGCTGCGCACATTAATGCTCGTAACTCATACCCCCATTGTGGGCATGACCGCAGTACCCTCCTCAAGTCCAAGGTCCAGCCCCTCCATCTCTCCCTTCATGCCCATTGCCCGGGCTAACTGCTGGACGCTCTCTGGGCTCAGGAAACCATCCGTGCTGCCTTCTGGGTGGCATCCCCCTGTTGGGGGTATGGAGGCAGGAGAGTCCGGCTCTGGGTCAGGCTGGGGACACTCTGTTTCCTCCTTCCCGCCTGAATGTTCCGGGGGGCCCTTCAGGGCCTCAGCGGCATGTGGCTGAGTGTCGGAGGGAGACTCAGGATGCCTCCCGTCACCTGGAAGCGGGGTGCTGCTTTCCTTCTCCCTTGAGATCTTTAGCTTCTGCTTTGGGCTGGCCTCGTCCGAATCTCCCTCGTCAGTGGAGCTCCTATAGCCCCCCTGTAGCTACCGCTTCCCACCTGATGGTTGCGGTGCCTGGGCCCTCCGGCGCGCCTTCCTCCTCACTTTCCGGACCATCGTCCACTCCCCTGAGTCACCTGTCACCTCCTCCATCGACTCCGGGTTGTCGGTGGAGGTGGGAGGGGGGCGCGTGCGGAGCCTGCAGGGGCGCTTTGGTGGCCTCGGGTCCATCCTGCGGGGCTGGGCCCTCCTGCACGGCCTGGCCCTCCTGCACATTAGGGGGGTCCTTGCAGGGCCCTGGTGCCTTCCTCTCCTCCGGGGGGGGCTTGGCCCGCATTACCCCTCCTGGTGACCTGGGCATAGGTGGTCCCCCGCTGCGGGCATGCCCTATAGAGGTGGCCCGTTTCCCCGCAAAGGTTGCAGCTTTTTTCTTTTGGGAAATCTTTTGCAAGGTGTCCCTCCTCCCTGCAGTTCCTGCAGATGGTGGCTTTGCAGTCAGCCGCCATGTGACCTGACCTACCACAGGCATGGCAGACTTTAGGTTGCCCTGCGTAGGTCAGGTAGCCCTTGCTCCCGCTGATCGCGAAGCTGGACGATGGGTGTACAATGTTCCCGTCTGCGCCCATCCTCAGCGTCACCCTGACCTGCCTCTTACTGGTCCAGATCCCTAAGGGGTCCATGATGTCAGTTAGGTCCCCTTCCATCTTCACGTACCTTCCGAGGAAGGTCAGGACATCAACTGCTGGCACATGCGGGTTGTACATGTGTACAGTCACCATACGGCTCCTCTGTGCTGGCATCACGAACAGCGGGACAGCGGTCAATACAGAGAGGGGGCCCTCACCTCCTTTCTCCTTGAAAACCTCCAGGAAGTGCTCGCAAAGCTTGGCACTTCTGAAGGTCACATCGTAAAAACCTCCTCCAGGGAAATCCTGCAGGCAGTAAATGTCCGCAGCAGTGAACCCACAACAGTCCAACAGGACCCTCTTAACGTAGAAGGTGCGGTCCACAGGTGCACCTTCATCCACCTTCTTCACGGAAACACGGATGGTGTTCTGGACCCCCTGACCTGGGGCACGAGCACTTGCCGCAGCCATCGTTGCAGATTGGCTGCTCCCCTGAACCAGCATTAGGCCGAAGCCAGCATTAAGATCCACTAGTCGCAAGGGTGCACAGCCAACCCGACGTCTTCCTTCCACCTCCAACACAGTCGCGCTCTCCTCTTCTCGGTCCACAAAAGAGTGGGTCTTTATTTTGTTCCGGATGTAAGCTGGTTCACTGAGCTGGAAGGTTTGTTCCCAGACAATCCGTCACCATTCTAGGTAACATCATCAGTGAGCCTCCGATGAAGCACTGGTGTTATGTCCCGCTTTCTATTTATCTGTTTAGGTTTCCTTGGGTTGGTGATGTCATTTCCTGCATTGGCAATGTCATTTCCTGTTCTTTTTCTCAGGGGATGGTAGATTGGCTCCAAATCAATGTGTTTGTTGATGCAGTTCCGGTTGGAATGCCATGCTTCTAGGAATTCTCGTGCGTGTCTCTGTTTGGCTTGTCCTAGGATGGATGTGTTGTCCCAATCAAAGTGGTGTCCTTCCTCATCTGTATGTAAGGATACGAGTGATAGTGGGTCATGTCTTTTTGTGGCTAGTTGATGTTCATGTATCCTGGTGGCTAGCTTTCGCTCTAGTCACTGTCCAGCCATCCTCATAATGGGCTACTGGTAGGGTTTGTGTTTCTATTGTGAACTGCTGAAACAACACTGGTATCTGTACAACATATCTTCCAGATTCCAGTCCAAGTGTAGGTATGTACTTGTCTCCAGAAAACACATCTCTTTTTTGCCAACAGAATTGACAAACAAATTATGATTTTACTGTTTGTCCCTCTTTAGGGTTCTCACAACACCTTTCGGGTTCGTTTGAAAGCCATCCATGCCATTTTAATGCAGGTTTGTGACCCCCAGTCTATTATGTAATTATATCACTGAGGCATTTGCACAATTCTGCAGAAATGCATTTGTTAATAAGCCATTAGTCCAACCTTTTCGTTTCAGATAGAAATGTCAAGACAAATTACATTCAATTTACAAAAGAGGAACTCAATTTTCTCAGGAGAAATGAAACATTAAACATTGGTACTTTAATGTTTGGTTGCTGTTAATCACACCATGACCACAGCTAAAGGACAAACTAATCAACTTAGTAAAATTCAATCTAGTAATTAGGAGGAACTCACTGATTATTTTGGAACTTGCATTATTAATTTGTTACAATATAAAAAAATTCTTGTTTCTAATGTCAATACACATGGAGCCAATGTTTTCTGCTCTTCTGGTACTGTCTGACCTACTGTGTTTGTCCAGCTTCATTTTATTGAATCTGGCCTCCAGTGTCTTCAGTCCTTACTGTCTCCTGTTATTTCTGATGTATTTAATGCTGAGGAAATGAAAGGCCAGGTTTATTAAGGTGTGCTCTTGCTGTCAGGTTTGCTTTTGGAACTGCTGCTTGTTGATAGTAATCATGTTTAAAGTATTGGAAAATCATACTGACTCATTCTGTGAACCTTGGCATATTTGTTACTCTGAGAAAGAACCAATAACGCTGTGAAGTTATAAAGGCCTTTCAAGCACATTGACTACACTTCAGAAGTGTTTTCCAATGAAATTTTAAGAGATTAGAATTTGCTAATAATGATATTTGTAAATGACAATTGACTGTTATTTGTTCTTCTACTGGCTCTGTTTTAGTGGAGACATCTCACTGTGTGCTATCTTGCTGCAGTAAATCAGCAATATATTCTCCAGAAAAGGTGTAGGATTCATGGGTTTTCTCTTTTCTTTGCAACTGCATCTAGGCCAGCTGAACTTTTTGTTTCTGCTCATCTTATCCAATGTCCTTCCAAACATTCAGCCCCCAATGGTTACAGATTTCAATGACTGCCTCCCACTTGTGAGGGTCCATGTTTGCCATCTTTATATTTCAGTTATGGGAGACCTTTAGGTGGATAATAGTCACCCAAGAAGTGGTGACCCAGTAGCCATTTAACTGAACAGAAGGTCTTTGGGTATACAGTGGCCATACGTCAAATAAAAGTTGCTGAACTATTGTGGCTGTTGTTGGCTTAGTAATGACTGCATTTTGATGGAATAGACATGTCTGACTTGCTGCCCTCGTCCCGCCAAGGCCGGCAAAACATAGGTCTGAGACAGTGAAGGTGAAAACTATTCAACAATTTCTCCTGCCGAATGTATGTTGTCCAGACCTGACAACTCTAGAGGATTATGCTAAAAATGCAGGCTTGGTAAAATTGCAGCTTAGTTTTCTCAGTCAGGTCTGCTGTTGTTCCACACTCTCTCACTCAGCTGGGATCTGACAGCTGCAGCTTTTGCAATCTGTGTGCTTTTGGTATAGCATGACAGATTGCTGGTGATTGTAGAGAACTGATAGGTGAAACCATCAAGAGCCTTCAGCATCACATTATCAATATTGATAGATGAGAGAATGGCTACCTCCTGAAAGAGATTCTGATTGTCAAGCTAAACTATTTATTAGCATGTGCAAATCTGTCCATTTGCTGTTGAAACATTGTTTGCCTTGGATGTTAGTGCAGCATTGGCAGCAGTGAGCAACTCTCTGATGAGAACTTGGTGCACCCTGTCACCTTTGTCAATGACAACCAGCTTTCTGTCAGTTTTGCAATGAAAGCAGATATCCTCTGTAATGACCTGAAGACTTGTGACAGCATGAAAGTCAAGAATATTTCAAAGTAGATCAGGGCCAGAACGCAACTCCGTTTGATCCACTGTGGATTTTAAAGGATTCCAATGCTGCTTGTCATAGCAGACCTACTCAGCATGTTGACATTGAAGATCAGATTTGAAGTTTTGGAGGATGTATCTATATTCGCCAATCAACATTACTTTAACGTTGCTGATATCGCTAAATCAATACACCTTGTGCTGTAATTCACCAGCCTCCATCCTGGTATGATGAGCTGTAATTTTCTGTCTTCCTTGTTTGTTCAAATTGATCAAATTATTAATGTAGTTCCCATCTCCACCAATTCAACAACTTTGCTAATTAGTATCATTGCTAGAATGCATAGTTATGATTTATTGTATCTAATTTATTTTTCTTGTTATTTAAGACATTAAGGAACCTTTGGTACTTGCACAAAATATTCTTTATCTGATCAAAATATATCTGTGTTCTCAAAGATCTGATGCACAAGATATGAGGAATTCATTTTTCAGTTAGCCTGCTACTTTTGTATCGAAGCATCAACAGACGATTTAAATTGCTGGATAGTATTACAGTGCTTCAGTATTTTTCAATCAACATTTTTTCTCATTCTATCCATATCACTTTCCTGGATCCTTCATCTCCCACAACGTCAATTAGCCCATACCTGGTCAGAAATCTTAAGAGATGCAAATTCCAGCTGGGTGGTCAGATATTAGGATCTTTCTAAATCCAGTCTGTTGAATTATCAGGTTCACTCTTTGCGGGGACACAACATGGCTGAAGTGTTTATTTGGTATTGATTTTACTGCCTGACTGAGACAGGTTCACCTATCTCCATCTGTCATACACTGTTACAGTCTATCAGTACTGAACTCATGAATTTCTCCACATGAGCTATCTTACTTATTCCCATATCAGCACTTGCCCCTTTCTGGCAATTTTCAATATTCCTCTTTTTTTTAAAATCAACCATCGTATTCCTGTTTAAGATATTTTCTGGACTGTGCTTCAACAACGGCTTCTGGCAAAAAAAAATCTACATTCAAATCAAATTCTTGCATGAAACATTTTTGTTCCTTTATTACTTTGTAATTATGGGAGAATGGGGATCAAATTTGATAAGATGTGGTAAATCAAATAGTAGAGCTAAGGCCAGATAGAAAACTGTTAATAGGAGAAATGATAACAGATTGTGACAGGAAGGGATAGAGACTGTACATTGAGGAGTAAGCCAACAAACAAGACTAGAATTTACCAAGAGAGCAAAAAGATAAAACTAAAAGCTCTGTATCCAAATACACATAGCATTTGAAATAAACCAAATGAACTAAGTGTGCAAGTGTGCTAGAAATAAATAAGTACGAACTGGTAGAGATGTAAATGGAAAGGACATGGATTTGGACCTGCATTTTAAAGAGCACAGAACATTTAGAAATGACAAGATTGGAGAGGGAGCTCTGTAATTTAATGATACACAATAGAGAGAGGTGACCTAAGATGGGGAAACAGTTTGGATCTGAGGAAAATCACTTGTGGAAGTGGTATACAGACACCTTAAAAGCAATCACAAAGTGGGCTGGGGCAGATAGAAAGAAATAATCAGTGTTTGTCAGAAAGACACAGCAACAATCAAGTGAGACTGACTTGAAACATATAAACAAATCCTGAAATATCTTAATGAGGTAGCTATGGAGAAGATGTTTTTATTATGGGAGAATCTAGAACTAGGAGTCATTGATTTAAAATTTCTTTTCTTGCAGAGAATCTTTGGAACTTTATCCTCAGAAAGATGGTGCAAGCAGAATCGCTGAATATGTTTAAGGCAGAGGTGGATATATTCTTGCTAAACAAATGATTGAACGATTATCAAGAGTAGCTGCAGGGTAGGTTTGTAGTTACAATGAGATCAGCCATGACCTTATTGAAGGTGAGGCAGGCTTGAAGCGCTGAACTCCTGCTCTCGATTTGCATGTATCTGAAATTCTTGCTCCCTTGTTAGCATCTTCCATTTTTGTCACTTGAAGTAATTTATCATTTATCTTGTCATAAAACTTCATAATTTTCCAGAAGCTTAATGCTGCATCCTTTAGTCTTTGGGAAAAAAAATGGCGTTTTCAGATCTGACTTCATTAGCATAATACAACCAACCCAGACAACCACTTACTGTTGCACCTTACATCATTTTTCCCTGCTAAAACACGCTGCTCAAAACTCTACACAATGCCACAACTGTGGTCTATGTTCTTAAACAAATTATGTCTTTGATTTTCTACTTTATGGTCACGAATACGAAATGAAGGACATTTTTATTGATGTTATCTCCATGTAATGACCTGTGTATGTGCACACCAATGAGCCTGAGGTCCTCTGATCTCCATTTAAAATCTTACATTTAAGGTGCATTTAATTTTACTGTTCGAGTCTATTTTTAGCTCAGGTCCTGATGATGTTACCTTTTCTCTGGCATTGAGAAGATCATTACTTCTTTTTGTTTTGTTCAAAATCTCATGAGCTGTCTTAGTCCTTGACTGTTACTTAGCCACAAAAACATTGGACCCTTTCTGTCTATATTGGTACTGTATTTCTATTGTATAATGAACAATCATCGCTTATCGTACGTTTGTCAACATTTCTGTACATACTTCATCTTTGCATTTAATTCCACTCCTCCCGGCAATGTAACCAAGCACTGAATGCAGGTTATGGTTCAGTTTATTCTTTTCATACCCAAAATGGCATTGGAAGCAGCAAGTACATGGCTTTAATACTCACTGCTTCAAAACATTCCAATATTTATTTGTATTTTCTCTCTTTTGCATTGGATATGGAGAAGATAAGGCAACATGACAGAAGTGTTGAAAATTATGAATCACTTGATCAATAGTTTCTAGTGGTGGAGGTGTCAAGACTAAAGGGACAGAAACACTGGATTAGAAGCATGCAATTTAGAATGGCAGGGAAGAGAAACTTGTTCACATGAAGTTATGGTGCTATGGAATTCACTTTCAGAGTTTAAAATTGAGGCAGACATTATGCAATTAAAGATTAGATTGGACAGCTCTGCTATAGGAAGGGTGTTATTAAACTGGAAAGGGTGCAAAAGAGAATTACAAGGATGTTACAAGGACTGGAAGGCTTAAGTTAAAAGGTTAGGCTAGAAAGGTTGGGACTATTTTCTTTGGAGCGTAGGAGTCTGAGTGGTAATCTTACAGAGGTTTATAAAGGTATGAAGCTCTTAAATAGGGTGAAGGGTCAAGGTCTTCTTCTCAGGGTAGTGGGATCCAAAACTAGAGGGCATAGGTTTAAGGTGAGAAGGAAATGATTGAAAGGAACCTTAGGAGCAACTTCCCCACACAGTGGGTGTTATCTATGTAAAATGAGCTGCTGAGAAAGTGGTAGAGGTGGGTGCAATTACAACATTTAAAAGAAATTTGGAAGGGTGCATGGATGGGAAATGTTTATCGGTATACGGACCAGGAAAATGGGACTGTTTCAGTTTAGGAAACCTGGTCAGCATGCATTTGTTGGACTGAAAGGCCTGGTTCCATGCTGTATGACTCTATGACTCTATGACTCTTGAGATCAGTGAAAGAAAGTCATTGTTAGAATCTGGGAATGGTATTAAGGCAGGTATCATCATGTTACTATTAAAAGTGGAAGAAGGTGACGTAACCACTATGTTTTAGTTATTATCTTTGGAATACTACTATAACTGCACAGGTGCAACAAGGGCATGGTTGGCAGGATGTTTCTCTTGGGAAATACTCTGAATAAATGACATGATAACAGTTACATTTCAGTTCTCCTTTCAGTCGTGGTACAATGATGTGAATTGTCAAGATTAAACCCATCATTTTGTGCTATCTAAATAAACACCACACAGTGACACACCATCTCCTCTAAAACACCACGGGCAAGGACATGAGTACGTCTTTCGTATAAAATAAGTCTCGTATCTCTTACAAGCTTTCTACTTCAAGCAAATGTGCTATCCTACACATTACTCAATCATACACTTCCAAATCACCATGACCAATGCTACATAACTTCAACAGTTTCCATAAAGCAGGGAGAAATTGGAAAATTCTGTGGCAGGTATATTGCAGTCAGAATAACCTTCTCAATGAATTTTCATTTGTAGTGGAGTGGGGTTACTCCCCAGTGGCTGACAAAAAACCCTGCACTCTCTTTTTATGCATTTTTCTCTATCCTATTTGCTGCTGATCAGGCAAGTCCAAAGAACTGTAATTTTAAAAAAAATTAAAAAGCAACTACCTTTTTAACCCAACTGCACTTTTGCTAGAGACCAATAACTGCTTGGCTTTCATTCCAAAATTTGTTGGCAGGATTTGAAACTGTGCCTGCTGTGCAATATTGTAAAGGATTAGGTAGTATTTAAGAATAGAATTGATCACTAGCAGATGTGGTGGATGGCATCTAGGAACTGCCTTGTCATTTAACCCATCCTTCTCTATTTCTCATAATTGCAGTTGAATAATTCATGTCTAAATGGCCCAGTTGGGCTGCGTAGTTTTCTTTCTGTAATGAGCAGAACAGAAACTTCAGAAATCATACATCAAAGACATAAATTTATATTATGTCCTTAATTGCTAGAAGTCTGATTTTATTTCCAACGAACATTTTGTGAGGGGGTTTGGATTATGCAATGTTATTCAAATCTATTTGTTGAGTGCATTGGATAAATAATTAAAGAGAATGAATATTTGTTTCAATTGATCTTTCTAAATAATGGATTACCAACATTAATGTACAATCATTTATGAATTGTAGGAACACTTAATCTCGTTTGGAATATCGGTTTTTGAACCATAGATCATGCCATGCTAAAAGGACCATTGATGTTCATAGATCCATATGCTCAGGAACGTCATGCAATAGCTACAATATTAAATGATTTATAGCAGTGCACACTTTATATCATTGTCTTTGAATTTCAGCTGCCTGGGCTATGCCAGGCAATGCATTATTAAAGCAACACACAAATCATGCTGAATCTGATGTACCCATGGCTTATCATATATTGTTAAGTAACGTGTGCACCAAATGTTTCTTCTACATGACTGCGACTGGAAAAAAAAGTATCCACAAAAAAATTGGGAATTACCACTAAAAATAAGCAAATTAATTGTGATTAGGTGGTTACTGTAGAGTTCTGGAGATATACGAAGCTTGAAAATCATGTTGCTTTTTGAGATGGCCATCCTGATAAATGAACGAACTAATAACGTATTGAGTGTTACCCTGTTTGTTTGGGTCAGCCTAGATCAGTCTGCGTTTTGCAGTGTCACGTTTTATGTCCAAATGTGATTTGAACATTCCTTTAGGTATGGCCCAACTCTGAACTTTCTCCACCCAACAGCCATGCATCGAATAACCTCTGATGTTTCATTACAGTGTAAACACTGGAGGAGATGTTAATTATCAAATGCAATGTTTCGGTTAACTCAGTTGACTGAGAGCTAGCTTACTCAGCAGAATTATGCTACCAGTGTTTATTCAACTTCAGAACTGGCTGAGATGACCACGAAGGTTCTAGCTTCTCAACCTTGCTCTTTGCCTGAGGAGACCCTCAAGTTAGATCACCATAGTTGTCTCTAATGAGACAGCAGGACTATGTTGACTTCACCTTTTCTCCTATGATGTATTATGAGCCTAAGGCACTAAACAAGAAAAATTTTGCAAGCTGCCAAGTTCATTCCTTCTACAAATTATGGGCAATCCACCAAACATGAATATGACCACTTGTACCAGAAAAAAAATCTGCACTGATATTCCCTAAGTATTAAACAATTCTAAACAGCAACAAAACAAAGTTGGGTTGTGTAGAAAGAAGCAAAGGATTGAGCTGGAAGATGGGAAAGAGGGAAGTAACCATTCTGACATCTAGAGTACCAGTCTTATATTAATTGGATAGAAGAGTTGCTCTGACCAGGTTTGGAAGGCTGAAGGCCTTTATACTTTCTAAACCCTCACTTTTAGGAAGTAGCTAACACACTTCAGTTAAGTTTAGCTAACAAAATCAAAAATGATAGTGAGCCAATTCCAAGGTTTTCTTGAGCAAAAACAGAAATTACTGGAGAAACTCAGCAGGTCTGGCAGCATCTGTGGGCATGTCTGAGAGTCTCTGAATTCGAAACGTTAAGTCTGTTTTCTTCCTGCATATGCTGCCAGACTTGTGGAGTTTCTCCAGCAATTTCTGTCTTTGAGTTAGATCTCCAGTATCCACAGATCTTTGAACACAGTAAGCCAGCAGCATCTGGAGGAAAGGAGCAGTCAATGTTTTGGGTATTACCCTTCTTCAGTCCTGGAGAAGGTTAATGCCCAAAATATTAACTTCTCCTTTTGTCTAGATGGTGTCTTCTGTCTTCTTCCAGCTTCCTGTTTGTCTGTCTTAGATTCCAGCATCTACAGGTATTTTGTCTATATTCCGCAGTTCTTTGTTGTATTCCAAGGTTTTCTTGAGGTTCATTACCTATTAAACCTAACACAATGCAATCAAGAGCAACACCATCTCACGGACTGGATCAAGGTGCTTCTCAGCTGTCCTCTCTTTCTCTGTTGTTGCTTTCTCACTCTGTGTTTACTTTGATTCTTACAGCATCCCAGCCTTGCCTTGCCTTTTTGTGCAATCACCACTCAGCCAGAGCTTAAAGGCTCACAGCATTTTTGCCCTGTTTTGGCTTTTAGTGCATTTGCAAAGCTAGTCAGCTTGTCATGGTTATCAGGAGTCATCAATCAAGGAAGGACATGTTGAGTTACAACACCATGTTATGTTTATTTCATACCTGCACTATCTGACAGCTGTGTATCCTTCAAACACACTTAATGTGCTTCATTTAAAAAACCATGCCTCAAAGGCTAAGGGAATAATCTTCAATCAAATCAATGGAGACACCATTCAGACAGGAACCCTGACACAGCAATCAAGGTTAGTCTCCAATGTCAGTTCAGGGGCATGGATATGGTCAGTCCACTACTCAGGTCAGTCATGATCAGAGGTCCATGCCTCTACAGCCTGAGGATTGGGTTACAATTACCGCTGTGATTCCAGTACAACTGGCCTGGGCAGTTGCAAGAAAACAGTGAAGGAAGCTATACACATATCAATTAGACAGTGTTCATCAATCATTTGGGTGCTATCCGTTTAAGTCATTCGAGGGGGAAGGTGCAGTCTGTCCTGAGGATTCTCTCAAGATGGCAGCGGAGCAGAATGTTTCTGCCAGAGCTTGCCCGCTCTGTCCTTTTGTAATTTTTTTTTCTCTCTTTTCTTTTTCTTCTTTTGTCTTTTGTTCCTACTCTTCTTTCCTCTCGACCTGGGAACCCCTGATCACAGAACTCCCGGCCTCCAATCTCACAACATCTGACCTCGCACCCTTGGAACACCCAGCCTCAGAATTCCCGGCCTCGGAATTCCCAGCATCAGAACTCCCGGTGCCTGACTGCACTAACATCAGAGCTCTCAGCCTTTGAACACCTGGCATCAGCACAGATCCGACAAAACGGCCTTTCAGTCCAGCATGACAGTCTCCTGGCCTGGTGTGGCATCCTCTTGGCCCAGTGTGATGTCTCCTCTACGCGGCATGGTGATCTTCAAGCAATATGTGCCAGTCTCTCAGCCTGGCGTGGCCTTGGTGTGGAATTTCAGTCTCGGGAAGGCTGGATGTCAACATGGATGGGTTGGAAGACCATTTCTCTGTTTTTTTTTTCTCCATTTTATACTTTATTCCTAAATCTGCAGTTCTATTTTTCCATGAACTGTAATTGGAAAAGCTGTACCTGGGCACTTTTGTACCTAAGACAGCACCACAAGCGGCAACTTTCACATTTTTTACTGTACTCATTTGAGTACATGTGATAATAAAGGTAATTCTAATTCTAATTCTAATAGTCAAGGGTGACACTTACCAGGGGTGTTTGCTTCAGGTGAAAAGCTGGGAGGGTCATTTGAGGTGATTGGAGTTATCAGTGTGGAATGCAGAGGGCATTACAATTCAGAAGGTGGGGCAAATAGCAGAAATAGTAAAGCATTGAGGGGCAAGGGGTATGATGGAGGGGTCATCGACTATCAGCAGCACCCAGATTTCGGTGGGGGTTGTGAGGGTTGAGGGGGCGTAGGTGCAGGACACTATTATATCTAGCATGTTCACTAAATATTCCAGTGGCTGAGGTGTGGGCTTGGGGTTAAATTGGTGAGATGAAGATTTAGATAGATGAGTTGGGCGCAAACATGAGGAAATTCAAACTCTAAGGAGTTGACGGGGAAGGCTACCAAGAAACAAATGTGTGCAGTTTGAAGTTCACTCTGAGACCACAGAGACACAGATGTTTACAGCATGGGAAAAAGGGCATTCAGCCTATTGTTTCCATGAAACATCTATCCGCTCTAATCCAATTTCCCAGAGTTTGTATTTGCTTGTTACGGTATTTCAAGTATTCATGTCAACACTTGTTAAATCTTATGAGCGTTCGCTCCTCTAATACCATTTCAGGTGGTGCGTTCCTGACATTCTACACCTGCTGAGTTAAAAATAATTATCTTAAATTCTCCCTAAATTTCTTGGCACTTACCTTTAGTCAGTGAATTGACCTCCTACATTCATGTCTTGATCATTAATGTGCACTACACTCAGCAGTTCCTCTGTAATATTCAATTAACCATCAATGATTTATATTGATTTACTAATTGATTGTCACACTTGTCAAAGTACAGTGAAAAGCTTTGTTTATGAACAGTACAGGCAGATCATAGTGAGTAAAGATGTACGAATCAGATGTTGTAAAAAAGACTTAGATAGAGGCATGCAGGTTACACTGCACAAGGTATACACTAGGCGAGATTGACATTAGCAAGATCAGCATTATTTGAGTCTGGAAAGTCCATTCATCAGTCTAATAATGGCTGGAACGAAGCTGTGTTCAGGCTTCTGTAACTTCTGCCTGACAGAAGAAGTAGTGGGAGATCATTACTGGGGTGCGATGGATCTTTGATGGCAAACTTTCCACAGCAGCGGGTCATGTAAATGGAGTCCATGGGTGGAATGTTGGCTTCCATGACGGTCTGAACTGTGCACCACCTTCTGTAGTGTCTCATGGTCCTGGGCAGAGCAGTTACCACACCAGGCTGTTAGGCACCCAGACAGTATGCTTTCAATGGTACATCTATAAAACTTGGTGAGGGACCTTATGAACATGCCACATTTTCTGAGCTGCCGGAAGAAGAAGAGATATTGTTGTGTCGTCTTGACTGTTTCATCTATGTGGGAAGTCCAGGACAGGTTGTTGTTTGTCTTAGATAACAAAGTGTGGAGCCAAATGAACACAGCAGGCCAAGCAGCATCTTAGGAGCACAAAACCTGCCATTTTGGGCCTAGACTCTCGGCCCGAAATGTCAGCTTTAGTGCTCCTAAGATGCTGCTTGGCCTGCTGTGTTCATCCAGCTCCATACTTTGTTATCCCGGATTCTCCAGCATCTGCAGTTCCCATTATCTCTTTGTTGTTTATCTTCATTCCGAAGAACTTAATGTTTTCTACTCAATCTGAGTTCTATTGATATAGATGGGAGTGTGTTTTGCTCCTTTCTTTCTGAAGTCAGTGATCGGTTCTTTAGTTTTGCCGACATTTGAGAGAGAGATTGTTGTCATTGCAGCATGTCACTGAGCACTTTGTCTCCCTTCTGTATTTTGAATTGTCATCGTTTAATATCCTTCCTACTACAGTGGTGTCATCCACAAGCTTGTAAATGGCGCTCATTTGGAATTTGGCAACACAGTTGTAGGTGTACAGGGGGCTGAGGATGCATGCTTGGGGGGTCCAGTGTTGAGTGTTACTGCAGAGGAGGCGCAGTTACCTATCCTCACTGAGTGTGGCCTACAGGTCAGAAAGCTGAGGATCCTGTTGTAGAGGGTGGAGCCGAGACCATGGTTATGCAGTTTTAAGATCAGTCTGGAGGGGATAATGATGTTGAAGGCAGGTCTGTAGTCAATGAGCAGGAATCTGATGTGAGTGTCTTTGATGTCCAGATGTTCCAGGAATGAATGCAGGGCTAGGGATATGGTATCTGCTCTGGGCCTGTTATGTTGGTAGGCAAACTGTAGGAGATTGAGGCGGGCTGGGAGACTGGAGTTGATGTGGATCACAACTAGCCCCTTGAATCACTTCATGATTGTTGAAGTCAGAGCCACTGGTCACATGACACGCGTTTTCTTAAGTACGGGGATGATGATGGTCTTGTTGAAGCAAGTAGAAACTTTGGCCGGTAGAGGGGAGAGGTTGAAGGTGTTGGTGAATACCTCCACTAATTGGTCTGCACTGGTTCTGAGTGCTCGGCTGGGTTCACTGTCCAGCCCCATCGTTTTCCTTGGGTTGACTCCCAGGAAAACCAATCTGACGCCTGCAGTGATGACATAGGGAACCGGTGTGTCTAGGACTGTTGGGGCCGGTGTCGCTGTGCCCCTGGCATTCTGCTCGAACTGAGCATAGAAAGCATTTAGCATATCAGGGAGGGATGTGTCTTTGTCCACTTTCTTGCTCTGTTTCATTTTGTATCCCGCAACGCCACATTTCGTTCCACATTCTTAATCCTCAACTCAAACAAATTCCTATCTTTTGAGAAAGGAATACAATCTGTTTATCCAATGCACTTTGGAAAAATAGCCTGAAAAGGTTCTTGGGTGGATGACTTTAGAAAGTACTGGCGTACCATCTGAAGAAGCAACTACAACTTTAGCGGGAAGATAAAAAGTTTTAGCAGCCTACACAGTAATCTTAGCATTATAATTATCGCTAGAACAGTCTGAGGAAGGGTCTCCAGACCCAAAACGTTAACTTTTTTTTTCTGTCACAGATGCTGCCAGACCTGCTGAGCTTTTCCAGCAACTTTTTGTTTTTGTTCCTGATTTACAGCATCCACAGTTCTTTTGGTTTTTATTCAGTACACAGAATACTAGGGATTAGAGAAAAATTTGAACATTTCATGTTCATAGAATTATGCTGCAGATCACTACAAGGGAGTAGATAATTATGCACGATGTGCGGAAAACCCAACAGAAGGCAAGTCGAGCCCTCAATTAGATAAAACTCTTGGGGCAATTTGCAAAACTAATGCCATCAAAGGGAGGAGGATTAATCACCTTTGCTTCTTTTGAGGTTGTGCTGTGTATTGGTTTGTATGTTAGACTTCTATTAGAATGCAGTGTTTATAATTAATAGCAAAACTTCTGGAAGTTAATATAATCATCTTTATTGAGCCCAATGGTACTCAATCAATGCAAAATTGATGAATAAGTTTAAACTCAATAATTTGTTACTTTTGGAATTGTTAGTTGACATGACCTCTAGCTTTTAGAAGGTGGTCAACAATGTAATCTATTACAATATAATGTTAATCCCCCATCAGCTGTTTCTGGAGAGGATTGAGTCGTACTCTCAGTAAATTTATAGCTCCACAGCTCAGCTGGGTTGTAGTTGCCTGTTGGGGATGCACACGGATCCCCTCTCCAGCTCCTCGTAAGACCATGGCTCCTCTCGGATCTGCGGCTCCTCTCAGGTCTGCAGCTCCTCTGTAGCCTGTGGTAACACCCAGTGACTCTATTGGGTCTTGGTGATCAGCAATGATTATCTGTAGGTAAAATTCCTCATGAGACCTCAATGGCCTGGATGAAGAAACAAAGAGTTTTCAAGATTTTGATGTTCCCAAAGTTTCAACATTTTTTTCTAGGCATCCTACTAGAATCTCAGTTGTAGCTTTAAAGGGAAGATGAGGGAGAAAGTGAGAATATTTATTCATCGTATACAGAGAGGTGTGTTTCTCATAAATCTATTCGGAAAACACCAAATAGTATACAATTTCAATTATGCCTGTTAATTCTGTCATGCTTATATTACCTGAAGGCGATATGTAAAATATCGAACAAGAATAGTTAGTTGACCTCTTGAGTCTTACTATTTCCATCCACCATGTGGAACGCATCCCAGAGGGGAGAGGTGGGCAATTCTTTCTCATGCAGCGAACTGTTATGCTCTAGAATGTTCTGCCTGAAAGGGTGATGGAGGCAGATTCAATAAAAACTACAAAAAAAGAAACAGGTAACAAATAAAAAGGAGAGAAAACAATTTGGAAAAGTTAGGAACTAATCAAATAGTTCTTTCAAAGTGTTGGCACAGGTCCAATGGCTCTTCTTCATCATTATTTGATCTAAGAACACATTCCAACATTGCCTGAGCTAACATCCAGAGGGAAATCTCTGTAGACCTCCTCAGATCATGAAAAAAAGTCAAGATAAGCTTGAAAGTATAATTCATCTTCATCTTTAAACTATCTCACTATTCACCCGTATCTGCAGCGTAGTAAACCCATGCCTAATTTCTTTAATGTGGCCTTATCTGACAAGCCTGTTGTCCCTGAAATCAATCTCATGACCTTCAGTTGCAATCCTGAAAAGCTGACTCAGTGCTTGGAATCATGAGAATAACTTTAGGGGCACACATTGCTGGTGACGTTAAACAATACATGTCCCAAAGGAACGCTCACATTACCGTCCAGTGAGGAAGATGTTCTACTCCTTTCACTTCAGCCAAACATGTCAGCACCTAGCAAGGTAGTGAGACTACGGTACATTGTTACAGCAGAGCAAGTGGTTATGTATTTACAGAAGTACAGATTTAATAGTGTAATGACCATCTGTGCTACTCGTAGCTTCAAAACACCCCCTGCCTTCTTTAACTTATTCGAGATGTTGCCCTCACATTAGTAGCTGAGGCCATTTGCTGACTGTGATATCCTGGTGGTCAGGATGAATTTGATGGGGCTTTTCTAAAGGTTTCAGGAGCCCTGGTGTTCTGAGAGTGTCCTGAAGAGGTATAAGTGAACCTCCTCGAATGAACCTGCAGCAGGCTGGGATAGAGGAGAGGAGGATAGACAAGCCAACTCTGGAGTACCCTGAAGGTCGGCTCTGGTGGAGGCCAGCTGGTGCACTTCCTCTCTGCTGCTACCTGATGACATCTTCCTGTCTTTTTAAGACAAGGGAATGATGTTCAGGTACCTCATTCCTCTTTTACCTTATTTATGCTACCTGTTGCTACAACAATTGAGTGCAGGCCCAAGAGCAAAACCGTTAGCCACGTGTATCGTGCTAGTCCTGGGTGTCCAAGTTAACTGCCACTGTCTCTATGGAGGCAGTCAGTTGCTCATGCTGGAGCTACCACAGTGAACAGAACTTGGACAGCCTCCACCAACATCATTAGAGTCAAAAAACTGTAGATGCTGGAATACAACATAGACAAACGGGAGGCTGGATGAACACAGCATGCCAGACAGCATTTGGAGGAAAGGAGCAGTCAATATTTTGGGTATTGCCCTTCTTCAGGATTGGATGTGACAGTAGGGGGAGCTAAAGTAATGATAAAGTAGTGGGGGAGGGGTGGAGGCGGAATGGTGGTGAAAGGTGGACATCTGGTGGTAAGTACGACCTGGTTGGTCGATGGGAGGAATGAATCCGTTCGGTGGTTGGAAGGGAGAGTCAGAAGGTGGAATGGAAGGGAGGAGATGGGCCTGGAAGGGGAGGCAGGGCTGGGTGGCAAGGTTATTTGAAATTGGAGAATTCCAGGCTGCAAGGTGCCCAGGTGGAAGATAAGGTGTTTCCCTTTTTTGAACTCTCCGTTTCCATTTCTGACGACAGTTTACATACTGACATTTACTGTAAATCCACAGACTCCCATAGCTACCTAGACTACACCTCTTCCCACCCTGTATCCTGCAAATCCTCAATCCCATTTTCCCAATTCCTCTGTCTCTCTCGCATCTGCTCTGACAAGGAGACATTCTACTCCCAAGCATCCCAGGTGTCCACCTTTTTTAGACAACATTTTTTACTCCCTCTGTCATCCACACACCCCTCCACCATGCCTCCTCCATTCCCCTTCCCGAGCAATCCCCTCCAAACATAATAAAGATAGGGTCCCCCTTGTCCTCACTTTCCATCCCACCGACCTCCGTATCCAATGCATCATCCCCAAACACGACCGCCAACTCTAATTCCTCATCACCAGGAACATCTTCTCCTCCTCACCCCATCTGCCTTCTGCAAGGATCATTCCCTTCATCACCCCTTAGTTCATGCCACACTCCCCACTAACCATTTCAACCTGAACGGTACTTTCCCCTGTAACCGTACAAGATGCAATGCCTGCCCACACACCATCTCCCTCACCTCCATTCAAGGCCCTAAACAACGCTTCCAAGTGAGACAGAGCTTCACCTGCAGCTCCTCCAACCTAACCTATTGCACCTGGTGCTCCCGATGTGGTCTTCTCTACATCGGTGAGACCAAATGTAGACTAGGTGACCGTTTCACCGAGCATCTCCACCTGGTTTATAACGGCCAACCTAACCTCCTGGTCACCGCCTATTTCAATTTCCTGTCTCAATCCCCCTCCGACATGTCTGTCCTCAGCCTCCTCCAGCGTCATAGTGACTTAGAATGCAAATTTGAAGAACAACACCTTATCTTCCACCTGGGCACCCTGCAGCCTGCAGGACTCAACACTGACTTCGCCAATTTCAAATAACCTCCCTACCAATTCCCCCAGCTCCTCTTCCAGCCCCACCTCGTTTCTTCCATTCCACCTTTTGACCCTCCCTTCCAGCCACCAACGATATTCATCATCGACCAATCGGGTCGTACCTACCACCAGAGTCCATCAACCACCATTCCACCTCCATCCTACACCCCAACTTCATCTGCAGTTCCCCTTACCACCATATCCATCTCTGAAGAAGGGTATTACCCAAAACATTGACTGTTTCTTTCCTTCAGATGCTGCCTGGCCGGCTGTGTTCTTCCAGGCACCTGTTTGTTCTCCTCCCATTTTTCTCTAGTGAGGGACCTCTGGTATCACAATTTGATGTTTCCTCTGCCTGCCTCTACATGAGCAAATGTTGTTCATGATCGAATACAGGGCTTCCTCATCTGTGTGAAGCTCAGTGAATGTCTAATTTTCAGTTTTTCTCTTAGTGTCAGAAACTCGAGTATTGCTGTGAATGTATATCAGTGATGGTTTGTCTCCCTTTGCCCACTCTGGTCACTGAGGTGAGTGTTTCTGTGCTGCTGGGGGTGGGGTGAACACTAAGCATTAGCTCTGAGCTGTCAGAGACATCGTTCTCATCGGTGGGAGTGATCTAACAGAGGGGAGGCTATAGCATATCAGGCTACCTCCTGTTCATTTGGCCCTTGTACCTGCAGTGAAGAAGAGAAGGAGCTAGCTTCTGAACATTGATAGACTAATATGTGTGCAGACTAATGCCTGACACTGCCCAAACATCTGAATAGACCAGGCTAGTAAGTTCCTCACTGGGTTTCTTGTGAAATTCCTGTCTCCCCATCAGCTCTGGGTGTGGATGGCCTCCCATTCCCAGTTCTATGGCCTGTTGCTTAAGAGCCATAGAGGTGGTATCCTTTGGCCCCTCAGTCTGAGCCCTCTCCCTCCTGTGGTGGGTCATCACGAGCTGACAGCATCGGGGAGAAGGATTGTTTGGGATCATAATCGGTGCACGTGTGATTTATGATCGAGTCCTGAGCCCCTCAACAAATATGACACTCAAGCTTGCAGGTGATGATTGTTTGTGAGATGTCTGTTCAGTGGCAGAGTTAGACTGAGTAATGGTCTGATGCGTATGAGCTTGCAGTGAGAAGTACCATTTGCCCTTGTATGCAGGAGATCGTTCATCCTCTTCCTGCACAGCTTCCATGTTCATTTTATGCAGCTTGTTGCAACCTCAGCCTTGACCAGCCAGGTCAATGGGAAACCATCACTGGGGAGTCTAGTCACTCTTCTTTCTGGGACAGTCTGGAGGAAATACTCTCGTAAGACTTCGCTGAGATGGGGGACCAGCTTTTGTGAGGTGTTTCAGAAAGGCTGTGCCCCCTTGCCACAATACAGCCTCCAGTGATACAGCAGGCTTGCAGTGGGTCCAGGTGACTTTCCAATCTGGTTAAATGCAGATCGTTGCCTCTTGTTGGAGCGACAATGTCCTGCCCATCTGCCCCATTAGATTTGCCTTTTGACTTCCAAAACAACTCACTTACATAAGAAATGAGCTGAAAGCCACATGACCACTCCTAGTCCTGAGTGGAAGAGATGCTAGGTGCCAGACCTAGATTCCTCAATGGGTGTTCCTGCTATTAGTGCAGAAGCAGACACCATAAAGCATCAATTCTCCAACACACACAAATACTCCAAACACAGGATCCACCGTATGCATGGTGAATTTACTTCACTCTAATTTCTGCCACCAAACAGCAACAGGAACTTGGCACTTACTGCGCCCACTGGCACATGCGCAGTTTGTCATGCTGCTGATGTTAATGTATTGTGTGCTCATTCCCCTTGCAGCCGACTTCTCATTCCTCACCGCCTGTTCCCACACCCTGTGTCTCATCCTGAACATTTTTCCCCTCCACCTGCTGCCGCAGCTTGCTTCCCCACTCTGACACGGTAAGAACTGCCGATGCTGGACCAGAGATAACACAGTGTGGAGCTGGAGGAACACAGCAGACCAGGCAGCATCAGAGGAGCAGGAAAGCTGATGTTTCAGGTCGGGACCCTTCTTTCGGGTCTTCTGCCTGGCCTTCTGTGTTCCCCCAGCTCAACACTGTGTTATCCCTTACTTCCCCAATCTTCCTGCATTTACTGCTCATTCCTTCAGATGGTGGTATTGAGCTGATCACTTCAACCGCTGAAATCTATTTGGTGTTGATACACCCACAATGTTGTAAAGGAGGGAATTCTCAGATTTTGAGCCAGTGACCCTGAGGAACAGCCATGTATTAGCAAGTCAGGATGGTGAGTGACTTAAAGGGGAACCTGCAGATGGTGGTATTCCCATGTACCTGCTGACTTTGACTCGTCAGTTTGTCAGTGTTGGTAGCTTCAAAGATCTGTCTAAGGAACTTGATGAATTCTTGATGAATTAATAGATTAAACCATAGCATAATACGATTATTTCACAAAACCAGTTTATTGTATAATAGATTGCCTCAGTGTGGAAAGAGGCCATTCATCCCATCAATTCTCTAAAGAGCAGCTCACCCAGACCCAGCTCCCCCATCCTATTCCCACTACCATATATTTATCATGCCTAATCCCTGGACACTACGGGCAATTTTGCTTGGTCAGTCAATCTAACCCGCACATCTTTGGAATGTGGAAGGAATCCTGGGCATCAGAGCAAATCCACTCAGGCACGGGGAGAATGTGCAAACTCCACACAGGCAGTCACCCAAGGCTGGAATCAAACCCGGGTCCCCGGTGCTGTGAGACAGCAGTGCTAGCCACTGAGCTACCATGCACTCCCACACATATGCCTATCTTTTAATAGATTTGTTTATTGATTTTGTCTCATTGTGAAAAAAATCTGAGGAAAAGCTGCTCTTTCTCTTCTGAAAAAACAATTATTTTTTCTGGATTCACCCAACTGTAAATAATTTGTTTCTTTTTCCTCACATAAAGTGAAATCAGACAAAACAGGCACCACTATATTAACACTGCAGCTCATTAAAAAACTCATATGATAAACTCAACTAGGCTTTTTGGTTCCCCATCATGTGTTCACCTTCTGTGTGAAATCTTGAAGGTTCATTCAATTGATTGATTGATTGATTTTATTGTCACGTGGATTGAAATACAGTGAATAGCTTTGTTTATGAATGGAACAGGCAGATCACAGCAAGCAAAGGATATACAGATCAAAAAGACTTGGAGGCGTACAGGTTACATTGCAGGTTATATTATTTGAGACTAGAGTCTACTAAACAGTCTGATAGCGGTGGGAAAGAAGCTGTTCTTGTGTGCGTGTGTTCAGGCTTCTGTATCTTCTGCCTGATGGGAGAGATTGTAGGAGCTCTTTACTGGGGTGCGATGGATCTTTGATGTTGGCAGCCTTTCCACTGCAGCAAGCCATGTAAATGGAGTCCATGCATGGAAGTTTGGTTTCCATGATGGTCTAGGCTGTGCACACAATGTTCTGTAGTTTCTTATAGTCCTGGGCAGAAAGTTGCCGCACCAGGCCATAATGTACCCAGATAGTATGCTTTCAATAGTGCATCTGTAGAAGTTGGTTATGGATATGCCAAATTTCCTGAGCTGCCTGAGGAAGAAGAGGCATTGTTGTGCCGCCTTGACTGTAGCATCTACATGGAAAGTCCAGGACAGGTTGTCAATTATCATCACTCTGAGGAACTTGGTACTTTCTATCCTTTCAACCTCAATTCCGTTGATTGTGTTCTGTGTTCTCCTCTGCTCTTTCTGAAGTTGATGAACAGTTCTTTAGTTTTGCTGGTGTTGAGAGACAGATTGTTTTCATTGCACCGTGTCGCTAAGCCCTTTCTCTCCCTTCTGTATTTTGACTCGTCGGTGTTAGATATCTATCCGACTACGGTGATGTCATCAGTGAACTTCCAAATTTTGTTTGGAATTTGGCCACACAGTCATATGTGTACAGGGAGTATAGTCGAAGGCTGAGGACAAATCCCTGGGAGGCTTCAGTGTTGCGTTACTGTGGAGGGCATGCAGTTACCTATCCTCACTGATTGCAATCTGTGGATCAGAAAGCTGGGGATCCAGTTGTAGAGGGTGGAGCCAAGACCAAGGTGATGGTTTTGAGATCAGGCTTGAGGGGATAATGGTGTTGAAGGCAGAGCTGTGGTCAATGAGCAGACGTTTGACATAAGTGTCCATGTTGTTCAGATGTTCCAAGTATGAGTGCAGGTCTAGGGATATGGCATCCTCTGTGGATCTGTTGTGTCAGTAGGAAAACTCTAGGGGATTGAGGCAGGCTGGGAGATTAGAGTTGATGTGAGACATGACCAGCCTCTTGAAGCACTTCACGATAATGAAGTCAGAGCTGTTGGACAGTAGTCATTAAGCCACACTGACGATACAGTGCGGAGCTGGAGAAACGCAGCAAGCCAGGCAGCATCAGAGGAGCAGGAAAGTTGATGTTTCGGGTTGCACACTGCACGTGTTTTCTTAGGTACGGGTACAATGGTGATCTTCTTGAAGCAGGTGGGGACTTTGGTTTGTAGGAGGGACAGGTTGAAGATGTCGGTGAATGCCTCAGCACAGGATCTGAGTGCTCGGCCGGGGACACCATCTGGGCCCATCACTTTTCTTGGGTTGACTCCCAGGAAGACCGACCTGACTTTTGAAGTGGTGACAGAGAGAACAGGTGTGTAGGGTGCTGTTGGGACCGGTATTGCCACGCCAGTGGTATTCTGCTCAAACTGAGCATAGAAAGCACTGAGCGTGTCAGGGAGGGATGTGTCATTGTCCACCATCTTACACTGTTTCATTTTGTATCCCCTAATATAATTTAGGCCTCGCCATAGATGGTGGCAGTCTGTTTGGTAGCCAGTCTAACTTGGTCTGGTACTGCCTCTTGGCCTCCCTGATGGCTTTGTGGAGGTCATATCTGGATTTCCTGTGTTGGCCCGGGTCACCCAACTTGAATACTCCACGTCTGGCCTTCAGTAGGGAGTGGATTTCCTGGTTCATTTCCGGTTTACAGTTGGGGAACTCAGATTGATTTCTTTGGTACACAGTCCCCCATGCGTTTGCGAATGAAGTCCATGACGGTGATGGCATACATGTCTAGGTTTTCTGCTGAACACGGTCCAGTCCACTGAGTCCAAACAGTCCCAGAGACAGCCTTCTGCTGCCTTGGATCAGCACAATGTTTTGTGAAGGATTCTCCTGTTCCAGCTTCTGTAAGTTGGGAGGAGGAACACAGCGCTGTGGTAGGATTTCCCGAAGTGTTGTGGGATTTTCTGAAATGTGGACAGGGGATTGAATGGTAGCATCTTTGATGGCTGTGTAGCAGTGGTCCCGAATGTTTGGTGACCTGGCGGGGCAGGAGATGTGTTGGTGGTATTTTGGCCGCACCTGCATGAGATTGGCTTGGTGAATTCACTGGCCATGATGAATAGAGCCTGGGGGACTATTGCCTCGAGAGTGTTTGTGGCAGTGTAAATCTCATCTTCGCATCCACATGGGGTGGTATGTACACCAGAATGGCAGAGGTGAACTCCTGTGGCAGGTAGTAGGGACGGCAATCTTCTCTGGCCACATTTATTTTAATTCTCTTTAATATTCCAGCCTTTTCTCATGGTACCACTTACACAGGCATCATTCCTTCCACTAGCTTCTAAACAGTCTTCTAAATTTCTTTAAAGCCCTCTTAAATGAGCAAACGCCATGGGTTTTATGACCTCCTTCGGCACTGTAATGAGCCCGTCATTCTGTGACTGGGGTCTTTTCATCTCCGTATCCTCTGAGAGTTAAATCAAACAAGGAACTGAGAATGCTGGAGATTTGAAATGAACAGAAGGAGAAATTGCTGGAGAAACTCAGCAGGTCTGGCAGCATCTGTGGAAAGAAAACAAAATTAACATAATCCTCTGAGAGTTGTTTGTCATATCAGAAGGCTCATGTGTAATAGGGAAAGGATGGTGCATTTATAACTTCAGCTATGGCTTTGACGGCACTTAATGAATCATATCTAAAGCACTGAATTTATGATTTAGGTCACAGCCATGAAAACCCTTTGCCAAAAATCCAGTTGTAAATCTTTCAGTAACTAGTTTTGGAAATTCCATCTTGCTCATTGGGCAGCAAAGTTCAATCTCTCTGCCCAACTAATTGCTGTTGGTCCCTGCAGTGATCCAATTGAGGAAATACTGTCACCAAAGCATATAATTCATTGGGACTGATGGAAAATGTGCAAAAACATGTGCCACACACACAATGGTCAAGGCTTTAAAGGCAGAACTGTACTCTTTTCTGATCTCCACAGAAGCATTAGTGACCTAGTGCTCTGCAGAAGTAATGGTGTGAATAAAAATTCAACATAAGCTTGTGAATACTCTGAGCAGGAAAAGTGCTGCTTTGAAGCAAGCTAACACAGGCTGTGATAAAGAGAGATGACCAGAATTTCAATTCAACACAGAAAACTGGGAGGCAACTCCTGGAAACTTTTTTTTGGAAACCTGACAGGCAAACACAGCAGTTGTTACCTAAGAAGGCTTGGCAAGTTACTACAATGATTAGTATAGTCAGGGCTGCTGATGTTGGCTGTTGATCAAACAGAATGTGCGATCCTGATTTATAGTAACACATTGAGAAGGAGGCCGAGCTGGCAGTGACCACTCTCTTAACTATCAATCGGAATGCAGCTTACATACAGGGGGCGTTTCTGGCTTGTGAGCTGCAAACTGCTCCCGGTTTAAAGCATTCCAAACAGCTGCAGCTTATCTTGGCTTGGGAGCAGAGGACTGAAAAAAATCACCACAGGATGTATGCAGTCTTCCTGAGGGCAGTTCAATGCTATTAATTTCACAGAGCTCTGTCATATTTTTGTTCTTAAAAAGAATTAAGAAATGTGGTGGTGGCTGGTACAATTACAACATTTAAAAGGCATCTGGATGGGTATATAAATAGGAAGGGTTTAGAGAAATATGGGCCAAATGCTGGCAAATGGGACTAAATTTATTTAGGATAACTGGACAGCGTGGACGAGTTGATCTGAAAGATCTGTTTCTGTGCTGTACAACTCTATGACTCTAAATTGTGACAGAAAAAAATTGTTTTAATTTTTAATCTGAATGACTGCAGTGATGCAAGAAAGTGAAAGATCGGATCGATTCAGCTGTTTAAAAATACAGTCAAGTGGTTTCATGAAGAGTTTATTGTTCTGGTTGTCAAGTAGCTTAGACTCTGAAATCAGCAAGTACCTATCTTTTTATAGATTTGTTTGTTGATTTTTGTCTCATCGTGAAAAACTTCTGAGGAAAATCTGTTTTACTAAAAGAACAAATATTTTTCTGGATTCACCCAACTGCTAATAATTTGTTACTTTTCCTTTTTCAGAACCACTGGAAACACCTCAGAAAGCCGTAGTCCTTATAAGCTGGGGATGGGACACCTACAGACTTCAAGTGACAATGTTAGTTTGCTGCAGAAAACTTTCCAATATATTCTTAGTTACTTTTACTTTTAGACAGTTAGCTTTATGTTCCAGATTAATTAATTGAATTCTAATTTCATCATCTTCCATGATGGAATTCAAAACTATGTGCTACAAGACCTTGGGATGACTAGCTCAGTGTCACTACTGCCACAGGAACATCTCCCATAATGCTTACTCCCTTATCCACCATTAATCTCATTGCTATTTGCAAAGCATTGATGCATGCGATCCATTTACTGCAATCCACTTGAAAACCAAAATGGCTTTTCTTATGTCTTTACCTAATCCTTGAATCAGAATGCCTGAAGATAAGTCACATTAAAATGGTGCAATTGTAAATTTCCAAACATATGTGCAGGGGTTACATGAATTGTATTTAAATTATATAAATATAAATTATATAAATTATATAATTGTATTTCTTTGAGCATTGATTATTTATGGCCATTTTAAGCTTGGATGTATTCTAATAAGATTGGGATGATATTTAGGTATAATTTCCCCTCAGAAAAGTAGGTACAACATTAGAACAAGTTAGCTTTTAACCTTTGGGCTCTGCAACAAGAAACTACGGGCCAATCAGCATGCAATAGCAAGGAATTTCAGTACATTTTACTTAACCAGCAGTCAACATTTATGAAAATGACTATCCATTTTCTGAACTAAAATTAAATATATTTTTTCCACTTATTTACCCTGTGATGAAAATGAAATATAAATGAAAATTATTGAAATACAAAGTCTCAAGTCAATCTACAGGAACTTGCAAGTAGAAGCACAAATTAAGGGTAAAGCATTTACCAATTAGTTCTGCTCCTCTCACATCAGTACACTTGCTGAATTAGTTTAAAATGTGAAACCACAGTGTATTGCTTTTAAAACGATGTCGTGATAATTTCATTGAACTAACAACACTGTCTGAATTTCTTTGAAATCAGTCCCTGTGCCGCCATCTCTAGCTCTGAGATTGATGCAATGTTTCACTTTTCTGGAGAGCAGGAACTAGCTGCTGGAAACAGTGAAAGGAATCTCTCAGAGAGTCAATGATTGCAGAAAACTTGGCCCAAAAAAGCTTAGAGCTCTAGTTAATTTCAGCCTTTTCATAACATTCACCATAGGTCAAACAAATGTTGTTAGATCACTGAGTTCATAAAATAGGCAAATCATAGCCTTGGAGGGGGTCCAGAGGAGGTCAACAAGAATTACCTGAGGATGAAGGGCTTGGCATATGAGGAGTGGTTGAGGACTTTGGGTCTACATTCAATGGAATTTAGAAGGAAGGGGAGGATTTCATTGAAACTTACAGATTACTGAGGGGCCTGAATAAAGTAGATGTGAAGAAGTTACAATAGTAGGAGAGAATAGGGACCTGAGGGCACAGCTTCAGATTGAAGGGACAACCCTTTAGAACTGAGATGAAGAGGAAGTTCTTCAACCAGAGCGTGGTAAATCTGTGGAACCCATTGCCTGAGAAGACTGTGGAGGACCAGGCATTGTATATAGGCAGAGATACACAGGCTCTTGATTAGTAAAGTGGTTACATGGAGAAAGCAGAAGAATGGGGTTGAGAAATATATCAGCCATGATCAAATGGCAGAGCAGACTTGATGGACTGAATGGCCTAATTCTACTGCTATATATTCTGGTTTTACATGGATGCTGAATATCTGAGTATAAATATGAAAGCAGTACTGGAGTCAGATCATTAAAAATGTTTTTTTGATGTTCCTGCTAGTTGACTTGAAAAGAAATCACTAAAAATAGTTACAAGAAAAATATTGTTTGTACATGTGTAAAGAATTGGTATTGCAATTGATTAAGAAACTAGTTTTCAACAAGACCAGATGTAAAGAGTTATTTGGTGTATTATTCTGAATTTACTTACACAGTCATAGAGTGATAAAGTCATGCACCACAGAAACAGTCTGTTCAGTCCAATCTGTCCATGCTAACCAAGTTTCCCAATCTAAAATAGTCCCTCTTGTCTGTGTTTGGCCTATAATATCCTTCTTGTCACAGGGCAACCAGAACTGTGCAAAGTTCTCCAAAAGTGGTCCACTAATTTCCCGCACAACCTCAACATGATACCCCAACCCAGTGGTCTGAACGATTAAGGCATGCGTGGTAAATGCCTTTTTAACCACCCTGTCTACCTGCGACACAACTTTCAAAGTACTTTGTACCTGAACCCCTAGGTATCTCTGTTCAGCAACTCTACTCGGGCCTCTACTAAAAACTGTATCAGTCCAGCCCTTGTTTGTTTTACCAAAATGCAATACTTCACATTTATCCAAACTAAACTCATGCACTACACCTCAGCCCACTGGTCCAATAGCTTCTGTAGTTTTCCCTTTAGGGTGTTACATCACAGGAAACTAGAGAAAACAGAGACTTATTAAGTCCCAACGTAGAGACAAAGTGAAAACTGTTTATTTTCTATAAAGTGTTCTAGGTTTTGGATGTGATGGCTTGTTAATGGTACAGGGGCCCAATGACAAAGATCCAAGAAATGAGCAAAGGGATCACAAAGCATGGTTTGTACTTGCTCATTGACTGTAATGAAAGCAGAGTGCTAACATTGTGCTCTCTGATGAAGGGTCTAGGCCCGAAACGTCAGCTTTTGTGCTCCTGAGATGCTGCTTGGCCTGCTGTGTTCATCCAGCCTCACATTTTATTATCTTGGAATCTCCAGCATCTGCAGTTCCCATTATCTCTGCTAACATTGTGCTGTTTTAAATGATTTCAGTGAGCAGACAGCACTAAATTGGAAACTGAATTCCAAATGCGATCTGATGTCTTCCTCACAAGGAGTTGAGCTGGAAAGTGTTGTTCAGGTTTCCTCTAATTCTCCACTTTTACCCACACACTGTCACATTCCTGACCCTGAGCTGCTTGCAGGTGGCAAGTTAGCTGGTGGTAAGGACTATGGCCCTCAAGATGACAAAGTTGTGCAACACTTGACAGACTGCCTTGAATCATGACAGCACTCTGCTGAGTGCTGTTGGGTTCCTCTTGGGTGGGTCAGGAAGCAAAAGGATGATTTCAGCACTTCAATGGGCTGCTTGATCACATTTTGTGTGGCAACATGGCTGGCATTGTATGTGTCTTGTACGTATGTGTGGGGTTTATGCACCAGATCAATCAGCCATACCATAGTGGATCACCCTTGTTGAGCAGGAACCACTTCTTGGATTGTCAGAGTGGCTCAATTTGAGCTCTACAGGAGAGAGCAACAAAATAAGCTGGTGTTAGCTGGTGTTGACCTGCATGATTCTCTGCCAAATGTCCCACACCTACTGCTCACCGAATGAATGGAATCCCTTTTGATCCCAGAATAGTGTTGACCTCCAGCACTCGCAGAGCAATGTTTATGCCATCAAAGGCATCTGCACCTCGGGGAAGTCTGTAGGTCTAGTGAAGCCAGTCTGTGAATTCTCCACCTGATTCTTTCATGCAAGAGAGGATGAAATGAAATAGCTCTCAAGAAATAAAGAGTGTCAGTTCTTGCCAACAGTTGAAAATCACAAGCTTTCAGAGCGCTGCTTCTCATCAGGTGAGGTGACGAAACAGCAGTGCTCTGAAAGCTTGTGATTTCAAATAAACCTGTTGGACTTTAACCTGGTGTCATGTGATTTCTGACTTTGTCCTCCCCCGGTCCAACACCGGCACCTCAACCTCTATCCGTGATCAAGATGAACCAGTTTGTGCAGAACCCTCAAAGTGAACAAAGACTCACTCAGCACTTGCCACACCTTCCCATGTTGACTTTGTGCTTTCTGCTGCTGTTTGAAATCAGATGAAGGACTTGGTAAATCAGCATGACATCGGAAGGAATCAATCAATAATTAACCTATAAAATGATTCCTTAGTGCCACTGGGAAATTGTTCTCGAATTTTTACATCCACTCAACCGCATGAGCTTATAAGAGGGCATTAACTGCAGGGCTGAACTTTGATTGACATCAATTGTAGCAATGCACCATGGCCGGACACAACTGTTGTGTAAAATTTGAGGCATCGTAATCAACTATAAATCAATCTTCTGACACTTAACCTCACACAAGTATGGATTCATTTTGGTGTCAATTTTCTTGAAATATTCTTTAAAGGACATGACAGGCCAAACAGTTTTATCTTAACAGCTGTGTAGTATATCATAATATGTTGTACATCGTACAGCTTAAATCTTCTGTTATTATAGAAAGCATGTCCTCCAACTTGCCATAAGACGTGTCACATAAGATCTATTAGTAATTAAGTCAATAATGCAGCTCAGTGAACTGCTATATAATTGGTCAAATGTCCTGTGGAGAATTTCTAAATGTGATAGTAATTGAGAAGCACAAAGCGGCTTATATATATATTTCTTTTAGTTCAATCCCCTAGGACCTAAATGGAGACTGCATGAAGGAATTTCAGAAGCATCTTCACAGCTGTCAGCTTCTCTTCTGCTATGTGTGCTTGTTCCTTCTTCATTAACTGTAGGCATCACGGGCTAAGTCAGTATTTACTGCTGTTCCCTAATGGCTCTTAAGAAGGTGTTGGCGAGCTGTTCTCTTGAAATATCGCAGGTCATGTGACATGGGTTTGTCCACAAGGCTGTTAGGGAGTGAGTTCTCGGATTTTGCGCCAATGACAATCTAGGAATGGCAATATATTTTGACGTTAAGATGGTGTATAGTTAGAGGAAATTGCAAGTTGTTGTGTTTCGAACATCAGCTTTCCTTGTTCTTCCAGCTTTTCAAGGTTGGGGGTTTGGAAAGTGCTGCCCAAAGAGGTTTGTTGGGTTGTTGCAGTGCCCCTTGTAGATGGGACACACAGCTGTCACTGTGTTGGTGGTAGAGGGTGTGAATATTGAAAATGGTGGATGGGGTGCCATTCAACAGGCTGCTTTGCCTTGGACGATAATGAATTTCCTCAATTGCAGCCGTCCAGAAAAGTGGAGAAATTCCATAAGACTCCTGACTTCTGCGTGGACAATCTTTGAGGTGTCAGGATGTGAGATACTTGCTGTAGAATCCCTAGCATCTGACCTGCTATTATAGCAAACATATTTATATCACAGGTCCAATTCAGTTTATGGTCAGTGATAACCTCCAGGATGTTACTGGTGGTGCATTAAGCAATGGTAATGATATTGAATGCCAAGGAATAGTGTTCGTTTCACACTTATTGAAAGTGGTCATTACCTGATACTTGAGGCTCAAATGTTATTTACCACTTATCAGCCCAAGTTTCAATGTTCCTCAGATCTTGCTGCAATTGGCCACTGACTGCTTCAGAGTCTGAGGAAAAGTGAACTGTGCTGAACATTGTGCAATCATCTGCAGACGTCCCTAATTTTGACCTTATGCTCAAGCGAAGGTCATTGATGAAGCAACTGAAGATGGTTGGGCCTAGGAATTATGGCATAGTAGCTCAGTGGTTTGAACTGCTGCCTCACAGCACCAGGGACCTGGGTTTGATTCCAGCCTCAGATGACTGCCTGTGTGGAGTTTGCACATTCTCCCCATGTCTGCATCTATTTCCTCTGAGCGCTATGATTTCCTCCCAAAGTCCAAAGTGGTACGCGTTAGGGAGATTGGCCATGCTAAATTGCCTTGAGTGCCCAGGGATGTGCAGGTTGGGTGATTAACCATGGTAAAAATACCCATGCGGGTTTCCATGGATAGGGTGGGTCTGAGTGGGATGTTTTTCAGAGGTCTCTTTCTGCACTGTAGGGATTCTATGAAATATGCCCTGGGACAGAGATGATTGACCTCCGACAGCAAAAAACATCTTCCTTTGTGCCAGGTACGACTCCAACCAACAGTGAGTTTCTCCTGATTCCTACTGACTCCAGTTTTGTAGGTTGGTAAGGATGATGTAAAATGCTTTTTACCCTGCATGGGGTCCCTTCACCACCTGCCCTGGCCCAGTCTAGTATTAATGTCCTTTAAGACTTGGCAAGATCAGTCAGTCTTGGTGACAGACAGTGAAGGTTCCACCATACATGCTGTGCCCTTGTCACCTTTAATAACATAGGCAAGTAGGTTTTCAACATGAGGGAGTATTGGTTCATCAGCAGAGGGGATGTGGCAGACATTGATCAACAGGGAACCTCCTTGCCTTTGTTTAACCTGTACCACGAGACTTCATTGAGCCTGGAGTGACCATTCAGACAGCAAGGTCAATTCACTTCCTATGTTCACCATCATGTTCTAGCTTTGACTGGCCTGTCCTGTCAGTGAGACTAGACATACCTTAGGATGATGACAGTGGTGTCTGAGACATTTTATGTAAGGTATGGGGTGTAGCAGTGCTCTCGCAATTTTAGCAGAATTCCCTTGATGTTAATAAGAAAGATTTTACAGGGTTAACATGACTGTGAGTGACATTGTCATTTTTGGTGCCTTGATCAATGTCTGGTCCATCTGATTTCATTTTGAAGTAACTAAATAGCTTGTTAAACCATTTCAGAGGGCAGTTAAGAGTCAGCTGGGTTTGGCATGGGCCTTGCATCACATGTAGGCCAGACCAGGTGAAGGCAACAGATTTTTCTTACCTAAAGGGCATTAGGAAATTTTTGTAATAACTGAAAATGGTTTCATGTGCACTGTTGGAATAGCTTTGAATTTCTTGATAAATTGAACTCAAATTTCACCATTTGCTTTAGTGGGATGCAAAATCATATCCTTAGTGCTTTAATCCTGTAACAATATTCTATCCAGTCACCTTTTTCTAAATCTCTGTTGAATCATTCGGCAAGCAGTTTCCCATTTTACAAAATGATTAATGTCCTCCTGTAGTTCTTGTTGAAGTTCTCATATATATTAGATACATATATTATCTCCCTATTGTGGGGTCATTCTCAAAGCTAAAAATTGTGCCTTTGATTCCAAAGTCTAAATTGCTAATATAAATTGTGAACAGATTGGTTCTGATCTGTGTGGGGCACCTCTTTCCACCTTGTACCATTTTTAATACCTGCCCTTTACTCCCACTCTCTTTCTGTCTTGAAGCCAGTCAGCAATCCATTGTGCCACTTGTCCCTCATTAAAATTTCAACAGGTTGGACCAAGCAAAATGTTCCTCTTTGAAATCCATGATGGCTATGCATTTTTTCTCATTTCTCGATGTTCATTGATTCTCTTTTTGAGTAGAGATTCTGGTATTTTTTTCCGAACAATGTTGGTCTATTATTCCCCGGACATCTTCTGTCCCCTTTCTAGAACAATGGCATTACATTAGTTTTTACAAATCCTCTGATAAATTATTAGATTTGGGCAGTGGTATCTTTATTAAACCATTCATAGATTCATTAAAATTCCTGGATACTATTTACCATATCAGATGTTGACCGTCTTAGAGTTTATTTATTGTATTCTAAACATGCCCTTTTATTATTTTAAGAGTACACTTTTATTATTGTTCATCTCATCATTCAATATCATGTCAACTTGTTCTATCTTCCCGGTAAATCAGAAGCAATGTAGTTATTTAATATTTTGTCCTCTGTTGTTACTTGTGGTATTATCTATTCTGACTTTTAATGGGCCTGTTCCCATCACAACCTTCATTTTTACTGATGTATGTATAAAGTATTTTACTCTTCTATTGTCCTTGATAAATTAATTTCATAGTTCCTTCCTTTGTTTGTATTACTCTTGTCCAACTCCTTTTCCATCTATTCCTAGCCTGCATTTCTCTGCTATCCATTTACATATTGGTAGCCTCTTCCTTAACAACATAGAACATAGAACAGTACAGTGCAGCACAGGCCCTTCGGCCCTCGATGTTGCGCTGACCTGTGAAACCAATCTGTAGCCCACCTAACCTACACTATTCCATTATCATCCATATGTTTATCCAGTGACCATTTAAATGCCCTTAAAGTTGGCGAGTCTACTATTATTGCAGGCAGGGCATTCCACACCCTCTCTGAGTAAAGAACCTACCTCTGACATCTGTCCTATATTTATCACCCCTCAATTCAAAGCTATGTCCCGGCGTGCTAGCTATTACCATCCGAGGAAAAAGGCTCTCACTGTCCACCCTATCTATTCCTCTGATCACCTTTTATGTCTCTATTAAGTCACCTCTTAACTTTCTTCTCTCTAACGAAAACAACCTCAAGTCCCTCAAACTTTTCCTCATAAGACCTTCCCTCCATACCAGGCAACATCCTGGTAAATCTCCTCTGCACCCTTTCCAATGCTTCCACATCCTTCCTATAATGCAGCGACCAGAACTGTACACAATACTCCAAGTGCGGCCGCACCAGAGTTTTGTACATCTGCAACATAACCTCATTTCTCTGAAACTCAGTCCCTCTACCAATAAAACCTAACATACCACATGCCTTCTTAACAGCCCCATCAACCTGGGTGGCAACTTTCAGGGATCTATGCACATGCACGCCGATATCTCTCTGCTCATCCACACTACCAAGAATTTTACCATTAGGCCAGTAGTCTGTATTCCTGTTACTTCTTACAAAGTGAATCACATCACACTTTTCTGCATTAAACTCCATTTGCCACCTCTCAGCCCAGCTCTGCAGCTCATCAATAAGGTTTGTGAGGCACGACCTACCCTTCACAAAACCGTGTTGACTATCCCGAATCAAATTATTCCTTTCTAGATGATTATAAATCCTATCTCTTATAATCCTCTCCAACACTTTACCCACAACTGAAGTAATGCTCACTGGTCTATAATTAGCAGGGTTGTCTCTACTCCCCTTCTTGAACAAGGGGACAACATTTGCTATCCTCCAGTTATCTGGCACTATTCCTGTAGACAATGATGACATAAAGATCAAAGCCAAAAGCTCTGTAATCTCCTTCCTAGCTTCCCAGAGAATCCTAGGATAAATCTCATCTGGCCCAGGGGACTTACCTATTTTCACACTTTCTAGAATTGCTAACACCTCCTCGTTATGAACCTCAATCCCGTCCAGTCTAATAGCCTGTACCTCAACATTGTCTTTTTCCTGTGTGAATACTGATGAAAAGCATTCATTTAGTGCCTCTCCTGTTTCTTCGGACTACACGTACAACTTCCCACTACTGTCCCTGACTGGCCCTAATCTTATTCTAGTCATTCTTTTATTCCTGACATCCCTGTAGAAAGCTTTAGGGTTTTCCTTGATCCTACCTGCCAAAGACTTCTCATGTTCCCTCCTGGCTCTTCTTAGCTCTGTCTTTAAGTCATTCCTGGCTAACTTGTAACTCTCAAGCACCCTAACTGAGCCTTCACGCCTCTTTTTTACATAAGCCTCCTTCTTCCTCTTGACAAGAGATTCAGCTTCTTCAGTAAACCAGGGTTCACTTGCTCGACCACTTCCTCCCTGCCTGACAGGTACACACTTATCAAGGACACACAGTAGCTGTTCCTTGAACAAGCTCCACATTTCAATTGTGCCCAGCCCCTGCAGTTTCCTTCCCCATCCTATGCATCCTAAATCTTGCCTAATCATCTCATAATTGCCTTTCTATCCATAAGTCTTCTAAAACTCTTGCCACATCTATAACTCTTGCCCTGCGGTATATACCGATCCCTTTCCATTGCTAAAGTAAACCTTCAATTGTATCCCAGAACTTTATTCATCCACAGACTACCACTACAGTTTAATTTCTTTTCAACAGATATATCTTTCCTGCGCTCTCTGAACACCATTTTACATAGTTTCCATTGTTAACACCACATTGCTGTTTGTTAAGATTGTTTCCCATTTTACTTTTCCAAGATTTATTCTGAAGTGACAAAGATCAACCTTTCTATAATCTATTAAACTGTTTTGTAAAACTTATGTTTTTCTCTATCATTTTAAAATATATTATATAATGGTCACTATTGCCTAATGTTCCCCTACCCATATTCAGTATGTTATGACCCACTAAGATGGTGTGCTGGAAATCAATTAATGGTGGGAAAGAAACAGGAATTGTTAACGTATAACTCTATAACTTAAACTCTATCCCTTTCTAAGATTCCTATACCATACAGACAGATACCAAAAGAGACAAGACACAAATATCTTGGATAGGGAATGGGAAAAAATGTCAGAGGTGTATAGTTTGGTCACAGTTTGGATCATTGATGTCAATGAGTTGTTTTCTTTCGGTTCCTTTGAAATCTTTCATCTGTCTGGTATCAACATGAGGCTGTGAGTGCACTGTTTCTCAGCCTTCCATTTGCTGGTTGAAGTTTTGCCATTTCAATGTCACTGAGCATACTTTATCCCCCCTCTCTTTCAAGAATGTAGTGCGGAGAGAGTGGTTTACAGGAAAATGATGAGTGGGAATGGCCTCCGTTACTTCCCCCACCCCTTCCCCCACAGGAGACATTGAGGTGTTTAGTCCTTACAGGCTGGATACTTGTCTATTTTCCAAATGTAGGGTTGTGGCTATCTGCCCAGGAACCAATCAAGAAGTTGTTCCTATGCTGAGTCCTCAAACCACCCGCACTGATTTGCCGGCCAGGTAGGCCAACACTTTCTCATTTCACCTGGAGCTGAAGTAGTTACAGCCCAGGTGGGATGAGGCCCTTACATAGTCATTAATTAATTGACCACTTAAGGAACTTAACCAGTGGCAGGGCGGATGGCTCAACATGGATCTTGCTGCTTTGAATTATATCATAACTCTCTGATAACAACCTCTCTTCCCTGGAATTTTTCCTGCCACTGTTGACACTCCAGGGCCTGTGCACAGCAACATCTTCTGGAACTGGAAGTCAATGCATCAGCACAGCGATTGGTATGTGCAAAATATCTGAGTCGAATACTGACACCAGACTGCCCAAGTATTTAACTTGCCAACTTGCTTCCCCGTTGCTTCTCAGAAGGGTAAGATTCCACCTTAGATCATTATGGTCATTTACGTGGGATCCATCCAATATTGTTTTTAGTTTCAATGAATGTATGATCTAAGGCCATTATCTTTATTGATCTTGGACATTATCCTTCATTGGACAACTATTTTAAATCTGGCTGAAAGAATATAGAACACAGAACAGTACAGTACATTACAGGCCCTTCGGCCCACGATGTTGTGCTGAACGTTTACTCTAATCCTAAATTCTATCGAACCTCCAACCCTACCTTATGCTATCATCCATATGGCTATCTAATGGCTGCTTAAATGCCCCTAATGATGCCAACTCCACTATCCTCTCTGGCAATGCATTCCACACCCTTACCACGCTCTCAGTAAAGAACCTACCTCTGACGTCTCCCCAATATTTACCTCCTTTCACTTTTAAAACTATATCCTCTCGTAATAGCTACCTCCATCCTAGGAAAAAGTCTCTAGCTGTCCACTCTATCTATACCTCTGATCATTTTGTACACCTCTATCAAGTCATCCTTCGTCGTTCGAAAGAGAAAAGCCCTAGCTCTCTCAACCTTTCCTCGTAAGACCTTCCCTCCATTCCAGGCAGCATCCTGGCAAATCTCCTCGGTACCTTTTCCAACGCTTCCACATTTTTCTTGTAATGAGATGACCAGAACTGGACACAATACTCCAGATGTGGCCGAGCCAGGCTTTTGTATAGTTGGAGCATAACTTCACGGCTCTTGAACTCAATCCCTCTATTAATGAAAGCCAACATACCATATGCCTTCTTAACAACTCTATCCACCTGGGTGGCAGCTCTCAGGGAACTGTGAACATGAACCCCAATATCCCTCTGCTCCTTCACACTGCCAAGAATATTTCCATTAACCCTGTATTCTGCTTTCAAGTTTGTCCTTCCAGAATGAATCACCTCACACTTTTCAGGGTTAAACTCAATCTGCCATTTCTCAGCCCAGCTCTGCATTCTATCAATGTCCATTTTTAACCTAGAGTAGCACTATCTGCAACTCGACCCACCTTCATATCATCCGTGAACTTTCTAATCCACCCTTCCACTCCTACATCCAAATCATTTACAAAAATCACAAATTAGAAGAGGACCCAGAACAGATCCTTGTGGTACACCACTGGTAACTGAGCACCATGTTGAATATTTTCCGCTTCTCTTACCCTACAACCAATAGAAACATTTTTTTCCTAAATTCGCTGGGAAAACGTTCATAGTTTTCTTTGCTGTAGTGAGAGCATCCTAGTCTCTTCTTACAGGATGGCATTGTGAGTCAGTGATTAGCATTCTTCTTCATAGCACCAAGCAGCCAGGTTCCATTTCCACTCCAGTGACTGTGTGGAGTTTGCACATTCTCCCTGTATCTGCGTGGGTTCCCTTGGCCATGGGAAATGCTGGGATGGGGTAGGGACTGGGTCCGGGTGGAATGCTTCTTGCAGGAAGCTGATTGAACTGTAGGGGTTCTATGATAGCTAAATTTTCCCAGTGAGCCTAGCTTGTGCTTCAGGAAGGTCTTTTACTCAATGACCACAATCTTCCCAGGCTCTGAACAACAAGGCAATGATGAGAAATGTGGGTAAGTTGTGAGAGGAGTCGAGTGATGCCTTTCTCAATATTAACAGTAACAGCTCATGTTTTTCAACAGACTTCTGGATGTTGAGGAGGGATCCTCATCGGTGAGGGCTAGAAACCTACGAAGAGGATTTTGTGATCACCATTATGAGTGCCTAATATTGCATCTACCTCATCTTGCCTTGTTACATTGCAGATTCCCATCCTACTAACCACAAGAGAGAAACTAGATGCTTCAAATTCCTGACATGAAAGTCAGAACGAGTGCCTGGTAGCTCAACTCTCTGCTTGTTTCTCCAGGCCACCATTTTAGAGCCTCTCGCCAACAGCTGTGGGTTGCACCACGGCAAGGGCCGCATGTACTTCTCATCCATGGAGCTGGTATCTGACACATAGCAGCTTCACCGTATCATTATGGCATATCTCCCATCTACTTTCTGTATAGTTCTGTTCTTTAATTTTGTACTTTGGAGCGCACCAGCAACTTTAATTGAAATGTAGCTGCACAGGCACTCTGTATGCAGGGACAGGCATCCAGCTGATGGATTGGACCAAGCTGCATCTCAGGATCTTTGTTTGCTCTCTTAGCACTCCCTCATTTAATGCCCAGTTGGATGCTCACAGCATCCCAGCCTTACCTTGCCTTTTTGCACTTCACCCCCTTCTCCCCCACCACCCCATCAAGAGTTTAAGGCCTACAGTGTTTCTGTCTTAACTTTCCTTTTAGTGCATATGCAAAGCTAGGTAGATGGTCATGCTTGTCAGCAGTGATGAGCCATGGAGGTGGACATATCATTATTTAGCACTGTGTTATGTCATTCTCACAGCTGCACAAAGCCCCAACAGCTTAGATAGCAAACACTTGTATGTGCATCAATTAAAGTCATGCCTCAAAGTCAAAAGGGAATAGTTCTCAGCTAAGTGAAGGGAGAAACACTTCAGTAAGGGTGTCCTGGCACAGACAGCCCAGGGGCTTCGTCATGGTCAATCAGTCACTCTGGACCGTCACTGTACTCGTAGCGTGTGAGGAACAAATGTTAACACTCACCATACAGCTTGGCTCTTTCTCCCCTATGGCAGGCTGTTTTCTCCTGGAATGACAGAAAGGGAGGGATTAGGTGAGATGAAAGTGGGCAGTAAAGCGTTTAGTGCTGATGCAGCCTGTACATATATTCTACAGCTACTGCACCTCTCCCCACCCCCCCCCACCTACAATTACCGTGCATTATATTTCCAACTGAAGTCTATGTTTTTATACTAATTACCATCTATTATAAATGTAATGTGCTTGTTAAAAGAAAATATCGTCACACATTTGTGACATCTTTTCTCCATTATAAATCCCATTAGCGATAGGAAAATTTCAAGATAAATTTTCACAGTAGTTACACTCTCTTGCAGACAGGTGCAGAAACTCCTCAATTTCATCAGGCCAACTGCTCTGTTGCTCACTCTTATTCCCTGTAATATCTTACCTGTCACACCTGGACATCCAAACTTGCTTAAAACTGTGTACCATTTGGGAAAAAGTGAGCAATGCCGTGGGATCTATTGGCAAATCAACTAACACAGAAATATTAATAAACTTGCTGAAAGACAAACAAAGCTTGATCACTGATAATGTGAACTGCAGATGCTGGAGAATCCAAGATAACAAAGTGTGAAGCTGGATGAACACAGCAGGCCAAGCAGCATCTCAGGAGCACAAAAGCTGATGTTTCGGGCCTAGACATCTGATGAAGGGTCTAGGCCAGAAACGTCAGCTTTTGTGCTCCTGAGGTGTTGCTTGGCCTGCTTTGTCCATCCAGCTTCACACAAAGCTTGATCACTTTTGCGTTTCCTTTGTAGACTCCCAAAGACTCAAAAATGGCCTTAATGTATTGAACAGAACAGTGCGCTATTCATAATGGGTTCAAACATTTTTCTCTATCATTCATATTAATGAAGCAATTTAAAGTCATTATTATTGTGCCTGTTGCTGTGTCACAGTTTGTGGATACATCTTGGGTCAGGTAGGCTAGAAATGCATCCATTAAGAGGAGGGGGGAGTGAGAAAAAAGGCAGATGTATGGTTCAAGGTGCTGCATTGTTTAGTCTCTCTGATAATTATAGTCATGAGTAATTTTCCTCTCCATACACGATCAGCTGTATTTATTGAGTGCAACCTTGTCCTCATTTTGTAATTCCTTAACTTTATCACACTTCCTTCTCATAATTTCTCATAAACTGGAAGCTGACGATATCTGCAAAATTGACTAAATCTCTGTAAAGTACAGCCCTCAGTTTTTTCTCAACAATGCTGACTCCATGATGAATTCCCAGGATAAGAGTTCTTTCACTCTAGTTATGCAGGGTGTTAGAGATAAATCTCTCTAGTTCAGTGGCCTCAGTTTTCCATAATTTATTAAGGTACATGGAGTGGGATTAATTTCCTGCTCACCAGAAATGCGTCAATGAATTTTCCAAAATTAGAATTTTATAATAATCTTTCACAGCAGTAGTTCATGTTTTCGACTCACTGATATTATAAGTACTCTTTTAAAAACTGGCATCTCAGGACTAGCACTGAACCTCCTGCAGTTATGGAGAAAGAGGCACATACTGATACCAACAAAATATATTAATGCTCGTATGAATAGAGTATGAAAATGCCACCTGAGATTGAAATGCAAACCAGCTTCTTTCCAAGTTATTAAAAGATATTGAAGAAGATTAATTATAAACATGTCTGAGAGTAGTTTTACCACTAATCTCAATTAGCATTTCAAAACCTTGTATTGCAATTTCATAATTAACCTGCTCAGAAATGTAGTTGCACATATTTCAAGTAGGTGGTATTTGAACCCAGGCCTCGTGGTTCAAACAAAAGAACCTTAAACTGTGTCACAAGAACACCCCAAAGCATCAAGATATATGAATTATCCATCAGACTAGAAATGATGATGAAACAAAGATGGACATTTTGTCTTTATAAATGCTGTATGGATGGAAAGATAATTATTAGCCTTTATTGGTCAGTGCATTGACTAAAGGGGTTGGGAGGTCATGTCGCGGGTAGAGGATATTGGTTAGGCCATTTTTGGAATGCTGCATGCAGTCTTGGTCTCCCTGCTATAGGAACGATTTGTGAAACTTGAAAGAGTTCAGAAAAGATTTATAAGGATGTTTCCAGGGTCGGATGGTTTAAGCTATAGAGAGGGACTGAATAGGCTGGGGCTGTTTTCCCTGGAGCATCGGAGGCTGAGAGATAACATTACAGAGGCTTATAAAGTCATGAGGATCATGGATAGGGTAAATAGATAAGGTTTTCTCCTCGGGGTGAGGGAGACCAAAACTAAAGATCATAGTTTAAGGTGAGAGGGGAAATATTTAAAAGAGACTCAATGGGCAGCTTTACCACACAGAGGGTGGTGTGTGTATGAAATGCGCTGCCAGAGGAAGTGGTGGAGGCTGGTACAATTACAACATTTAAAAGGCATCTAGATGGGTAAATGAATAGGAAGGGTTTAGAGGGATAAGAGCCAAAAGCTGGCAAATGGGACTAGATTTATTTATGGTGTCTGGTCGTCATGGAAGAGTTGGATCGAAGAGTCCATTTCCGTGCTGTACATCTCTAAGTCTCTATGAGTCTGTGATACAGTTTGTCACTGCTTCAAATGCTTTCCCCTAAATGAGAATTACATGATACATGGTGCATTGTTGTGGCATTAACACTAACATTAAACAACACAGAGGCAGAATTAAGCATCTAAACACTTTCGTAAAGAACGCTGCCCATCAATAGTTAAATTCTCCATAGTTGGTTCCAAAAATTAACTGAGGACTGAGTGCATTAACCTTATCTGGGCTGAAAGATTTAGAGATTAGATTCCCTACAGTGTGGAAGCAGGCCCTTCAGCCCAACAAGTCCACACCGCCCCTTGAAGCATCCCACCCAGATCCATCCCCCTATAACCCACATACCCCTGAGCACTACAGGAAATTGAGCATAGCTGATCCACCCACCCTGCTCATCTTTGGACTGTGGGAGGAAACCAGAGCACTCGGAGGAAACCTACGCAGACACGGGGAGAATGTGCAAACTCCACACAGACAGTTGCCCGAGGCAGGAATTGAACCCGGGTCCCTGGTGCTGTGAGGCTGCAGTGCTAACCACTGAGCCACTGTGCCACCCCGTAGGCAAAGATGTAGGCAAAACGTGCAAGCTGCCTAACTGGAACTGTTGTGGTTATCTTGTTCATTTGCTTGTCGCTGATGCTGATTTGAAACTAATATTACCGGAATTCCTGGAGATGGCTGGAAAAACATCAAGAACTCTTGCATATGTATAGAAAGGAAGTGTTCCCCTTAGTCTAGTGGCTCAAATGAAATTGTTTTAAAAAGCCACAGCTTATCATGAAGTAGCAATTCCTCCAGAGGGTGATTTGATATTACTCGAGAGGCTATACACTGTAGGTAAAGTGCCTTGGTGCCAGCATTCTCCCTTCCATTTTTCCCTCAATATTTACCCATTTCCCAGCCCATCTCCCTATCCAAACCTGGGATGAGCTGCGGGGGGCAGCCTGATAAATCCAGTTGATAGCTACCATAATTCTACCTTCTCTCCTGTAAGAGAAGATCTTTTACAACATGATGAAGAGACAGTGGCTGACAGAGGACTGTCATGATTCCATTTCCCCAGTGGCATCTAGTAGTTGATCTGCAGGAGCATGGGACCACAGTGACACAGTGAGCAGCTCCTAGTATGTTGAGGTAATCTTGGATGACGATAACTTGCAATGTTTTGTACCTTCCCCAAGGACTTATCACATTCATCTTGAAATGTGCCATTCCCATCCCCATTTCTAGCATTCGTACACTTCCTCGACTCTCAACACTTGTCTTCTACACTTCTTTCAGGTAGTCAAGAACGGTGCTCCAGTGAGCTGGTGCAGTCTCAGGTGGAAGGCTGAGGGGAAGAAACGACCAGTTTAGATATGGGAATAAAGTTAGAGACTGGAATAGAATTGGGATCTGCATGTGATAAGATCCTGGCCACAAGTGGGTTACAGAAAGGAGGCAGATATGTCAGCTGAAATGTGAATTCTTTGGCAGTTCTGCTGCTGTGGACTCAGATGAGGTCCACATTGAAGCAAACAATAGGAATACGTGCATGGAAAATTGAGAGGATGACCAGATAGATATACATAATTTTGGAACACATTTTTTCCAATGTGAAAGTAGTGGGCACCTCAGTGGCAACAGTGTCAGCCTACCTATGGTAGTCTCTGAAGACCACTGTTGCAGTTTCCACTAGATGGATATTTTCTCCATCCTTCCTTTTCCTTCTACTTCGAGGTATTTGTAGTGTTTGGAACAAGCACCAGTCGATCTCTGGTCAGGGCCCATGCACTGTGCATGTGTAAATAAAGGGTGACTTCGTGATGGGACACCAGCCTCTGTGCAGTTATTTCAGTTGTTGAACGCGATGAGGTAGGGGCTGGGTTGTCAGAATTATAAGGCTTTACAGGACAGCATCACAAACATGGACATCAACTATATTGATTTCACCCAAGCAACTAGTGAAACCTTTGCTTCAGAAGCCCAGTGACTTGCTCCATGGGTGTTGCAGCTGGCTCCACAGCTTTCATTGAAGGTCCCGTCTTCCCAGGGTGGGATGGCAAAAAGCGAACACAAGCTATGAATGAAAGTGATAGCCCTTGTTTCTGTGGAAACATCCTCATGGTGTCTTGCCAATGCAAAGGTTGTTATTATTGCTTACTAAAACAGCATTTAGAAAAAAAAATTAGGAGCATTCATCAAAATGAATTCTTGTTGCGGTTGCACATTAACAGAATGATAGCCCTCGCAGTAGTAATCTCACTCACTCTTTATGGTGGGGCTAACTACCACCCTATATCATTGCTATACCTACTGTGCTGGCATTCTTCCACAGTCTCTCATCCTGGTCTTCTGTCCTCAAAGAGAAACAAATCAAGTTCCCCCACCTTCTTCTGCCTCTGTCACCTCCCTAATGCTTTTGTGGATGGTGAACTGTGATATTTTACTGATGTAGCTAACTGCTGCTAAGGATGAATCAGTTACAATAGTGGGAAAGACATCCTGGTTTGAGGCTCCACGTAGTGGTGAAGAAAGTTTCTCAATTTCATCATCACCTTTATTAAACAAAGGCATTCCTAAGGCATTACTCATCCCTCCACCCAATACAGAAGTGATAACTCCCAGAAAAACCTCATGAGGCTTTCTAAAGAAAATCCTCCTTCTACATCATTGGAGAGATTCCCCCTCTCTGCCTTTTCCTTTCTAAATCCTATTCATGTTGTAGGGCAAATGGTACTCTGACAACTGGTCCTAGATCATTAGGTCCCTTTCTGTGGTCAGCATCAAACCCCTCAGGCCACTCACTACAGCTTTTGCACAAACTTTGAGAGCAAGTAAGTTAAAAGTATTGCAGCTGTGACCTTGTGGAATTGCCCTTTAAGAAGGTGAAGAACACAGTCCACTGAGGTTCTGAATAAGGTTATTTAGGAGCTGTCCAATTATTGGCCAGTTTTGGGTTCCTGATGCTGCATCATCTCATTGATGTCATGATCACATCCATTGAACCAGTATGTGCACTCCCCCGTTAACATACTGCCATGAATGATGTTTGCGTCAAATCAAACCTTTCTAATGTCAGTAGAAGGACTCTAATCTTGCTAATAGAAAATTTCAAAATTTAAATTTGTCACGTTCCATGGCTGTTCAGTGTTGAATCACTTGATGATTCAAAATGCAATATTTTGAGCTAAGACAACTTTAACACAATGTTTTATGACTTATGAGTTAACTTACAATGATGTTAATTTCCATAGTCCAAGTTCTTGAGTAATATTAGGTATCTAATGTCCCTTGAGAGCAAACTTGCCTAGTGTGACTCAGTGCTGGAATGTGCTTAACAACTAAAGGTATTCTTACATTGCAATCTACCCCTTTCTATGAATCATTACTACATATTTGAGTGCAATCATTTTTCTCTCCATTTGGTGTTTCCAGAGTCAGCTGTTCAGAGATGTAAAACATAGACATAGTAGCGACTTGTCTGACTAGTACCTTACTTTGAAAGGTGCCGAACAGCTGTTGTCTCCCTCGATGGAATATCATACTGTTGCAACATTTCTGCACTGCTCCTACCGGGAGACAGTCTATTGTAGAATCCTTGTGGAGAAATGAACAATGTTTTAAAATGCCCATCACCCTGAGCTGAACATTTCAGTGCTGCACTTTTACCTGAAATATTTGCTTTCTTACATCATGTTCCACATTCAAATAGAAACAGAATTCTGGGTGGACAGCGCAGATGGATGACATGCAACACCCTGGACACCAAACATATGATTCCATTTCAGTGGTGATGGATTGGCAATGTGGCAATGTTGTTTGTGCAGCCATTGCAAGGCCCAAGTTGGCGCTAGGCTGCTCTTTAAAAAGGCTAGGAATATTTCAGTAACAGACCCAACATCAATATATCAGTGTGCATCACCAAGCAGCAGTAAGCTGATTTTTCTGTTATTCACCCATGGGACCTGAGCATTGCTAACATTTATTGCCTGTCCTTAGTTGCCCTTGAGAACATGGTGGTGAGCTGCCTTTTTAAACTGTTGTAGTGCACATGCTGTAGATTGACCCCCAATTCTGTTGAGGAGGGAATTTTAGGATTTTGATCTTTCAACAGTGAATGAATGGCAATACATTTCCAACTAAGGATGGTGAGTGCCTTGGAGATGGTGTTCCCATGTATCTGCTGCTCTTGTCCTTCTTGTTGGAAGTGATTATCAGTTTGAAAGGTATCATCGAAGGATCTTTGGTGAATTTCTGCAATAACATTACGCAGCATTGCAAAATGGGCAATGTTAATATGATTCTCTTCCAATCCCGTTTCTTTTCCTGACACTGAGGGCCAACCTGGCTTTACATCGATCTAAATATAGTTTGAAATAGGAGGGGTTCTCTCCTTACAATTTTCCTCTTACTTTGTGAGATATCAGTGCTTCTTTGAGCAGATTTTCACAAGCTTTGGAAGAATAGGATCAAAATAGGGAAGTAATTGGAATAATGAAAGTATTAATGATGCCTCAATATAGTTATCAGGGGATAATCTATGCCAAAATAGTACCATCCAATAATACCCAATCCCATGAGCTATAGTCTCCATTCTACTGTACATACAATTCTACCATATCCACCTTTTCAAGAGTAAATTGTACTACTGTTTCTGAGTTACTGACAATGTGAAGACTATACACATACTCTTATTTATATAAGCACCATGGATTTTATTCATACAGAGGCTAAAAGTTTAGAGTCTTGATTTTTGTTCAATTTTCATTGGCTTGATTAATACTTGGGAATGTAACTTAATGCAGCATCTCAGATAGTCCAACAGTTAGAATGTTATATTGACAATTCCTGTTTTGTGCGAGTTTAGACATTAGGCAACACTTTAAGGCAATTTATGGTTATATTTGACAAGTCTCTCTTCAAATATTGCTATAGACTATTTTAAACTTTAGTAATAATCCTATTGCATGTCATGAAAGACATTTTGTCTGAATTTCCAAATGTTGTAGAAATTCTATCTTTCTTTAAATCGTTTGAGTGCTCCTGCTGATCGTATCGTGGAGTTTAATTCCACCTGTGCTCACTTCTTTATTGAAGTACATAAAAACTCTCTAAATTAAGATCCTTAACAAAATAATGTTCACTTGGTCTTGAGTTAATTCTCAATTTATGGTTTTCCCAATTTTTGCTTCACAGTTCAGGGCAAGAGCAATCTCTTAGAATGGTTTCATCATCGGCTCCAGAACATAGAGTCATAGAATCATATAACATGGATACAGATCCTTCGGTCTAACCAGTCCGCACTGAACATAATCCCAAATTAAGCTAGTCCCACTTGCCTGCTCCTGTCCCATATCCCTCCAAACCTTTCCTGTTCATATACTTATCCAAATGTTTTTAAAAATGTGATGGTGCCCACATTCACCATTTCCTCAGGAAGTTAATTCCACATACGAACAATCTTTTGTGTAAAACATTTGCCCTTTTTGTCCTTTTTAAATTTCTCTCCTCACCTTAAAAAGGTGCCCCCTGGACTTGAAATGCCCCATCCTAGGGAAACGACACCTGTCATTAATCCTGTCTATACCCCTCATGATTTTATAAACTTCTACATCTCAATCTGCTGCGCTCCAGTGAAAATAAGTCTCTGCAGGAGTTCCTCAGGCTAGTGTCCTAGGCCCAGCCATCTTCAGCTGCTTCATCAATGACCTTCCCTTCATTATCAGTTTTGAAGAAGAAATGCTCACTGATGATTGCACAATGTTCAGCACCATTCGCAGCTCCTCAGATATAGAAGCAGTGCACATCCACATGTAGCAAAACATGGACAACATTCAGGCTTAGGCTAATAAATGGTAAATAACATGCACACAGTATAAGTTCCAGGCAATTACCATCTCTGAATTCCCCATTATCAACATCCTGGGGTGGGGGCCGTGGAGTTTATGAATAACCAGAAGCTGAACTGGGCCAGCCACATGCTGGCTACAACAATGGTTAGAGATTAAGAAACCTATGGTGAATATCTCCTATGGTGAGATATTGTTTATCCACCATCTATAAAGCACAAGTCAGGAGTGTGATGGGATATTCTCCATTTGTTTGGATGGGTAGCTCCAACAACGCTCAGAAAGCCTGACACCTTCAGTCTCCTTAACTGACATCTCTTCACACCTTCAATATTCACCTCCTTAGTCACTACTGCATATTAGCAGCAGTATGTACCATCTACAATTTGCATGGCAATAAATCACCAAGGCTTCTTCAACAGCATCTTCCAACCCTGTAACCTCTAACATCTGGATGTACAAGGGAAGCAGCTGCGGTGAACAACACCACCTACACGATCTTCTCCAAGCCACACACCCTCCTGTCTTGGAAATATATCACTGTTCCTTTAGTATTGTTGGATTAAAATCCTGGAACATCCTGCCTAACAGTGACATGGGTACTTCTACATGCAAAGAACTGCAGCAATTCAAAAAGGCAACTCAACTCCAACTTGTCAAGGGACAATAACAATAGTGGCCTAGCCAGCAATGCATATATCTTACAAATGAATAAAAATAAATTTAATTGCCTGAGGAGGTGATCGAAAAGTGTCCAAATTCTTTTCTGTTTATTTGGTTTCAAGTCTTATCTATTTTTGACTCCTCCATGGCTTTGAAGCAGAGTTTGTCATGTTTGTATGATAGGCCAAAAAAAATAAGACTCCTATTATTAAAAATGTTGAAATTGCCCAAATCTATTATTCTGTTTTCAATCTAGTTTTGCGAATGTTTCTGCTAAGTCTTTCTGATATGAACAGAGAGGAAAGAGGCAGAAACTTGGTGTCTAAATATCTTCACTCTTCACTTGTGCAAACGTGCCACGCAATCTTTTATTTGCAACTGAAAGGACAGGTAGAGCCTAGGTTTAACATCTCATCCGAAAGACAGCTTGTTTGACAACTGAACTTGCCCTCAACAGTATACCAGAACATCAACCCTGATTTTTGCATTCAAATCCCCGCGTGGGATTTGAATCTAAAGTCATGTTATTCAAAGATGAGAGCACTACCTGAACTATAGCTGATATCTACATATTACAACAGTGATGATAATTCAAATGTGCTTTGAGGTAGTTGTGGAAAATTGCTATTGAAATGAATTTGTTTTTAAACAAGCACCATTAAGTATGCAAATTCACAAGCCCATCTCAAGGTATCAAAGTCACTTTGATTTGTATCAGCAAACCTCAATAAAATAGTGAAGATGTTTTCTCTCCTTTCCCCAAATATACCCTTTAAGTCTGGACTTGAAGTTTGGAATTGATAAGAATTTGATAATTCAAGCTGAGCCAACATTTGAGGCCAAATTTCTAATGATGGGTTATAATTGGATTTAAAATCTCCCCCTCCCCCACTGCATCCCATAACCAGCCCAGCTTGTCCCCTCCCCCCACTGCATCCCAAAACTAGCCCAGCTCGCCCCCGCCTCCCTAACATGTTCTTCCTCTCACCTATCCCCTCCTCCCACCTCAAGCTGCACCTCCGTTTCCCACCTACTAACCTCATCCTGCCTCCTTGCCTGTCCATCCTCCCCAGACTGACCTATCCCCTCCCTACCTATACTCTCCTCTCCACCTATTTTCTCCTCTTTCCATCTTCGATCCGCCTCCCCCTCTCTCCCTATTTATTTCAGAACCCTCTCCCCCTCCCCCTCCCTGATGAAGGGTCTAGGCCCGAAACGTCAGCTTTTGTGCTCCTGAGATGCTGCTTGGCCTGCTGTGTTCATCCAGCCTCACACTTTGTTATCTGTTAATGCTGATGTTGGACTCATGACTATTTTAGTTGTAATGAAAGCTGTTGAAAAATTTGACACCTAAGAAACATTCGCAACAATATTGATTGATCCCTTTACTTGGACTCAAATGGCAAATTAAGCAGATTTTCTTGTAAACAAGAAGGCAGAAAGGTAGTTATCGGAACATTTAAAAATTGTTCTAATAAATGTTGATGGAGAAGAGTTTGTTTTTTAAAGGACAGGAGCACTGCATGATGGATTGACGATGTATATTCAATTTCAAAATGTAGCTGCGTCTCGATCTCTGCATTCTCTTTAAATTTTGAACTTTTGTAGACAATTAGACAACTACTCTTAGGAAAACTTATTAAAAATCATAAGAAAATGACTGGCTTGCTTACTGAGAAATTACTAGCTGCTTGTAATGTTTCGGTGTAGGATTGTTGCTTAATCTCTAAAATAATTTTTAACTGGTAATGTTGAATTTTGCATACGGGACTGTGAAGCGTGAAGACCTAATTTAAGGCTTCTGTATGAAGACCAAACTGTGCAGAAGTGTTCTGGGTAACCCGGTAATATTATATCCCTTTTTAGAAAGTTAATTCCTCCCGAATAAAACACAACCAAAATCCTAGATTTGTGTTTATTAGACACAGACAGTTTGATAAGTCACAACGTAACAAGCTGATAACAGATACACCTAATGGTTCTATTAACAGGATTTTATTGTGAGGAATATTTACAGATTTGCCTATTGTATAAATAAATAATTTTATATCTTCCGACATGTATCCTCTGTAGGTTTGATAATGTTTACATATAAACAAAAGTTCTGTTTTCATTAAAAAAATTAAACTTTTATTCAAGAACTAATAAAAGTCTAAGCAAAATATAAGACTGAACTGCATGCTTGAAGATCATGATGCATACAATTTATTTTGCACATATATTGGATTTTGACTGTACAGATTAAAAAGTCATTTTTGGACACTTTGGACAAAAATGAGATTTTTGGATAGTGTTCCTTTCCCTTTCTTAATTCTTGAGGAATGCTGGGACTACTTTATTGTAAACATGGTCTTATAACTTCAAATAAAAAGATTCCACTCATAATGGTTTAACAAAGATCTTACTCTACAACAGCATCTTTACAAGTCTTTGTGTTTTAAATTATACTCATACGCACTGGATGTTGGTTAAGCACTTAGTATGTGGCCGATGAGTCATTGGGGAAACTATGGTTAAAACTCAACCCTGTAGTTTCACTGCTGTTTCCAGAAATTACCTTTTTCAAGTTGTAAATGGTCCTAATATTTGTGTTAAAAGCAAATTGTAACATAAAAAAGTTTGCATTATACAAGATTAGCTTTAGACATTGAACAATGAGAATACTGTAATCCATTTAAGATCTGGCAATAATATATCTCAAGATTAATTACTGACTGAACATTAATTGTCAGTTGAGATCCTTTAAGCGCAGGATACTGAATCCAAAGGGTGATTACAAGCTGCAATCTAATTGAACAGTTCTAATAGTTTATATAAAATCATAATGGATCCTGGTGGTGAATTTCACATTTGTTACATATACAATACTGAATACAAGCAAATGATTATAGGCTGGTATCTACTGAGTGGTTTGTTTAAAATACAACCTGAGAATGACCTACAGGTTTGAAATTTAAGCAAGGGATTCAGATGGGTTAGTTATTGAATTATAGTTGCACAAATATGAAGTGCAGGCTGGAATCTAGTCCAGGGTTGCAGATCAGCTCTATATATTGAAAGATTCTTCATAGAATCACGTAATCACATAGTACAGAAGAGGCCCTTTGACCCATCAAGTCAGTATGACGAAAAGTATACTACTATCTTCACTAGTCCCACTTTTCCACATTAGACCCATAGCCTTGAATGTTATGACATTTCAACTGCTCATCCAAGTACTTTTTAACGGTTGTGAGGTTTCCTACCTCAACAATCCTCCAAGGCAGGGCCTGCCAGACCCCCAGCACTCTTTGGTGAAAAAGAATTTCCTTAAATCCCCTCTAAACCTCCTGACTTTCACTTTAAAATTACACCTCCTTGTTAATGACCTTGCAACTAATGGGAACAGCAGCTTTCAATTCGCCCTGTCCATGCCCCTCATTGTCTTATACACCTCTTTCCAACAAACTTACCAGTGTTATTGAGTAACAACAGAAATTATGGTCTGCACAGTTACAATGCCTTATTACACCAAAAGCAACTTATTAATGAAATTCTGTATTTATAAGACTAAACTAAATGCTGATAAAGGATCACTGGACATTAAATAATAACTCGGTGGTTCTCTTTACAGATGCAGCCTGACCTGCTGAATTTCACCAGCACATATTGATTTTGTTTCAGATTTTTAGCATCTGCAGGACTTATTTACTATATACTGAATGATGCCTATGATTGAACTTTAGACTGGAATCTAATGGAGATGCTTAAATATATATATATAGAATAATATGAATATATAAACAGAAGGAGTTGAAAATACTAACTATGTTGGATAATCTTAATAATTGCACTCAACAAACTTGTTGGGTAACTAGCAAAAGGATATCAGATTGTGACTGTAAACTGGATAAATTTTGAATCGTATTATGTGATAAAATAGTTAACGTACACAATACCTTGAATTTTATCGTGAAAAGAGGATACTAGTCTTACTAAAAATGCTGCCTAAAATTCATGGTGCTACTTCATTCAACTTGAACCTATTATTCTGCAAACACAAGTATACCCCATTGAACTTCTGAAATGCTTTTAATCTGTGACAATGCATACTACTTGATTAACTATTGTAATAACTGATGCAATTTTGGCAGCAGTTGACAACATGGGAAATAATATAACATGCATATATTCAAGAATAATAGTGAGATATTTATGGCATAACATAATTCATCACACATCTTGTGTTGTAAAGTAAGATTTTGGATATTTGTATATAACATTACCAAGAAGATTGTTCACTGAAATGCTATGGAGTTAATTTTAATGGCCTAGAAATTGGCAGATAGAATTTAACAGCACATGAAATTCAGTGGAGAATTAGCCTGACTGATATCTCTCAGTTGTGCTATTAACATTTCAGGTGGGGCTAGTATATGCCATAGGAACATCTCTCCAAAATTGGCAGGTGTTTTATTACAGTTAAAATGGGGGTAGTGGGGGCTACCCACGATGGCTGACAATTTCTTAATGTATGAGTATGTTCAGCATTTGATTCACATATCCACAATCGTTTGGGTCATTTAGCAAATCATGGATAGAACACAGAAAAATAAAACATTTCTTAAAGAAATCTCTATGCCTGCTGGATTTTTATTTTTCACTCAGCACCTTAGTCTATGAGTCTTTACGCTAATATTCTATGATATTTTTACCACTGACACCATTGCCAGTATTAATTGGTTTGCCAAGGGAATTCTCTTATTCCAAATAATTTTAAAAAACAGGAATACCTCAGATGGGAGTTAGAGTATTCAGACAGCACTGTGGGCCAACTCACCTGAATTTGAAGATAGAAGGCAGGTGGCTGGTACATATGAAGACTCCTTATCCCAAAGAAGGTTGAGACAAAAGACTTAGTTATACCAATGAGATATGAGAATGTCTGATTCAGAAATACACTTACAAAACGTGCTACTTTGATTTAGAAAATGTCTGCTATGGTGACCAGCAGCCATCATAATCTGATTGCCATATCCACAAAGATACCAACAATCACATCTGCAAACTTTGGCAGTTCTCAATCTTCAAGGCAATAGTCTTCGTAGGATCAGTTTTGTAAAGATCAAGATGCAGGGCTATGCTCTGCTGCATTGGCTTAGCATTGACAATATGGTCACCCTTAGCCTAAATGTTGGTGCACCTTCAACTGAGATGATACCTTTGTAAATGTCCTATGAGGCTTCAGAGTGTGTAAAACACAACTCAAGAATATTTCATGTATCACACACTGTTATCTTCTCAAATATTTTTCAAATACTATGAGTAAATTAATGGTTTAGCATGGCTTTGGTTTCCATGTCTAATCTGTTCTTTACACAGAAATTGAACAACTTTATAATTTGATTGTGAAAAGTTGCAAAATAGGGATTATGCAGAAGATAACTAAGCACTCTTTAACTCCTTTGGGGAAAAATGCAACTTTCACTTCCCTCCTATTCTTTCAGTAAGTTTTAGTTTTGTACATTTGTCAAAGAAGTTGGATTGCAATTTCACCAGACAGTTTCATTATTAGCAGCTCAATGTTACTTATTTCAGCACCCCTACAATTATTTTCAAAGTACAGATAGTAATCCTGACATTGTCCTTCAAATCTTTGGAAGATTCTTCCAGGGGATTCTCTCTGATACTAATATTTTTGATTCCTTACTAAAAATCCATGATAAGTAAACTGAATTAAAAGTATATTGTTAATGTTATTGCTAAAAATAGCACCTCCAAAAGCCATTAAATTAAATTTATGAAAAACACAAACTTTAATTTAGTGCTACTCTACGTAAAGGGTTAAGCCCCTCAAATTTTTTCTTCCATTCAATTAGATCATTGCTGTTCAATTTGGCAATGTTTGCTCCATTTCCTTTAATATGCAGCCCTTTTACTGTTTTGTTGGAGAAAATGATATATTTTTAGTTTTTGTGTTAAAAATTGTTTCTTGATTTTAAGTTTAACTTTATGGGCATAAAGTATGATGCCTCAGGCTAGAACAAGAACTCAAATTACTGGTTGCAGAATGGTTTGTGTGATCTGTAATGTAAGATTCCTGGTTGTTGAGTTTTGAAAACTACACCATTTAAAAGAAAAGTGGATCGAGTAAAATGGTAAAGCACGAAATCATTTAAAAGCCACTTTGCTAGTCTGAACAACAAAAAATGAATGAGTGAAGACCATGATGTCTATTGCTATATGAAAAGAGCAACACCAAAACCAAGACAAGGAGAAGAAAAATGTTGATCGTGTTAGATTGTATTCAGGACAATAAGACTGAAACTTAATTTCATATTACCTGCACACCTAAAAAAGGAGGTAATAGGAAGTGCAGATGCTGGAGAATCTGAGATAACAAGTGTGGAGCTGGATGAATACAGTAGGTCAAGCAGTATCTTGGACAGGCTGGGTGAATGGACGGATGCATGGCAGATGCAGTTTAATGTGGATAAATGTGAGGTTATCCACTTTGGTGGCAAGAACAGGAAGGCAGATTACTATCTAAATGGAGTCAAGTTAGGTAAAGGGGAAGTACAATGAGATCTGGTTGTTCTTGTACATCAGTCAATGAAAGCAAGCATGCAGGTACAGCAGGCAGTGAAGAAAGCTAATAGCATGCTGGCCTTCATAACAAGAGGAATTGAGTATAGGAACAAAGAGGTCCTTCTGCAGCTGTACAGGGCCCTGGTGAGACCGCACCTGAAGTTTTGTGTGCAGTTTTGGTCTCCAAATTTGAGGAAGGACATTCTGGCTATTGAGGGAGTACAGCGTAGGTTCACAAGGTCAATTCCTGGAATGGCGGGACTATCATATGTTGAAAGATTGGAGCGACTGGGCTTGTATACACTTGAGTTTAGAAGGATGAGAGGGGATCTGATTGAGACGTATAAGATTATGAAGGGATTGGACATTCTGGAGGCAAGAAGCAAGTTTCCGTTGATGGGGGAGTCCAGAACCAGAGGACACAGTTTAAAAATAAGGGGTAAGGCAGAGTTGAGGAGAAACTTCTTCACCCAGAGAGTGGTGGATATATGGAATGCTCTGTCCCAGAAGGCAGTGGAAGCCAACTCTCTGGATACTTTCAAGAAAGAGATAGATAGAGCTCTTAAAGATAGTGGAATCAAGGGTTATGAGGATAAGGCAGGAACAGGATACTGGTTGTGGATGATCAACCATGATCATAATGAATGGTGGTGCTGGCTCAAAGGGCAGAATGGCCTACTCCTGCACCTATTGTCTATTGTCACCTTAGAAGCAGGAAAGCTGACATTTCGGGCCTACAGCATCACGCAGCTCCACATCCTGTTAAAACCTAAAAAAGGAGTTGACTCCTAACTCATCCACAGATTTGATAACAACACAATGTTGCTTCACTTTTGAGTTTTGTTTTAAAAGTTTGTTGCAGAGTTTCAATTTAGCTTAAATTTTGTAAGTTACCTGGAAGAATCATTATGATGGTTTTGGACTTCCATTGCTACAAGCAGCTATAGTGGCTGCGGTCTAGACAGGCTAATGAAACACTGCAAATCATAGATTGACTGGAAAAAAGGTATGAAATATTTTCAGAATTATAATGGTGTATATTAGTAATTGAATACAGTGAGGATCATACATGGGATATACAAATTTTCTCCATACTTGACCAGTGTAACACATCAACACAAGCACAATTACAATGATTAAAAGTGAAGCTTGGTTTTACTCTTTTCATATAACAATACAAATATTGGTCTTTGCTCATACTTTTCTTGATGCTTAAACTAGCGATGTGGTGTCTAAATGATTTAGTGGTTGAGCATTTCGTTCAGTCCATGCTTCTTTCACATGGTGTGGTTTTCAAAACTGTAGAACCAGGAATGCTTACACTTCAGATCACACAAACCATTTCTGCCACTCATAATTTGAGTTTTTGTTCTCGCCGGAGGCATTATGCTTTACACACATTCTAATATATAACATGAACAAAATAGTTTGTTTTGACATAATATAGATATTTGTTAGGACTGTGTTATGAGGAGAGTTTGAGTACATTGGACCTGCTATAATTGGATATTAGAAAAATGAGAAGCAACTTTATTGGAACGCAGAAAGTTCTTGAGGACTTGACAAAAGGTGAAGGTTATTTCTCCTTGCGGCAGAATCCAGGATCAAAGGCATAATCTCAGAATAAGTTGTTGCCTTTTTAAATTGGAAATGAGGAGGAGTTTCTTCTGTTAGAGGGTAATGAATTTGTTTATTCTTCACCACAGAGGGTTGTAAATTCTGGGTCATTAAGTATATTCAGGGCTGATACAGAGAGATTTTTAATCAGTAAGGGAATTAAGAGTTATGGAAGAAAAACAGGACAGTTGAGTTGAGGATTATCAAATCAGCCATAATCTCAATAAATAATGGAGCAGACTCAATCGGCTGAATGGCCCATGTGTATTGCTATATCTTATCATCTTGTGAAAACTTAATCCCACAACTGTATTACTTCTTAAAGAAGAGTGTGTAATGAGTTACGATGACGCCATGCAGCAGTATGCTCGACTAAAGATGTGTACATTGTATGTAACTACAAATTATCAGGTTTTTTAAGTAAATTTGTTTGAAAATTTTAAGTAAATTTCACCTATTTGATGTATCAATCAAATAAAGTGGTAATTATGTTTTAATGAAAGAATATGACAGCAATCGATTAATTTGTGCAGGTTATGTTTATCTTAGGTCAGTTTCTCACCACAGGGGAAAATGGGAAATTAGATTGCGAGTTTCCATGAGGTTATTATCAAACACCTTCTGGCATTTTGTCAAGTAGCAGGTGAAGGCTAAAAAAGTATTATATGTCCCTTGAATGGAAGGGAGAAAAGTGATACTGTTCTGGGAAAGTATGAACTCAATAGAAATGTCAGCTAAGCTTTCTTTTTCTCCCTAATCGATATACATTTTCCTGAAGAGCCAAGGAACGGTAATTAGGAGCAAGGGCTTTGTATGATCTTTCCCTCTGCTGCAACCCTAAAGCAAGTGTAGCAACAGTAACTGTTGCCTTTACCAGCCAGTAAGTAAAATGTTGCGTCAGGCATACAGAAGATGTTCTTCTCCATAGCCTGGAATTGTATTGATCTCTGCACATTTTAGGAATCGGTTCATGAGGAAATAAACTTTCTCTTTCAGTAAGCTGATTTCTGTGAAGTTCAGCCTCGCTGGTTCTCTTGCCATATCCAAGTTCAGGTACATCCTTCTCCTCAACCACACAATAAAATAATCGAAGAATGTTATGTGAACCTTGAAATTATACTTGACTTTAAAGGATGACTGTTCAATATTATTTGTATCAGCCATTAATCTATCTTAATATGTTGATATATGCAAGCATGAAATGTTTGTTAATTAATATCAGCAATAGTAATTTCTGGTTGCAGATTTCCACTTTAATTTTATTATTTCCTTACAATCCTAAATTTTAATCCTGCTACCTCAGTTACCAAGAGTGAAAATTTTCTTTGTGCACTATTTGCAAAAAAATCAGAAATCAATCTTTCATAAACACACTGATGATTTTGCTATAAATCTTTCCCCATATTCTCAACAATGATTAAGCAAACTACATATCGTATGCCATTGCACAAACTTTGAAATTTTACAATCTCAGAAACAATAATAACTTGGCATTTGCATTTATTGTTGCAAAACTTCCAAGGTGCTTCCCAAAGCAGAGAGGCAGACGATTTATGAAAGTTGGTCAAAGGCAGTGAAAAAAGTCAAAAAAGGTAGGGTTTCTGGAAGCTTTTAAAGGCAGGGAATGAAGTAGCAAGGTGGTAATGTTTTGAGAATGAGTCAGAGAGTGAGGGCAAGACCAAGTGAGGAAAGCTGGGGGGGCATGTGGAGAAAGGTGAACACAGAGGTCCAGTATCACAATACTGAATCAGGAGAATACATCCGCAGCATTTTAGGTTATTGTATTCTATTTGTCATATTCGCAATTTCTGAGGAACAACTGTCAGAACAATGATTTTATTGTTACAAAACACTTCAATACGTTTTTTTGATATTACATTGGGATGACAGTCCAAAAATTGAATTAAATTTTGGCCCCGTTTTTAAAAATCAGTGATGAAGCTGAGATGCTTGCAACTTACCTCAAAGATATCTGCCCTCAAAGACCTAATGGTTACATTGGTAGGGTTGCCTTGCCTGACAGCAGTTTAAATCTGACGCAGATCAAAGTGATGTCTTGTCATGTAGCAACAGATATATCAGCAAGTAGGTAAGAAGCCAATTACATTGAGATATTCTCATGCACAATGGCTCAGTGGTTAGCACTGCTGCATCACAGCACCAGGGACTGAAGTTCAATGCCTCCCTCAGGCGACTGTCTGTGTAGAGTTTACACATTCCCCCTGTATCTGTGTGGGTTTCCTCTAGGTGCTCTGGTTTCCACCCACAGTCCAAACATGTGCAGGTTATGTGGATTGGCCAGGTTAAATTGCCCATATTGTGTAGGGATTTGCAAATTAGGTGGATTAGCCAATGGTAATGCAGCTTTACAGGGATAGGGTAGGGAAGTAGGTCAGGGTTGGATGCTCTTTGGAGGGTCCGAATGGGCTGAAGGGCCTGTTTCCATAGTGTAGGGATTTTACAAAAATAGGAAATTAAAATTGTAACTTTTTTTGTCATTATGATAGAGATTTGATTTTCCACAGCTGTTCAGGCTACAGGTGTGTTCGAACTAATGATGAATTTAGCACGTCTTTAAAAATGCAGTTACACCTCATTCAACAAAGGTGTAACTTTATCAAAGGTATTACAGTGGGATGATGTCAGACAAAAGTTATTTCTCCCCCCCATAAATCATGCCAACACAAATCTGAATGAACCTATGCAGCACATCCTATGCTGGAATGTAGGCTCACTGAGGATGAGTGAACTCCTGAAATGGCTGACAGTTTAAGTGGACTAATTCCCATTGTAAAATCCAGACCATTGTCTTTGACTCAAGACATGTTTGATAAAAAGGTCACTGACAAGAAGGTATGTATTAATTATTGATTATAAGGTATACATAAATTGACAGGACTTTGTGAGGATCAAGATTTACTCACATTCAGTTATTTACTCTGTTAATTGAACAGAGTAAATGAATCTGGGCATTAAATTGGTATTTATTTTGAGGAGCATTAAGTGGTCAAGCAGGAATTTCTGTTCCAAGAGCTGAACAGAAAAAATGTGAATCAACAAGCACCGATTCAGAAATTTCTAACTAGTAGACTTTTGTGCAGTTTATGAAATAGTAAATAAAACTATCACAAGTCAAAATAATACTAACTGAAGATTCAAGTATACTTCAACAATTATGAGCACTGATTTACAAATTAGATATGGTACATTTAAGAACATGAAAACAACAGCCAACTGGGTAGAATGGCACATGTCAACTAAGAGCTTCATTAGAAGTTATGTTTAATACAGAAATTTATATATAAGAAATCATAAGCATGAGATAAAACTATCTCACTCTTACGACTGGAAATCCAAACTGTTGTTCACATCAAATTTCAGGGGAGTTAGCATATGCACCTTGGAGAAATCTTATTCTGCCATTATTCTATCAAGTCTTGATTATTCTCTTTCAATGTATTCTCAATTCGCCCAAAATTTAGTGGATTAGTCAGAAAATTCAACTGGCCTACAGCACGTAGCCAAGATTAGTTCTTTTTCAAGCTGGGAGATCTGCACAGAACTATAAGCGTGCACGCGCGTGCGCGCACACACACACACACACACACACACACACACACGCGCGGTCAACTTGAGCCAAATTCTCCTTCAATTATTTACAATGGCTGATGTCATTTGGGGTTTATTTTCTAACAGTTCCTCACAGTGAATTGATCCAATTCCTTGTTTACCCAACTAAACAAAGAAGCCTTCCAGAACTCCTAACTTTTAGGCTGCATTTGTTATTATTGTTCTATAGATAAAATTACAGGTTCCAGTTCGTGCAAATTCAGAATTTTTGCAATACATTTGAACACACCTGATTCTTACTGTGGTTGATTAAGAAAGCTTGTGTATATGAACATTTCTGCTCCTGCATTTCCAATAAATCGTACTGTAAGTATGTATATTAAATTAAAATGAATATATAACGATGCCAAGTACGTGCTGCCACAGTTCACAGAGCTATATAACATTTGTTTTCCATAAACAGAGAAACCTATTCATCACTTTGAATAATCACTTATATATCAACTTTGCTCCAATCAGCACTCACTTCGATCGTGTAATGCACTTGCTTCAACAGCTTCCATCAGTGCAATTTAAATGAAACCTAAACTTGAATGGAACAGATGTCATCAAGGTACAGAACTGACTATGGGCTCAAACTGTGATTACTTTCAAAATGCAATAAATAACACTGTTTCAGACAGAATTGGTAGTGAAACGATCAGCTTGGTTCATTGGTCAACCTACTCGATACAGGTTTATCATACCTGTTCTTTCAAATCTAGTAGCTCAAGTTTCATTTTGCACTTTTTAGCAATCCATCAATGTGTATTGCATGTGATTTTCTGCAGCTTGCAGACTATTGGAGTCTAAGTTGAAAATAAGCATTTTCATTAATGATGCACTCTCGTTTTACTGTCACCTACACAAAGAAATCCCAGCATACACTCTTTGAATAACAGTGAACAGTATGCCTCTGTGCTATACTAGTTATTTCTTACATTGTCATAAGAGGCTTTGCATCCTGTAAACTGTAATTTGTTAACACCATTTACAGTAGAGTATAATCTTTCCAAAACATTTGATCAGCTGCAAATGCATTATATTTAATGCAGCCTTGTCAGTGGCCAATTGACCACAAGCGTTTTTATAGTGCTTTTATGTTCCGTAGTTCTCCGTGCTTTGCAGCCTCATACTGTGGGTCAAACAAAAAAACAACTGTACATGAAACAAATTTCTGGTAAATATAAATGTACCAAAGGAAAAGCTGCAGCAATCTATGCAATCTCCTTTATTCTCTGAATATAGCTGTGTAGTTCTTCTGGGTCTCTGAGGCCCATATCTTGGCACACCCACTCAATGTCTTCCTCATCGGCTATAGGGATGCAATTGTAGGCCAGTCCAAGTTCCTCTGATGGCAATGTGGTGAAGGTGGTAAACTTGACTCTCTTCCTTTTGGAGGTGGGTGAGTGCAGCGGATCCTCACTGTGTTCCCTTACTGAGCCCCCAGATGAACCATCTGCTCTGCTGTGCACTTGACTTTGTACACTTGTCTGTGAGCTGCCGCTACTCTGATGGTCACTATGGCAGCAAGTTTGGAGGTTTTCTAATGGGTTTCCAGGACTTTCAGGCTGGGGTGAGAGGTCAGCCTGGGTACGAAGGGGTTGACCATTGCCTAGGAACACCCAGTGATGTGAATGATCCATGCTTGCTTGCCCTTCTGGGGGAATACGTTTATGCCTGTACTTGAGAACAAAGACAATACAGTTTATTAGAAAAACCAAAATGGCAAGACAGAAGACCCCTAATAGTGCGTACATTCCAATTTCCAAGTCAGTCAGACCCCTTGGTGTGGGAGCATATTCATCATCAGGATCTGCAAGATCCTTTGGCAGATCTGTAATATCAATATCAACCGGCATGCTGGACACCCTTGTGTTATCAAAGTGCACTCCACTATCTTGCATGCCGTCAATATCCCTGCCCGGTTCCACTCTTGAATCAGTCCTTTCTTCTACAGGTGACTTTACTGTTGTGCCAACCTTCCGTAGAACACTTTCCTCATGGTCACCAGTTGCAGAGGATGTATCTGGCTTGAAGTCAAATTGCCCTTTCTCTTTTGGTTTATGTCCAAATGGGTTACTTTCAAATCTAACTCCATCAGGTGCGTAGTCCTCACCAGTGTTTTCTAGGTCTTCTTCTGAGTTATCATCAGACCCAAAGTGGACATTCACATTTACCAGTGTTACAAACAACAAACTCTTGCGATTGGTCTTTTTACACAGTTCACAGATCCCCAATTCCACCTTGATAAATTCACCTGACCCTTCGCCTTCTGCTATTATCACAGACCAAACAGAATCCTGGGTTGAAGAGACTACTTTGTCATTTAGTGTGGTAACTGTCAGATTGTAGTCCTTAGGATCATAAAGGGTCAATGGAACAGCTGTGTTGTCACTGTAGAAAATCCATGTGCTCAGGATGCCTTCCTAATAAAAAATAGGAGAAAAAAAAGTTAATTAATAATTAATAATTAGAGTGAACACCACTGGAAGAGGCATTGCAGGTTTCAGATTGCACTCTGGGTGGGGAACATCAATGCCCACCACTTTAAGTAGCTTGGTACTAGTGACCAGGTTGGCTGAGATTTAAAAGGACATAACTACTAGACTAAGCCAGCAGCGGGTGGTGATAGAATCAGCAGAAAGGAGAAGCCTCCTTGCTCTCATCCCAATCTTCTTGTGGCAAATATACCTCTCTTTGGTAGCATTAGAAGGCTTAGAAATTCTTGTGCAGACAAAGTCATATTGCTAACAGTGAGAATACTCTCAATCATATTGTTCAGCACTACCGCTGTGCTAAATATGATTAATTTCTAACAAACCTAGTAGCTTAAAACTGAGCAATGACTCACTGTGGGGTATCATCAAAAGCAGCGCTATGTTGCACAATCTGTAACCGTATAGGCTAGCATATTCCACATATTTCAAATACTAAACAAAGTAGGGGATCAATTCTGATTCATTGAAGAGAGTAAAAAAAATGCCAGAGAAATACCCAAACATACCTAAAAATACAATGTCAATGTTGTTAAACTACAAGCTGGTCTGCTAGAGCTCTTCAGGAAGGTTTAAACCAGTTTGGCAGGGGGATAGGAACCGGAGCTACAGATCAGAGGATGCGGTAGCCAGTGTACAGACAGATAAATCAAGCAGAGAATCAATGAGGAAGGATAAGCAGTTGATGGGGCAAAGTGCTATGATGCTGTGACCATTACGGAGGCTTAGATAACACAGGGGCAGGAATAGTTGTTGGATGTTGGGTGGCATTGCTAATCAGAGATGGAATCACAGCTGCAGAAAGGGAGGTCGTAGAGAAGGGTTGTCCACTGAGTCAGTCTGGGTGGAAGTCAGAAGCAGGAAAGGAGCAGTCACTTCATTGGGAGTTTGCTATAGAAACCTCCACACCCCGCCCCGATAGCAACAGAGACACGGAGGAACAGTTTGGAAGACAGATTTTGAAAAGATGCAGAAGTAATGGGGTTGTTGTCATGGGCGACTTCAACTTCCCTAATATAGACTGGAACCTCCTAAGTGCAAATAGTTTGTATGGAGCAGATTTTGTCAGGTATGTCCAGGAGGATTTCTGACTCAATATGTAGATAGGCCAATGAGAGGGGATGCCATATTGGATTTGGTGCTTGGCAACAAGCCAGGACAGGTGTCAAGCCTCTGTGGGACAGCATTTCAGTGATAGTGATCACAACTCCCTGACCTTTACTATACTCATGGAGAGGGATAGCAGCAGACAGGATGGGAAAGTATTTAATTGGGGGAGGGGGAAATACAATGCTACTTCGCAAGAACTACGGGGCACCAACTGGGATCAGATGTTCTCAGGGAAATGCACAGTAAAAATGTGGAGGTTGTTTAGGGAGCAGTTGCTACCAGTATTGGATAGGTTTGTCCCACTGAGGCAAGGAAAGGACGATAAGTTGAAGGAACCTTGGATGACAAGACGTGTTGAACAATTAGTCAAGAGGAAGAAGGAAGCTTACTTTAGGCTGAGGAAGCAAGGATCGGACAGGGCTATAGAGGCCTACAAGGTAGTCAGGAAGGAACTGAAGAAGACCAGCATGGTGGCTCAGTGGTTAGCACTGCAGCCTCACAGCGCCAGGGACCCGTACAATTCCAGCCTCAGGTGACTGTCTGTGCGGAGTTTGCACATTCTCCCCGTGTCTGCGTGGGTTTTCTCTGGGTGCTCTGGTTTCCTCCCACAGTCCAAAGATGTGCAGGCTAGATGGACTGGCCATGCTAAATTGTCTGTAGTGTTCAGGGGTGTGTGGGTTATGGGGGGGGTGGGTTTGGATGGGATGCTTCAAGAGGCGGTGTGGACTTGTTGGGCTGAAGGGCCTATTTCTACACTGTAGGGAATCTAATCTAATCAATGGACTTAAGAGAGCTTGAAGGGGGTATGAGAAAACCTTGGTGGGTAGGATCAAGGAAAACCCCAAGGCTTTCTACACTTATTTGCGGAACAACAGGATGGCTAAAGTGAGGGCAGGGCCAGAGATAATGAGGTGTAGAGCTGGATGAACACAGCAGGTCAAGTAATGTCATAGGAGCAGGAAAGCTGGCATTTCAGGCCTGGACCCTTCATCATTGGGTAGGGCCAATCAGGGATAGTGGAGGGAACTTGTGTGCAGAGTCAGAGGAGGTAGGGGAGGTTCATAATGAATACTTTGCTTCAGAATTGACCAGTGAGAGGGACCTTGATGTTTATGAGGACAGCATGAAACAGGCAAATATGCTTGAACAGGTTGCTGTTAGGAAGGAGAATGTGCTAGAAATTTTGAAAAACATGAGGATAGATAAGTCCCCTGTAGAAAAGTGGCAGTTGTCAGCAATATCCTAAGAACAGTAATGTGACAATGACTAGGCAATCTGCTTGGTGAAATAATGTTATCGGATCTTTTCTATTCATTCATAAGAACAGGTAGAACATTTGTTTCACATCCTTGACATTGGCGCTCCTTGATGTCACAATAAATTTGAAAACAGTTGCAATCAGGACAAAACCTTTCTGCTATCCGGAAACATTCCCAGCTAAATGTATTTATGTTTGTGAAGATCAATCATCTCAGTTGCTCCAATTACTTTCTTTCTGTTATTAGATCAGAAGTGAGAATATGTTGGACCAAAAGATTTTGGAATAAAAGTAGGCCCTTCAGCCTATTGAGTCAGCTCAATAAGATCATGGCTGTTCTGATAATCCTTAAACTCCACTTTTCTGACTTGCCCCCCCTTCAACTTATGATTCTTACACATTAATCAATTGAAACCTCCTAACTGATTAAAGATTTAAAAGCATCCTAGGTTTGTTTAGTATATCTTCATCAGTGTTATGACCCTTTGATATTTTACTTATAAATTCTGTGTCTGATACTACCTCTCTCACTAACATCTGAAGAAGGAGTAAGACTCCGAAAGTTTGTGTTTTCAAACAAACCTGTTAGTCTGTAATCTGGTGTCATGTGATTTCTGACCATGTCCACCCCAGTCCAAAACTGACACCTCCACATAATTAGAAATCTCCATCTCAGCTTTGAATATACTTGATTACTCAGCCTTAATAGCTGTCCATGGTAAGAATTGCACAGATTCATAACCCTCCAAGAGAAGAAATGCCTCCTCATCGTTTTAAATATGAGACCTGTTATTCTGAGCTCATTCCGTCTAATCCTAGACATTCTCACAAGGGCAAGAGAACATCATTTCCAAATCAACCATGTTAAGCCTCCTAAGAATCTTGGATGTTTCAAAAAGGCCACCTCTCAGTCTTCTAAAGTCCAATTAGTATGGGCCCAATCTACTCCACGTCTCCTCATAAAACAATCTCTGCATACCTGATATCAGCCTAGTGAATCTTCTCTGGACTGCTTCCAATGCCAGTATATCATTCCTTAGATAGGTGGCCAAAAATTGGTCACAAGATTCCAGCTCTGGTCTGACTACTGCCTGGTCTAGTTTTAGAAAACCTCCCTCTTTGTAATGCTTCATTCCCTTTGAAATAAAGGCCGATATTCCATTTGCCCTTCATATTTCCCGCTGAACTTGCATGATAGCTTTTTTTTCTGATTCCTAAATACCTGAACAGTACCATTCTGCAAATTTTCTCCATTTAAATAAAATCGTCAGCTCTCCACAGTTATTGCCAAAGTGCATATCTTCACATTTTCCAAAATTATATTCCATCGCCAAGTTTTCAGCACTCCTTTGATTCATCTATAATTCTCTTTCTGTCATTTGCAGCATCTGCCTTCCCACCTATTTTTGTGTAATCCATTCATTGAAGATTGCAGTGCTCAGTTTTTCATGACCTCTCAGATAAGAGAGCAGTTTTCACAGTATGCAGCAAGATAAAATTCACACCTTGACTGATAAGTGGAAAGTAACATCCAGACCACATAAACACCAAACAATGATCATCTCCAACATAAGAAAATCTAAATATCTCCTCTTTATATTCAACAGTGGCAAATCCCATCAACATCCTAACTGGGATCAGTAGTAGTCAAAAACTTAGCTAGACCAGCCATCCAAATGTAGTGTCTACACCAACAGATCAAAGGATGGGCATTCTGACAAATGACTCACCTTTTCACTCCCCTTTTTGTGTGTTGGAGTTGATGAATGCACCTCCAGCAACACTGAAGTAGTAAAACAGCATCTAGGACAAAGCAGTCTGCTCGATCAGCATCTCCTTCACATTTTAAACATTGATTGAGCTAGTGGTGGAGGCAGTGTCTGGTGCATCATATACAAAATAGAGTCAGATTCATACAGCACGGAAACAGATCCTATGGTCCAAAATGTCTATGTCGCCCAAGTTTCCCAAACTAACTTAGTCTCATTTGCCTGCACTTGGCCCATTCCCTCCAAACCCTCCCTATTCTTGTATCAGCTCAAATGTCTTTAAAATGTTGTAATTGTACCTGTATCTACCACTTACTCTGGTAGTTCTTCCTTGTACAAACCACTCTGAAAATGTTGCCCCTCAGGTCCCTTCTAAAATCTCTTTTCCCATCTTAAAATTATGCCCTCTAGTTTTGAACTCCACCACTCTAGGGAAAAGAGCTTTGCTTTTCAATTTATCTATGCTCCTCAATTTCATAAACCTCCTTTAAAAGGTCACTCCTCAACCACCTACACTCCACTGAAAAAAGTTCCAGCCTATTCAAACTCTCCTCATAACTCGAGCCCAGTCACATCTTTGTAAATCCTTTCTGCACCTCTCCAATTTAATAATATCCTTCCTATAGCAGAGCAGTCAGAACTGTACACAGCACTCAAGAAGTGGCCTCATGAACATCCTGCATAAACACAATGTCCCCAAGGGACTCCAAACAAAATTTGGTCATCTCAATTTGTCCCAAACCGCAACAGCTGTTATCTACGATACATTCAGATCATCCAAAAGCAGTTTTCTCTACAGATCCTCAGCTCCACACTGGCAGCCATGCACTGGCAACTTCTGGCACTACAATCAATCTTATCCCAGCTCAGAGCTTCTCTCTCTCCCAGATCTGCAAAGGGACCCCTTCTGTTTTTCGTTCTGCATAGGATCCACACCCTCAACCAACGCTTTATCTCCACCTTATTGGACATCAAGGACCATAAGTACACCAAACTTGCTTGTGCTTACCTCCAAACACAGAGCTCCTCCACTACCACAGACTCCAACTCTATCCAGGACCTCATTCTCAGTTTGCTGGTGCCATTAACCATGCAGTCGCCTTGGCCTCTCCCACTGACGCCCTCGGCCATGTCAATTCCTCCACCGCTGCTGACGTCACTTTCGCTTCCACCTATGTGATCATCCCCATACAAGCACACACTCCCAAAACCTAGCCCCAGCCTCAAGCCCTGCTGGGTATTCACCATTCCCCTGAGACCTCCCCCTCACTGAGGAAAAACAGTCAGTCCTCAGCAAAGGACTCCCCTTCATTCCCCTGCCCCCACACATCTGAATTCCATTCACATCTGGATGTTGAACTTTGTTTTCACCACCTCTGCGCCTATTTCTTTTACCAAAAATCCAACCCACCCTCTGTTGATCTTTTCCCCCAACTCCCTGAAACCTCCGCCTCCTGGACACCACCCCACAGCCCCCTACCCTCCCTCAACCTCTTTGTTTCCAACTGCAGATGCAACATTGATCGCCTCAATCTCTCCACCCCTCTCACTCATCCAACATCTTCCTACTGGAACTCACAGCCCTCTGTTCCCTCCGCTCCAACCCTAACCTCACAATCAAACCCACAGATAATGGGGACGGGGGGGGGGGGGTGGGGGTCGCCATAATGGTATGACACACTGACCTTTACATAGCCGAGGCCTGGCACCAACTCTCTGACACTTCCTTCTACCACCCCTTGATTAAGACTTCACCCGTGATTACGAGACTGTAATTTCTCCTCCAGCTCCACACTGTATTGGACATGGCTCTGTGTATTGAAAATTGTGTCTCACAAATTTGATTATGTTTTTTGAAGATGTGACCAAGAAAAATGTTAACGGCAGAGTGGTAGACATTGTCTACATAGACTTTAGTAAAACTTCTGACATAGTTCAGCATGGTTGACTAATTAGTAAAATTTAAATCAATGGGATTCAGGGAGAGTTTGCCAATTGGATAAAAAATTCTCTTGACAGTAAGAGACTGGTGGTGGAGGATTGTTTGTCAGACTGGGGGTCTACAACCAGTAGTGTTCTGCAGAGATTGATGCTAGGTTCATTATAATTTGTCATTTATATAAATGATTTGAATTAGAATTTAGGAAGCATGGTTAATAAGCTCTGAGGAAGGGTCACTTGACCCGAAACGTTAATCCTGATTTTCTCTCTGCTGCTAGACCTGCTGAACTTTTCCGGCAATCTCTGTTTTTATTTCTGATTTCCACTATCTGCAACTCTTTTAGTTTTTATGGTTAGTAAGTTGCGGATGACACTAAAATTGATGGGATAGTGGACAGTGAAGAAGCTTATCTAAGATTACAAAGGGATTTGATCAATTGGACCAATGGATCATGGAGTGGCAGATGGAGTTTAATTTGGATAAATGTGAGGTGTTGCATTTTGGTACTATTATCAAGGGCAAGACTGACACAGTTAATGGTAGAGCCTTGGGGAGTGTCGAACAGAGACATCTTGGGATTTAGGTCCATTGTTCTTGAAAGCTGTGTTACAGGTAGGCAGAGTGGCAAAGAAAGCATTCAGTGCACTTGCCTTCGTCGTTCAGACTATTGAGTATATTGCTTAGGCAGGTATTGAGAAAGATGATATGGCTGTAGTACCGGGTTTGTTTCAGAGTGTGATGGAAGAACTTCAGGGCAGAGGAAATCAACAGTGGGAAAGAGAGAGAGAGATCCAGAGGTCTTTAAGGAGGGAGGAGGACAAATCAAGGTGAGCATCTTTGAAAGAGGCTTTGCTCTGGGGTTAAATGTCACTTGGAGATAGCAAGATACTGCACTCAGAATGAATACAGTGTGGAGCTGGAGGAACACAGCAGGTCAGGTAGCGTCAGAAGAACAGGACAGTTGACGTTTTGAGCCTACAGCCTTCATCAGGACCTACCTATTACCCCTCAATTATGATCCCACCCCGATCACTAGGCCATCGTCTCTCAAACTATCCATAACCTTAGGAGACCGAGTCCCTGTGAAAGGTCTACGCTCGAAACATCAACTCTCCTGCTCCTCTGATGCTGCCTGACTTGCTGTGTTCCGCCAGTTTCACACTGTATTGACTTTGACTTCAGCATCTGCCGTTCTTGCTATCACAGAGCCAGATTGATGATCCCTAATCAGTCCTTGCCTCTCCAAATGCATATAAAAACCTTTCTTTCAGAATCCCCAACTAACAGACTCACTAGTCTATAGTTCCTTGTAGCTTCTTACATAAAAGACACACTAACCAGCCTCCAGTCTCTCGGCACATCACCTATGGCTGTAGATGATATAAATATCTCTGCTACAGCCCCACAACAACTTCCCTAGCTTCCCACAATATTTTGGAATACACTTGATCAGGTCCCATCGATTTATCCACCTTTATGTGATTGAAGATCTCCAACACCTCCTCTTCTGTTATATGGGCTGTTTAAAACATCAATATTTATTTCCCTGATGCATGGCAGGAACTCACTATGGCTTCTTCAAGGCTTCATTTGCTGCAAAGAAGGACAGGCAGTCAGTGAGTGGGAATACCACTGCCTCCACATTCTTCTCTAAGTCATTTGCCATCTTGACTTGGAAAATACATCACTGTTCCTTCACTGTCTCTGGGAGAAAATGCTGGATTCCTTCTATCCGTCTTTGCTATTTCGTGTAGAAGAAATGTTATCTTCACTATATGTATTGCAGCAGTTCATGAATGTGCCTTACTCCCTCTCAAGCAATTCAGGATGAGCAAGAAATGCTCACTATGCCATTAAGACCCATATTCCATAAAAAAAAATTTCAAAAAGACACATGATGCAAGAAATTCTGACAGTAAGGGCAGAATCTTACCAGGCTGAACAAGGGGCTCCATGGTAAAATAAATGGTGGAAATCTGGTAAGATATTCAGTGAAGCCTATCAGAATCATCTCGCTGCAAGTTGCTCACTTTTCTCAAGCAGTGTAGTGAGATTTTCACTAGACAGTGGCAAGTTCCCAATTGATACTCATTATTCTTCTAACACACCACAGATTGCGATCTTAAACTCACCACATAAATCAGCCATCAGGAAAACCCAATGTTGAAATCAGAGCCGGATCTCAGTGAGTTCAACTCATCACTTCTCCAAAAGATCTCCAAATTGGACATGGGGCACCAACATTTTGGGCATGCACCGTATACACTGGCCAACTGCAACCCACATACGTAGACAATGGCAGCCAACATTTGCCAGCACCTGTGAACCTTCCAGGCACACCTCCAATCCACTTACAGGAGGCTTCTGAATTTCAATGATATATCTCAGGCTGCAGTGGCAATTACCATTGCAATGCTGCAGCAAAGATGCTGTGTGCTCAGTTACATGCACCATCCCAAAACCAGCCCAGTTCGTCTCCTCCCCCCACTGCATCACACAACCAACCCAGCTCTTCCCCTCCCCCCACTGCATCCCAAAACCAGCCCAGCCTGTCTCTGCCTCCCTAACCTGTTCTTCCTCTCACCCATCCCTACCTCCCACCCCAAGCCGCACCTTCATTTCCTACCTACTAACCTCATCCCACCTCCTTGACCTGTCCGTCTTCCCTGGACTGACCCATCCCCTCCCTACCTCCCCACCTATACTCTCCTCTCCATCTATCTTCTTTTCTCTCCATCTTCGGTCCGCCTCCCCCTCTCTCCCTATTTATTCCAGAACCCTCACCCCATCCCCCTCTCTGATGAAGGGTCTAGGCCCGAAACGTCAGCTTTTGTGCTCCTGAGATGCTGCTGGGCCTGCTGTGTTCATCCAGCTTCACACTTTATTATCATTAATTTGGCTACATTGTATCACTGGGCTCATCTGTTGCTGTCATAGTGCTTACTCCCTCTGTCTCAATACTATTGTTTTGCTATGCCATTTAGCACAGCCACAAAGAGAGGAAACTTGACAAAATTCTCAACCAGCCTTAATTCAGTCAAGTGAAATAGTCTTCCCACAGGGGATCCCATCACAGTAGGTCTAGGGCAACCTACAACCTTGGAGACTACAATGGGATGAAGGAGGAGTTGGCTAAGTTAGACTGGAAGCAATGACTATATGGTGGGACAATTGAGGAACAGTAGAAGTCTTTCAAAGTGATTTTTCACAGTGCTTAGCAGAAGTATATAATCAGTGAGAAGGATGGACTATAGGAAAAGGGATCAGATACGAATAACTAAGGAAATAAAGCAGTATATCAAACTGAAAGCTACTGCACACAGTGGCAAAGATTAGTGACAAACTCAAGGATTAGGAAATCTTTAAATGTCAACAGAAAGCCACAAGGAAGCCATGAAGAAAGGTAAAATAAATTGTAAGAGTAAACTAGCCCAAAATATAAAAATAGATAGCAAAAGTTTCTACAAATATATAAAATGAAAAGAGTGGCTAAGGTAAACATTGATCCTTTAGAGGATAAGAAGGGATAACTAATAATGGGAAATATGGAAGCGGCCAAGGCATTGAACAGGTACTTTTGTTGGTTTTCAGTGGAAGACACAAATAACATGCCAATAGCTGATGACAAGGGGGCTATAGAAGGTGAGGACCCAGTAATTATTATTATCACTAAAGAGGAAGTGTTGGGTTCGCTAATGGGGCTGAAGGTACAAGGGTACTAAAAGAGATGGCAGGGGAAATAGCAAATATACTCATGGTAATTTACTAAAATTCACTGGACTTTAGGGTGGTGCTGACAGATTAGAAGACAGCAAATATGACGCCAATGTTTGAAAACAAAGGAGGTAGACAAAAGATGGGTAACTACAGGCTCATTAGCTTAACTTCTGTAGTGAGGAAAATACTTGAATCTATCATCAAGGGATAAAAAGTGAGACATTTGGATAGAAATTGTCCTTTTGGGCAGATGTAGCATCAGTTCATGAAAGGTAGGTAATGTTTAGTTAATTTACTGGAATTCTTTGAGGACATTAAGCCCAGTGGATAATGGGGAACCGGTGCATGTAGCGTATTTGGATTACCAAAAGGCATTTGACAAGGTGCCACACAAAAGGCTGCTGGATAAGACAAAGGTGAACAGCATTACAGGTAATGTATTAGCATGGAGAGAAGGTTAGTTAACTAACAGTAGGCAAGGAGTAGCAATAAAGAGGTGTTTTTCTGGTTGGTGATCAGTGGCTAGTGGTGTGCCTCCAGAGTCAGTTTTGGGACCTCAACTTATTACAATCCAGATAGATAATTTGGAGTTGGGGTCCAAGTGTTACGTGTCAAAATTTGCAAATGACACTAAGAAGAGTGTTGGAGCAAAGTATGCAGGGGATACCGAAAGCCTATAGAGAGATATAGATAGTTTAAGTGAGTTGGCAAGCGTCTTTCAGATGGAGTACAATGTTGGGTAAATAGGAGGTTCATCTATTTTGGTCAGAATAACAGCAAAATGCACTATTATTTAAATGGTGAAAAATTACAGTGTGGCACTATGCAGAGGGACCTGAGTGTCCTTGTGCATAAATCACAAAAAGTCGATTTGCAGATGCAGCAGGTAATTAAGACGGCAAATGGAATGTTGTCCTTCATCGCTACAGGGATGGAATTTAAAAACAGGGAGGCTATGCTGCAGGTGTATAATGTGCTGGTGAGGTCACGCCTGGAGTACTGTGTACAGTTTTGGTTTCCTTACTTGGGAAAGGATGTACTGGCACTGGAGAGGATGCAAAGGAGGTTCACCAGGTTGATTCTGTAGTTGAGAGGGTTGGCTTAAGGTGAGAGATTGAGTAGACTGGGACTGTACACATTGGAAGTTAGAAGCATGACGGGGGAACATAGCCTTACAATAAGGGGGAACAGATTCAGGACTGAGTATATTTGTGGAAACTTTTGCTATCTATTTTTATATTTTCTATTTCTTCATACAAAGGGCTGTGAATCTGTGGAATTCCCTGCCCAGTGAAGCAGTTGAGGCTACCTTGAGTGTTTTTAAGGAAAAGAAAGATACATTTTTGAACAGCAAAGAAATTAAGGGTTATGGTGACCAGGTGGGCAAGTGGAGGTGAGCCCACGAAATGATCAGCCATGATCTTATTATGTGGCAGAGCAGGCTCGTGGGGCCAGATGGCCTACTCCTGCTCCTATTTATGTTCTTATATACAGTACCAGGCCAACCCTGCTTGGGTAGTCAGAGTCAAGATTCTCTGCTGATAAGGGGAGGGGAGACAAATGATGGCTCGAGCACGACTCATCCTGCCCTATTATGGGCTGTTTTGCTCCTAGAATGAAAGAGAGGCAGATATTGTGGATGATGAAAGTGGGTGGGACCAATATTACTGTTGGTGCAGTTGGGGAGGTTTCTGAGGGACTCAGCAAGCTGAGCAGAAGTGGTGAAGGCATGCATGGTGAGTGGTGCCATAGGCTGAGGCGGGTGTGGGTAAGATGTTGCAGGCATTAACAAGAATGTCAACAAAGAATCTTGGGTAGAAATTGGTGCAGTGGTAGATATAGAGGAGTGTGAGGTCATAAAGTTCCAAAAGAGACAGGCCCTTTAACCCAAACTGATCCATGCCAACCAAAATGTCCATCCACACTAAGCCCATTTCCCTGCACTTGGTCCATATCCTTCTCAACCTTTCCCTTCCATGCAGTCATCCAAATGCCTTTGAAATGCTGTTAATGTGTCCACCTCAACCACTTTCACTCACAGCTCATTCTATATGTATACTATCCTCTGTGTAAAAAAGTTGTCCTTCAGGTTCCCATGTATCCTTTTGTCTCTTACCTTAAAATTATAGCCAATTGAGACTGTCGTAACCTGGGTGGTAACTTTAGATATGCTCATGTTGATGGATTGTGGAATACATTGCTGATTTGGATGGTGTATACATCCAGCAGGAACTCAAGGGTACTGCTGTCTCACAGTCTGACATTTTTAGGGCAAATGTCAAGAACTGTGCAGAGAAGCTCTGAACTGACAATGCTTGTCCAGGTGCATACCAACCTTTTATATATGGCACCAGAAAATGCCAGTCAATTTCAGGATCTCTAGTTTTCAAGCTGCCTTGGAAATGACAAAATAGGGATGAAATTGGATGTGATTCTTTCTACAGGGGTTCAAATGTCAAACAATGCAATCAATGAGCTTGCAAAAATGCAACGGGAAACCTCCTGTTACGGTGAGAATCACTCCGCCGGACTTGGAGTGACTCACACTTTGCCAAAATACCATAAGATTTAGCCTCATGAATCCACTGCCATTGATGCCCACACCCAAGGAACGGATAAAAATGAAAACATCTGCCTTTTCCTCTTTTGTCACCTATCTTTTCTGAACATAGTTATTTTCACTGGAATAGTTTCCAAGCTCCTCCTGTTCTCCAGCACCTTTTTCACAACTCAATTTAAATACCGAACCATTCTACCACAGCAGTCAGTGTCTGGGGATCAGAAATTGGCATAGCCTTGCACACAATTATGCCAAATTGGCCTTGCATTTAGAACACCTGATAATACATCCAGGATGTAATTCTTTCGTGGGATTTGCAGACTTGAGGGCAAATCTGGGCTGACAGACCCTTGTAGTATTTCTGTGATAGTTTGACACATGATTTACTCTGTTTATGTGCAAATCATTTCTTTTGGTATTCACTCATAAGAAATATTTTTACAGTCATTTTGCAATGCATAATTGCATTGATTGAATTCATGAGAAAATGAAATGACACTAAATACAAATTTAATAGAAGAAAAGTAAGGCCATTTTGCAACTGAAAATGACAATAGGATCAGAATGAATGCCCTAATTATTGATTCTGTGTTTAGCAACGGAACCAAATAAGTACACAAAGTTGGTTATTTAACTCTGTGCTCTAAAATGAGCTCCCGTCGAATATATAAGTTCTAAAACTACTTAGAGTAAGATGAGGCAAAAAGTTTTCATTTAGTGAATATTGTAACCCAAAAGTTTTATATTTTTTTTGTATTTCCATTAAAATATACAACTGCATGAATAATTTCATAGAATGCTTTTCTATAAGATATGTAATAAGAGTAAGCTTCAAATGCAACAGGAAGTCTGAACTGGCTTAGCAAATGTTTGCCTTTATAAGGGCTGTATGATTTATCATTGAAAGCCTTTTTCATTCTTCCAGTACAGTACGAATGGAAGTGTCAGCGAAAAAGGCACATCTATTCAGATTCCTTTACTGCAGAATATTTATGAAAATCTTGATTTGTGCCTCAACTTACATTCTTGAAAACATACCCTTTTCAACCTCATGACATACCATGTTAAATTCAACCCATTCCAATTTAAACTTGCAGCAACATTACAATTTTCTGCAAACAAACAATCAGCTGTTTTTATCAATTCTGATGTTTTTGTTATAAAGGTGTCATATCCAATA